>NC_139512.1:90956280-91556280 GCF_947247035.1 Vipera ursinii
ACATGTTGATGATTAACATGTTTTCGTAGGCATTAAATAAATTATATGTTTTATATATTTTCTCTGATGACTGCACTGAAATCCACTTGATGCTAATTAAGTTAATTATGTAAGATTGAAGCTTGCTGAAAAGCTTCAATACTGGTTAGTCCAGTACCATGTCAAATAAATGAACAGGAGGAAGAGAAATGTTTCATTAAAATTTCCTTTTTAATGTTTCTTTCTTTCCACATTCCATTTAGTATAAGTTAACAAAGTCTACAAAGTCAAGTTGTTTAATCTCACCCAGAAAATTATAAAGTTCTGGATATTTATCTCAAATTTCACAGTTTCTCTGAAACTGCGTATGCTTCTTTTTTTACAACAGTAAAGGTTTTATAGAGGTGAATGTGTCCATTCGCTTCATTCACACTGATTAATTTGAAATAACTGTTATAAAATGGCAGGGGAAAATATTCAAGATGGCAGCCATAATAACCATGTGGTCAAAGTCGCTCCTTTACAGTGACACAATTTTCTTGACTAGTTTATTTTTTTTACTAGTTGAATTAGATTTTTTCCATGTAAATTAGTGGTTCCCAACCTTTTCTTTTAAGCAGACCAGGACACCGCTGGAAAAGTTTTTGAGGGCAAAATATGGGAACACTGATTCACCCACCATCTCTTAATCACCTCTGGAAATGGGTTGTAAATTGCTCTTTGGACACTAAGAACCTTCAGGACATGTTTCATATACTGGGTGACTCCTTCAATCTTCACTGAAAAAAGTGTCCTGTAAGTTTAAAAAACTAATGAATTTTTAAATTTGGAAATAAGCGGTAAAAGGGTGATTAGAATGTTGATTTTTGGAAATTATAAACTAATTACAGGAGCAGATTGTCCATAAATAATATTTTTAAATTAATTATAAGAATCTTTCATATGGGTTATTTAAAATCTTATAAAAATACAAAAATAATTTGAATCTAAGGGTAAGTTGTTTTTTTTCTTTGGGAAAATGTTGGGGATTAGAGACAAATATGATAAGAGGAGAACTTGGGGAAAAAACAAAATACTTTAACTTTGGAAGAATTGAATTGATTATGTATACTCAAGACTTTTTCTCAAGATAGTCTGCTATTATAAAAATGAGTTTAAAAGAGATAGAAAAGAATATAACTGAGAATCAGGCTGTTTTGGATATAGATTTATAAATGACAGGCTCCAAGAATGATTTTGAACAGATGATACACAGGATTTACAAATTAAACCAGCTGATTTTTAATGGGTAAAAGGAATACACAAAACAATAACTCAGAAGAGAGATTTTTGGATGTATGGATTTCAGTTAAGAGTGACTTAAACAACTTCCTTATTTTAGACTTAAAAAAGAAAGGTGTTATATTTATGAAAGAATTCTTGAAAAAAAGACAGAATGAAAAGAAATAAGCTTTTGGAACATTATATATATATATATATATATATATATATATATATATATATATATATATATATATATATATATATATATATATATATATATGTGTGTGTGTGTGTGTGTGTGTGTGTGTGTGTGTGTGTGTGTGTGTGTGTGTATGTATATGTATATGTATATGTATATGTATATGTATATGTATATATACCATCCTGTTTATGCTGCTTTCTGTTTCTTAGATTTTAAAATGTTGCAACCTGAACTGAACCCATGGGAAAGAAAACTCGTTTGGGCTCTGCACTACAGACAGGCTGTCAGTCAACCTAGAGTGATGTTATCATGAACCACAAATGAATACCAGGGAGACTACATTTTACCATCTAGCTTAAAGCAGGCTGGGCATAAAAAGAAATTTAAAGAAGATCCTGGCTGTGAATGCTAGGCAGCTTCCAAGAAGAAGATGCAGGGTGGAGATTCTCAAAAATAAGAACTGTGGCTGATTACAAGCTGAATAGAAATCAGCAGTGCAATCTGACTACGTACATATATAGGCAGTCCTCTGAGCCCAAAAATTCTGTGGCTAAGTGAGACTTTTGTTAAGTCAGTTTTGCCCCATTTTATGACCTTTCTTGCCACTGCAGCTGACAAGTTACTAACATGATTGTTAAGTGAATCTAGCTTCTCCATTGATTTTGCTTCTCGAAAGGTTGCAAAAAGGACGTCACATGACCTTGGAACACAGCAACGGTCATAAGTATGAGTCATCTGCCAAGCATTTACATTTTGATCACATGATCATGGCGATGCTACAAAAGTCATAAGTGCAAAAAATGGTAACAAGTCATTTTGTTCAGTGCCGTCGTAACTTTGAATGGTCCCTAGACGAACTGTTGTAAGTCGAGGAAAACCTGTATGTAATTCTAGAGTGTGTCAATAGCAGTGAAATTTCCAAATCAAGGAAAATTCCACTATATTCTACATTCCTCAGAAAATCACCTTGAGTTCCTTGCCTAGCTATGCACATCAAAAGCAGAAATTTTAAGACAGTTTCAGATAAACTGGAATGGATTCAGTGTATGGTAAAAAAAAAAAAGTGGCTGCAGTGGTACAACTGAAACTGTGCCTGTTTATTGAGCGACTCAAAAGTTTTACAATGAGAGGTTGAGATGATTGGATGGTAAAAGTAAAATGAAACAAGAGAGTGCTTGTTAAGTGCCTGAAGGGATGTCACTTAACTGTCACTTTGGGGGCAACCTGCATCGTGGTATATTTGCTACTACTGAATGAGGTCATGCAGAGCTATTTTGATTGCAACCACTAATCTTCTGCAATGACTCAGTTCCAACCCAAATCAATCAATATAAATAAATAATGCAGAGGGTTTCTTTCAGTTTAATAAATGTATAGGGGGAAAAATAGGTTTTACTACGTGTATTAATTGCAAAAATATCTATAAATGTTAGATCTGTTTTCTGTATAGTCCTAAAGAATATGGTTTTTTTTATCTGCCTACTGAAATAGGATATAATCTTATCTTAATCTTACATAATTAGATGTAATTGCACTCAAAGAAAGTTTTTTTTTCTTTTTTGGCTTAGGAGAAGTTACCACTTTTCTAAAAAACAAAAACTAAACAAATCACAGTGAAAATATGTAGAAAGAAAGGGTTTTTCCCCCCCTTTCTGTACTTCTTTATCCAAAAGTTATTCATGAGCCAAACTGGAATAAAGGTGTCAGTTAACATAATAAATGCAAAATGGTGGGTAAAACTGAATGCATAATATACAGTATGCAAGGAAATTTGATAGTGACATTCTGTAGAGGGCATGAATGAGAGGTTTGCAAAAGATGGCATCTCAAGTATTTCATAAGGACAGACAATTGTTCAATCTTCTCCAAACCGTCAAGTAATAAATTGAGCACAACCATCTCAATCATTAAATCTCTGCTTTTCCAAATATAGCTTCCTCTTTGGGCTAGTGCCTTAAATCAAGAACCTAAGTTTTCCAACCATCAACAAAGTGCGTGCACGTCTTTCTCTTCCACTGGTGAACTTGCAAGAAGTACGTTAAGTTTTTTTGTTTCTGTTTGCATAAAATTCATGATAAGTCCAAGCCTGACAAGCAGTGGTTAATGTTAACTGTGATTTAGCCCTAAGCATCTGTTTCATAAGGGACGCGGTAGCTCAGTGGGTTAGGATGCTGAGCTCGTCGATCAGAAGGTCGGCAGTTTGGCGGGTCGAATCCCGAGTGCCGCGTAGCAGAGTGAGCGCCTGTTACTCGTCCCAGCTTCTGCCAACCTAGCAGCTCGAAAGCACGTAAAAATGCAAGTAGAAAAATAGGGACCACTATGGTGGGAAGGTAACAGCGTTCCATGAGCCTTTGGTGTCTAGTCATGCCGGCCACATGACCACGGAGACATCCTCGGACAAGCGCTGGCTCTTCGGCTTTGAAATGGAGATGAGCACCGGCCCCTAGAGTCAGAAACGACTAGCACACATGTGCAGGGAAACCTTTACCTTTAACTTATCTGTTTCATATCCAATAGAAAGCAGGATTAAGCTGTCTTTTCCACTAGTATATAAACTTAGTGCAAGCTAATAGCTATGGTGTTCTATCAAAAGACACCAGCACAGTCAGTGAAATAAAGACAGTGTCCCTGTTTGCAAATATAGCGTGTTTTCCAATTAAAATCATAACCCTCTTTGAATATGGTTCAGAAAGTTTGCCTTGATCAATAAAAACTTGGTACGTTGATGGTCTCTCAAGTTGAGAGGTAAAAAGTAACATAGACTTTATCCCTTCCCACTTGGCTAATAATTCCATAATCTGTCCAGCTGTTATAGTAAAGCAAAGTATACAAAGTAGCTGCCACTGTTTCTTCTTTTATAATACCTGGTGCATTGAAATTTGGAGGAGAAATGAATATGCCATTCCTGGAACTCTTATAGAAAAAGTATAGGATTGGATGACAAAGTTGTAAAACTGCTTAATCTATGCTTATCTATCCCCTTGACATTTTGATTCCACCATTCCATTAAAAATATGATTCCCTAAGATCTGGAAGCATCATTTACTTTTTTCAGATCTAAATCAGAAGCTATATTTTTAGAAGGAATTTTGGGGGGAAATTAATATGTCTGAATGTTAAGTAAAATTAGCAGAAAGGTACTTGCAATTTTCCATGGAATCATTTGGTATTCCCCTGAATAAATAAATTAATAAATATATAAAGGCTTTACAGGTCTAAAAATGAGTTGTATCTGGTATCAGCTAATCTAAACATATTTTTTATTCATTTGTTCATTTACAAAAAAACACCCTTTAAATGACAATGGCATGATAATAGGCTAAATGGATTATAACTCAAAATGTATTTGTAATGACACAACATAACCTCGGTTGATAGCATTTATCTACGTACAGATTTTAAAAATTCACACCTTTAAGATCAGGAGGCAAACACCAATACAATGAAAACATTTTTAAGTCCAGCTTGACTCTTGGGGACTGTGTGGATGTGTCCAGGTAGTCTTGATAGGAACAGATACAATTTTGTTAAGTCTTCAGAATCAGCCAAGATCCCCTAGGGCAGGGGTAGGCAGCCTCGGCTCTTTTATGACTCATGGACTTCAACTCACAGAATTCCTAAGTCAGCTGACTCAGGAATTCTGGGAGTTGAAGTCCATGAGTCATAAAAAAACGAGGTTGCCTACCCCTGCCCTAGGCCCTAGGAAGTGCTACCTGCTGTGACCAAACACTGAATATACCAAGTAATCTATCTTGACACTGTTAGATATATGGCACAGAAGGATTCTGCAAAGGGTTCTCTCTCTCTCTCTCTCTCTCTCTCTCTCTCTCTCTCACACACACACACACACACACACACACAGAGAGAGAGAGAGAGAGAGAGAGAGAGACAGACACACAAACAATCTGTAATGAAATGGGTTGCAAAAGTTATTAATTTCCTCATTATTTGCTTTTCAAATATAGTGGTGATTGTTATGTTGTGGGCTCTGATGAGGAGGAATGAAGACACACAGCTGAGTACAGAGAAACTCATTCTTTTATTAAAGCTGGAACTGTACTGAGAACTTGGGTGCACCCTGCCACAATATATAGCCAGACCCTCTGGTAGCAACCAATCGGATTAAACCCATGCTTGCCTCCCAAAGTTGACCAATTGCAGGACCAGAGACATCCTGTCTGGGTCACAAGCCCAGTGCATAACACCCCTCCCTCCTAAGATCAGACTATAATGCCCTCATTAACTTGACAATAGTCAAGATTTATACTCACTCCCAACAAACAAAATACTAAATAATAATAATGCTTGTTAAGTCAAAACAGTTAGAATGACATTACGAGACCTTTACAGACGTGCCTTGTAGAATGGACTACAATGAGATTAAACAACGGATAAAATAGCTTGTCAATGCAGTATAACTACAAAGAGATAAAACACCATCTCAGTGAACATGCTTGACAGCAGTTACAATTTTACCCCCAATCTCTGTAGGTAGTGGTACAATGTCATAGCATTACACATCACTTTATTTTACAACATAGTCTGTAAGATATGCTTGGGTTTTGCGAGGTCTGGAGGAACGCCTTGGAGTTCCAGTCACTTTGTGGTCTACCAGCTTACCCGGTGGGCTGGGTAGACCCATGTCCCCTTGTGCTCCGTCGTCCAGGGGAATTGGAATGCTCTGGCTGGCCTCTCCAGGTTGGCCCACCCCAGAGTCAGACTGTTTAGCAGAGTAGGCACAGTGGTCACTGAGATTCGACTGGTTCGCCTGGTCAGGGGTCCCATGTTGCACTTCTGAGCTGTCATGTTCCTCCTCAGAATCAAGTTCCACTGAGAAAGGAAAACCCTGGTGGTTCTGGTGTGGACTGGCTTGGGTGCCAGCTTGAGGACTTCGGGGGGAACTTGTGTCATAGTCTGGGAATCTTTTCCTAAGTTGGTCAATATGTCTTCTGACCAGTCGCCCTCCCTCCAACCCCACTAAATAAGATAGGGGTCTGGATTCTTTGATCACCTGACCAGGAACCCACAAGTTTCCAGGCCCATAGTTCCTGGCCCAAACCCAATCACCTATGTGCAGCCCCCTCAGGGGTTTTGGTTTAGAGACTTCGGATGCCACTCTGTCTGGATGCAACCTGTCCAGTTTAGTAATTAAGCACCTTCCCCATTCCATTGATGAGACCCCAATACTACATTTGTTTTTCTTTAACTTGAGGCCCGCATTGCGGAACCTTTGTAACACAGCCCTGAGCCTGTTGGCCAATACTTCTGGGGATTCCCCGGCAATGAGAACATCATCAAAATAAGGACAGACACCCTGTATACCTTTAAGTGTGCATTCCATAATCCCTTGGAAAATCAGATTAAACCCATGCTTGCCACCCAAAGTAGACCAATTGCAGGACCGGAGACGTCCTGTCTGGGCTGCTGGAGAACCGTTAGTTCTCCAGCAACGCATGTGGTGAGGTACCACAAGCCCAGTACATAACAATGATGTTATTGGGAAAATATGTTAATAACCTCAACATTTTGTGTTTTTTCTAGTAAACATTTAGAAGCAATGGTTCTGTTTCTGAACACAAGTAGGTATCAGCAAAAGGCAGAAGCCTGAAATAAAAGGAACATGTCCTTACCTAAATGGTAATAAAAGTAAAAAGGTAGAAAAAAGAGAAATAACTCTGAACAAGAGGATTTTTACATAATAGCACTGTCTCAAACACACATATTTAATACCATTGATAGCGATTTACACAGTATATATCATGCTATGGTATCGTGTATTATTGTCCCATGTGTCATTTTAAAATCCTTCATTGCATAGAACTAATTCTGGCAATAGGGGACAAAAAGTAAAAACCTGTTAGCCTTTCTTGTCAGCACATGATTCCTGATCAGTAAAGTTCACCTGAGGCATTTGAAGTGATGACAAGTCAGGTTATGGCATTAGAATCCCTCACGCCTTCTTTTGTTATCAACAGTACAATTATGTCTCAACAAGAGGATTTAATCTAAAGCTGTGGAAAGTCAGTGAGTTAATTATTTTAAACAAGAATCAGGTTAGTGTACTGTCAGAGTATAATGCTTCAGGCTGCCATAAAGGCATGAATTTGAAACGTGGTGGTAGCATATTACCCACCTTAGACTAAGCCTGTTCCAAAAGAAACTCATTTGGATAATGACAAACCTTCTAAAACAACCTTCTCCAACTAGGTAACCATCACTTCTAGGCAATGCAGAAACTGCTTTTTTAACATACCTCAATGTTTTCCAGTTAAAGAATGTGTTTACAAACACCACCACACCTCTCGAATGAATAGCTACAATTATCATCAAATAATTACTGTGGTAATGCAGTGATTAGAATACAGTTTTGCAGGCTAATTCTGCCCACAGCCCAGAGTTTGATCCTGACTGGGCTCAAGGTTGACTCAGGCTTCCTTCCAATGAGTACCCAGATTGTTGGGGGCAATATGCTGACACTGTAAATTGCTCAGAGAATGCTGTAAAGCACTATGGGGTGGTATATAAGTCTAAGAGCTATTGCTATTGCTATCAATGGTTGTTCTTTCTCCTTTCCTTTGCTGTGGATTAGAGAATTATTGGGGAAGATCAGGTGATACCGTGTCCCCCCGAAAGTAAGACCTACCCCAAAAATAAGCACTAGCCTGATTTTTGGAGATGGGCCTAATATAAACCCTACCCCAAAAATAAGCCCATGTTTGGGGGCGAGGCACATGCCTAAAATCAAGCTAAGGCAGGGGTGGGGGGTAGAGCTGCATCATGCACCCCACACCCACTTACCATTACAGCCAAGCCTCCCATGAATCGACACTTGCCTAGCTTCTCCAGCCCACTTCTTCTGTGGCTGCTTGTTGCTGCTTATGCGTTGCCCCTGGCCTCCATTTTGCCTTCAGAGGCCTTCTGGAAAGGCCTCTGCAGCTGAGAATTGAGCTACAGTAGCTCGGTTCTCAGCTGCAGAGGCCTTTCCGGAAAACCTCTGAAGGCGAAATGGAGGCCAGAGGCAATGCACATGAGCAGAAGCAAGTGGCTGCAGAAGAAGCAGGCCAGCTGATTGGGGCTGTTGGTGCTGCCGCCGCGAGGTGAGACCATGGAAAAGACACCCCCCAAAATATGACTTCTTTTGGAGGAAAAAAAAAAGACTGGGACTTATTTTCGGGAAAACATGGTATGCCCAGGGATGGTAGTAGTTTACCACTGAGCTTTAGTCTGTCTCCTAGCCCTCCACCCTGTACCACTTATCACTCCTATTACAGATCAGTGGTAATTCCAGGTTCAGACGACTGAAAAAGTCAGGATGTTTTAAGAAACAGCAAAGAAAAGCTACACTTCTGCCAAATCTGAAGCACACTGTTGACTCATTTTGAAAGCATGTATGATTTTAACAGTCCTTCTTTGCTTAGTCACACCTCATCCTTTTAGTAAGAAGACTTTGGCTGAGTGAGGTCTGTAAGAATGTTAATCTTAAAAGCAAACAAAGCTTGACTTGTGGTTGGAAAAGTGGTTCTCCATGCAATGTTTGCATCTGAAAAAAATTAAAGCAATGCTACATATACAATAAGCCATCTAGATGGGCACTCATCAAAATACAACCTCATGAGGGGTTACCAGACACCCAGGAAAAAGAGGGCACCTTCTCCTCTGTGTCCTCCTGTCCTTGTCCAGCTTTTTGAGTTCCTTGTTTACTTTTATTTTGGACTGTTTCACAGCAATAGTCATTTAAACTACTTGTGTATTGTGATCTTCCAAATTGTCTCCTACTTTCTTTCCCTCAGCCACTGACAGATTGATAACCTAGATTTACCTTATTTAATGTATTTCCTGATTCCAGCAATCAGCTTCAGTCCAATTTGGATAGCATGTCATCAATTCTATATTATCACTAATATGTGTTCTTGAGAATACAGATTTGTTGGAAAAATATTGTAATTGAAAATCTTCTTTCTGATGCTTGAAAAAAATATTTTAATATATGTGTATATTGAAGTACTTTTGCTGTTTTTTGCTATTGTTTTTGTCACAGATGCCAAGAAAGTGAGTGTAGTCTTCTCCATACCCACCCTTTGTTACACTTTCTAATTGCCCATGTTTCTTTGCCTGTTCAAATACCTAGTAACCCTCATCATACAGGATACATGTGTTCATGCATGTTCATGTGGGACTGCAGTGTTCCAAGTTGATTTGATATTTGTTCTCAGGTTACCCTACTAAACAAAAGGAACTGCACCTACCCATAAAGTACTATCTGTAAATAGGACATGCAAGGCTTTCTTGATTAAATGAAATGGTAACTGGAAAGTATGCAACAAATAGTGTGAAGTAAGAGGTATGAACCTATATATATATATGTTAGGTTCATACCTCTGGCATAAGAACTGGATGGTCCAGCTAAAAATGAAGCCCTGATTTTTATTTCTTGTGCATTGACTTAACCTATACAATTAAACAATTTTTGGTGAGGTGTCAAAAATGATGTCTTTCTCTTTTTCTCCTGTTTCCAAACAGGAGAAATGCTTTCAAGAATCAATACTCATCTTAACTGCTTACACCGACGTTAATTAGTAAGGAACTAGTAAGCTTCAATATTTCACTGTGAAAACTGCAGAGCACACAGGTTTGTAAATTTACTATAGGTAGTCCTCAACTTATGTACAAGAGTTATTTTAGTGACCATTCAAAGTTACAAAGGCACTGAAAATAGTGATTTATGACCATTTTTCACATGACAATTGCAGCATTCCCCATGGTCATGTGATCAAAATTTAGACACTTGGAAACTGACTCATATTTATGATGGCTGCAGTGTCCCAGGGTCATGTGATCTTCTTTTGTGAGCTGCTGACAAGCAAAGTCAATTAATAACCGTGTTACTAATTTAACAATTGCTGTGATGGCCTTAAACAACTGTGACAAGAAAGGTAGTAAAATGGGGCAAAATTCACTTAACAACTATATTGCTTAGCAACAGAAATTTTGGATTCAGTTGTGGTCTTAAGTCAAGGACCACCTGTACTGATATTCTAAAATCAAATCAATGGCGTAGTGACCTACTTAATAATCTTTTCATCCCCACTTACAACAAGGCCAGGGATATTTTTACTAATTAATGAAACGTACATGTGCCAATGCTCAGCTGCAATTCTACACAGCTGTCTAGTCGGGGATTACTTGTGTTATATTTGCATTTCAATTTCAGTAAGTCCATTCACACCTTAGCCCCCCAGTGTACACATATGTTTTCTCAGATGGCTTGTAAACCATGCACTAAAGCCACAAAACTCTAAAACAGAACTGAGCTCAACTAAAAGCAAAAGAAATACAGCAGGAATTTGGTATTAACATCTCCACCCAAACCACCTATGGCAGTTGCTCACATTTTTCACCCCTCCATCACAAGTTTTAATCATCCAGGAGCAAATTCAGTCTAACACTGAAAAAGAGAATAGCAATATTCGCCTCCCCGTAAGTTCTGAAAGACAGCCACTTTGATGTAGTGGTTAAGGCACTATACTAGAAACTGGAAAACTGTGAGATCTTGTCCTGCCTTAGGCAAAAAACCATCAGGGAGAGCTTGGGCCAGTCACTCTCAGCCCTAGAAAGAAAGCAATGGCAAATCGCTTCTGAAAATGTTGCCAAGAAAACTGCACAGATAAAACAGGGGTCTACTTTATAAGTGCAACTTCTCCCTAACTGAATATTTTCTACATCGGTGTATTTTATTTTATGCAGAACGCAAGCACCAACAGGCAAGGATTGTTTGAAATAGCCTTTATCAAAACTATCACTATTGTGTGGAGACTGCAGGTATGTCAGCTTGGTTCAGTTTGACCTGTTTCTGTGGAATCCCGAAGATAGTTGAGTGAGATTATAGGGAGATTAAATGCAACCAGTCCACATGTTGGAACTAGCTTTTCATTTCTGAGCATTGTGATGAAAGATGTTCAAGTTAATTTCTCCACATTCTTCTTGACTGGGGAAGGGGATTGAATTGCTAATAGTCAGGACCCAGTTAGCTATCCACATATGGATTTCTTTTTGGGAGTGGAACTGATCTATTCAAAACAAGGTACCATGTGCTTAGGCAGACCTGAAAAAGCATCTACATTTACAGTGAACAAACTTTCTAATCCAATTTTATCTATCCAGTCCTGGCAGGAGCTCTCTAAGAAGGTAAAATTGTCTCTTGGTCCTACAGGAGTAAGCACTTTTTATGGCAGGTGTTGGGGAATGAATGTGAGATTTTCCGCATGTAAAATTTGTACTCTGCCAAATATGAGGGCATCACCTTTCACAATTGTGACAGTATGATACTATTGCTATCATCCTTGCTTATGACAGAGCATGGATCTATAGCCTCATTTCTAACAGAAGAACAGAAGAACAGAATCCAACCCCCTGCTCAAGCAGGAAACCCTATAACAGTACAGACAAACAGTTGTCCAATCTCTTCTTAAAAACCTCCAGAGCACCCACAACTTCTTGAGGCAAGTTGTTCCACTGATTAATTCTCCTAACTGACCGGAAATTTAACTATTGTTTCAATTATATTTTCCCTCTTTTCAAGATTTTAGAGCTTTTCAAGATTTTGGGGCTTAGACTTTCTGTTTCAAGACATGCAAGTTTCATTACTTTCTTCAAATTTTATGGGAAAGACTCCTGGGTGGGAAAAGAGGCGAAAGCAGTACCATGGAAATATAGTAGAAAAAGATTTTGGTAGAGCAGGGACTCCATGGGGTTTTTTCAACAAAGTCAATATGGAGGTTGTAATTCTATGATCAAAGCCCTGATGTAGGAAAAGTGGAGACAGAGCTCGTAGACAGAGTTAAGGGCATCATCAGCTTAGAATTGTTACATTCCCATAAACCCAACCATTCTTGAATCCTTATCTGGCATCAATTTAATACTGAACTTTAGTTGACTAGATTGCTGTGTATAGGCTTGAGCAATAAATCTTTTGAACTGCAATTTAACCTACAGTTCTAATCCTTCACACCCGACACCCACCCTTTTTGTGTGTGTCACATTTAAAAATTGGCTGAGGCTTTAATTGCCTGGTGGAAGCCACTATGTTGATACTCCTTTGGAAGGGCATGTTTGTGACGTGGTGCGGAAATGATCTTAGATGCACATAATGAAATAATCTTGTTAATTTTGCATTTTTGAAAGATATAGTAAACAGAAGGAAGTAATTATGTGTATTTAGATCTTTGATTTGAAAAACCCAAGTGTGTGTATAAAAGAGCTACACTGCAATATACCATATGCTAGAGGACCAGGACATAAATTACAATGAGAAGTTACTCACAACTGGCACATCAGATGAATGGGCTGTTACTTGTTCCTCAACTTAGGAGTTGTGAGTTCAGAAGGGCTTCCAAATTGTACACCAAAATTCATTCAATTCATCCCCCAAACAGAGAAAAACCTACAAATATCAACTGCTCAAGTAGCAAATAGAAACAACTTTCCCTATCCTGGAGAAAAGAAAGCAATGCAGTAACATTGTATATAAATGATATTCTGGATAATATATGATTATTGTCAATTTTGCACAGGATGCATAATATGGGATTGTTCTGATGTTTCTTAAATACTCTTTTGCTATAGTGATTTTAATATAATGGCTTATCAATAGTAGAGTATTTCCCTAATACCTGCCTTACAATAAAGAAAGAATTTAATTGAGGACCATCTCAGATTGTAATTACTCTTCATTTCCACAGCACTCTGAATATCCAGGGTTCATTAAAACCTTCTTTAAAAACAAAAAGGCACTTACTTTTACTGCATCCTTTAAATGTTCCTGGCTCTTACAAAATAATCAGAATCTTATTCTCTGTTTATTGCTAAGGCCTGAGATATATATGGAAAAGAGTCACCAAGTGCAAAGCATTTTCACAATACATATTGATGTATAAAATATTTATGTCTCCTCCTCTTTCAAATCTCTGATTTTCTGAACTGAATACTGATTGCATGATACTATATGGGAGTTTATAGAGAAAATGTTTTCTGAACAAAAGAACTTTTTGGCTTTTAGTGTAGAAAAAAACAAGCCCAATCTAAATGTTCTTTTATGCATTGTATTATTGCTTAATTTACACCTTTTCAGTTGTTTTTTGTAAATTGGCTTAAGCACAATGTATGATGGTAACTGCAGTGTGATTGGTAAGAAACAGAGGAAAATTATTCTGATCCTCTAGATCAGTGGTGTCAAACTGCTGACCCGCAGGCCGAACGCGTCACGCGGAAGCCACACCCAACACTTTGCCGGCAATGGCAAAACAGTCCCAATACGTTGTGTGATATCATGTGACGTCGCAAGTTTGACATGTCTGGTCTAGATAACAGGTCCCTGGGCCTGCCGGCAATGATATCAACCAATAAGACACTTAGATATTTCCAGCATTATTATATAAGAGCATTAATATGCTTAAAACTGCACATAACATGAACAGAATTGCAATAGTGGTGAATATCTGTAGCTTGGGTGTAGGATGAGGGTGAAGGTTCATTCTCTGAGCTTGTGGGTTAGTTTCTGAATGTTTCATTACCAGGCTAGGTGACATCATCTTGCGTCACAAGACTCTCACTGATGACTCACACCTGACCCATCACAAGACCCTCACATGACCCCCACACCTGAAGCCCTTATTAATAGAAGAACACTGACACTGACATCCCCTAAACTTGGCTGAAGATGTAACCTAGCCTGGTAATGAATTGTTTGGAAACCAAGCCACAAACTCTGAGGACGAACCTTCACCCTCATGTACTGAATTGTTAAAGATGCATCCATTAATCTTTGTATCACATCTAATTAGTTCATATATAGGAGAGATGGATGGTTTCTAAATGTTAAGAGAGAACTATTAGAAATGAGGTAAGAACTCAAATTAGGACTTTAGATCAACATTTTCTCTTTGACATAGTCACTTTCTGGTCATTATAGGCGTGTTTGATCATTCAACTTTAGTGAGTTCAATGCCTCTTGACATCATTGAATGCTGCCGATTTATATTAAGTCAGCCTCCTTTGATGAAAAGGTTAACAACTATGCTACCACATCCAACCACTGTCTGTTCCCACTTATAATTAACTCAGGTAAGAATAAAGGTGATGTTAACCTTGAAAATAGCAGGGGAGAGGGGCACTAAGAACAAAGCACCATTGTAAATTAAAATATGAAATTAAAAGCTGGTAGGCATGCATACTTGCATGGACATAGATTGTTTTCTTTTATTTTCAGTTTCTCTTTGCTCACTGCTCTGTTTTGGACAATAGACCAATCAATTCTATGAAAGAAAGAAAGAAAGGAAAGGAAAGGAAAGGAAAGGAAAGGAAAGGAAAGGAAAGGAAGGAAAGAAAGAAAGAAAGAAAGAAAGAAAGAAAGAAAGAAAGAAAGAAAGAAAGAAAGAAAGAAAGAAAGAAAGAAAGAAAGACGTTTGGTTTGTATAAAGACACAATAGTTAAAGGAATATATAAACATATATAACCAATATATCTTGAGAACAGCTCTTTGTAACTTTATTCATTCTCTGAAATACTGAGGGTAAGAGAGACAGTTATTTTATTTGAACATTAATATTATATATATTAATCATACTTAATAGGACATAGAACAAATGAAGTACTGACTTTAGAAAAGGAAAATTATCTCGTGAGTACTTGCTGACTCATGTTGATTAAAGTTTATTAAAGTTTTACAGTTTTGCTGAGTGGATTTTTTTGCTGGTAACATGTAGTTAACATAAACAATCCCACATGTGATACCACATAAATTAGCAACCAGTTTAAATAACTAGCATATAAAAATGTTGAACCAAGTTAATGAGGAATTTCAAAAGAAGCAGCATGAAAGAGAATTATAACAAAGAAAATAAGATCATTATATTAAGCTGAAGGAATGACAAAGTAGGGTTTCTCTAAAGCAAAAGCAACAGACTATGTATCTCAAATCAGGGATTATTCAAAATTGAAGCCCATGTCCTAGGGTTAGGGATAGGTGATTTAAAGAAGGGCACTGCTCATTAGGTTGTGGCACAGTTTTATGTATACAAGACTCAAAATCAAACTCTGGCATTTACAAAGGAAGGAATTTAAGATGGCTGAGCTGGGAAAAACTATACCTTTAAAAGGAAGCAACTGGGCATTGCATGACTAATTGGTTATTTACATTTTAATTGTTAAATAGGAAAGTGGATCTCTGAATTAATACTATAGTAAAAAGAGAAAATTTAATTTATTATTCCCTAAAGCAACCCTAACCTAGATTATGTATCACAACAGCTATATTTTTACTGGATCTATATACCAACTTGGAATGACTCTTGGTAACTTTAGTTGTCTTGAGTATAAAGCATGTTATTTTTCCCAAATCAGTTTAATTGCCATTTACTGAAGCTAGAACTACCATATCTGGATGGTAAAGTGCCAAATGATCACTAGAGAGCAACATAGTATTTTCTGTACATCTGAGATACCATGTGATAGCCTTAATTAATCCTACCTGTCAGTCAGTGAAATATTTAATCTCAAAAGAAAAAAAGAAAAAGCATCTGCACTGAGAAAGGGATTAAAACTTCAGAAAGAGTTGGCCTTTTTTGCAGGAATACAAACAGTGCTCCTGTAAATAAGCATACAAAACAATTATATGTACACTGGATTACATCAAGAAACAAAAAAGAGAATGAAATAATGTATCGTAATATTTTTTTAAAGTACTAAAATCTTTTAAAATTGATACTTGATTTGTCCTAACAGTATCAAGCTTATAAAACCAAGGTTGTATTTGGAGATATTTGTTTGTTTACTTTCTTCAATATAAAAAATGTTTTTTTAAAAAAGAAACCAAACAAAATAAAAAAAGGAAAGGGGGTAACTATGTCTATCTTTCTGTCTATATATCTAACCACACATAAGAAGGCTGTTCATTTTTTAAACTACAGGATAGTAATATTGATAACCTTTGATAAAATGAAAAGATAATCAGCTCCTGGACAGAAACCAAATCAGTTCACGTTTGTAAATTCAACATGCCCTGTTTTTCTGTTATAAAATAATAATGATGCTACACCATAAATTGGGTTGATATGTAGCAATTCGTTTAATGACAGATTAAAATTTGATACATAACTTAAAGCACTACAGTGAGCCATATTATACTTCCAAAACCATATCAACAAACAGCAATATTAAATAAAAATGTGTTAAAGAGGGACAAACCTCTCTATAAAAGGTGTTAATCTCCTCCATTTTTTAATACTTCTGGCATAATACATTTGATAATTTTTTTTAAACATTCCACAAAGTGACAGTAAACATGAAACAATATTTTGTTGAATGAATCTCATTTTAAAACAAGAAACACTTTCTTTATACAAGACATTTAAGTATTCAATTTGTTAGCATGAAGCATTATAATTCTTTATTCCAAAATTTTCATTATTAATCAGTATTTACCCTGTTCAGCCATGGGAATATTAGGTGATCTTTGAGCGGCACCAGTTCAAAAGTTTATTATGAAACTAACAGAGTATATGGTTTGCTGTATACAAGTCCATCAACTCCAGGAGATCCAGTAGGACAGACAGTCTACAAATGAAAAAGCAAAAACAAACAAGCATCACTCTTTCCACGGGATGACTCTTCAGGCATTTTTATAATATCATATTAAAAAAATAGTATTTGGTAATATTTCAACTTCAGAAATAGCAATGTATGAATCTCTGTATTGGGTATTTCTGGAAACACCAATGAAAGTATATCGTATATGCTTCACAGAAGAGTGTTGTAAAATTCCTGCCACTCCTTAGGTTGTGAATATTGTGTTTGCTTCTAAGCTTATCTAGTTAAGGTTTAAACTGCCCTTTATTTCAGACAGAGCCTCTTAAGAATCTCTGGATTTGAGTTGGGGGTTTTTGTTTTTGTTTTCATTTTTACAGAAAACAAGACAATCTGATTGCATCTGCATGCTTTTATTTAAGGACAAAAAATTCATTAACTGAAAATTAAAGCATAAGATTTTTACTCCCAAACTAACATACATTCCTAGAAGCCAACATGCTAACCTAGGCTGCTTCCTGTGGTAAACCAAGTGGGTCTGGCATTTCCATTTTTGTTTAGAGTGAAAGAGGATAACCCATGATTCTACCAATGCCCCATTTAAAGCCAATGATACCTGAACTGTAATATTGACCACAGTTATCAATGTGGATGTCTTATTTCCATGGATATGTACAGTATATCCTATATATATATCCTCAGCTTCCTAGAGCTGAGAGACTGACTGGCCCAAGGTTAGCAGCTGGATTTATGCCAAAAATGAGACTAAAACTCACAATCTCCTAGTTGCTAGTCCAATGTCTACTATGCCAGAATGAATGGTGAATATTACTATTCTCTTTTTGAGCATTAGACTTGTGACCCATACTGCCTTCCTGCATGGCCTATCCAACCAAGCAGCACTTACCACATCTCCCCACATTAACCACATTGCCTGATCCATGTGGCATCTCTCGTACAGCCCATGTATAATTCCTCAGCACCCCCTCTCTCTCTTCCCCACCCAGCCACAGCCACTTACAGGTCTGCTGGTGTTGGATCTGCAAGTTCTTGCTGGCTTCCCTATTGATTTTCTACCTGCAACCTTCCACAAGCAAAGTAAATGGGGAAGCTGGTAGGAATTTGAGGGAGAGAGGAAGGGAAGGAGGGAGGGAGGAAGGAAGGAAGGAAGGAAGGAAGGAAGGAAGGAAAATTAAAGTGTAAGCAGTGAAGTACTTGCTAATAATAACCGATGTCATTGTGAAAGGTTATTCCTTTATTTATTCCTTGAATTATCTGAAGGGAATATATGCTTTTTGAAAGGGATGCGTTCCCTGAGCCTTTGTGAAACATAATGTTCCTTCAGATAATTTTCCAGCTGTTATTTTTGGGGCAGAAATTCAAAAGAAGGAAAATCAAGGAAGGAAAATCAAGGAAGGAAGGAAGGAAGGAAGGAAGGAAGGAAGGAAGGAAGGAAGGAAGGAAGGAAGGAAGGAAGGAAGGAAGGAAGGTCTTTGCCATCTCCCTACAAGGAAATTTGGGGAAGCTGGCAGGAAGTCAGAAGCTGCCTTTTTGCCCACGCATTGTCACTCTGTTTCTCTATTTATATAAGAAAATATCTGTAAAGGGATGACCCAATGGGTCATGGGTTGTTTAGTACTCATATGATGGGATAAATATTTTCTTTTGTTCTCTTTCTTTTTGCTTCTTAAATACAGTGTTAAGAGTATTTGGAGAGTTTCTGTGCAATTTTCAGAATGAGAGCAGACTGAGTCATTGACTTTTGGAAGTCTCTGCTTTTGAGATATGAGATCAAACAGAACATTTTTAGAAAATGATCAGTGATGCCAATCCCAAATTAAGGTTGTTGGTTTTTTTAGAATTTGCCCATTGAGGCCATTTGGGGGCTTATCTGTAGCCTCAGGTCACTGAATCAGAGTGCAAATGGGGGTGGAATCTTCTTGGAAGCGCTGAAAGGATCGCATTGAAGATAGGTGGTATCCAGTGGTGGGATTCAGCCAGTTTGCATCAGTTCAGCAGAACTGGTAGCTAATTTTTTGTGGCCCAGGCCTAGAATAGATTTCTGGAAGCGGCATCCACACAGAAAACCCGTTGTTCACATATTTGAATCCCACCACTGGTGGTATCTTATTCACCTCTCCCTCCATGAGAGACAAGTTGCTCAGTTTTAACATAGATGGACTCTTTTACTCCTCTTTCAAACCAACTGTCTTCTGTATCCAGAATGTCTCTATCCAGAATGTCTCTATCCAGGATATGGATAGAACTGCCAGAACTAATCCTTCCATTCGCCCCACCATCTTGTCAGAACTGATGAAGCTTTTTGGATTAGAAGCAAATCTTCTTCAAGGAAAAACAAAGAAAGTCCAGTAGCCTTTTGAAAAAGCAACCTTCGAGACAACTGTGACCTGGATGACAGAATTTCCATAGACCTTTAAATTCATAATTTCCCTCTCTTTGTTCCAGAAAGGGGGTTATGCTAAAAAAAAATATATTAGGCATTTGGTCCGCTTTAATGGTTGCTCAAACTTCTTCAATTACTTCAAATGAATCTACAGGCTACACAGCTACTCGGAAATTAGTTTCCAAGTAGTCTGAAACATGATCTAGCAATACAACCTTATTTTCCTCTTATGGAAATGGAATTGCAGCTTTGCTAAGTTTCCAACATCTTATATCCTGCAACCCAGGGAGCAAAAAGTCTCCTAGTGAAACGGTTTCCTAAGACATCAACACCAAGCTTCTTCTGGCTTCTCCTTTACCAGCAACCACTGTTTTAAGGACCAATAGTCAATTTGGTGGTGTTTACATACAGAACCATAAGTAAATCTCAAGTAACAGAGTGCATTTTTATTTTCCATGTGCTTGATGGACAATCATAAGAACCTGTTCTTGCCTTTGCTGGCTCAAAATAATCATATCTAGGATAAATTAAAGGCCCCATTTAGCACAGGTTCCTTTCGAAGCCAGGTGAAATAGAAAGGTTCCAGGCAATCTCAACACAAGCATGATGTTTGTGTGTTTTTGTGTCTTGGCACTGGCTGAAATCATGCTGGCTCTTTTTCTATTTTCTACTTTCCTAACAACCCGACTTTCTCCCTTTTCTCTTGCTTTTCAAAGTTTACTCATCAAGGCTTGTTCTCCCTTCCCAACCTCACCAGACTGTCTGGCTCCTCATTGTGTAGAAACTTTTTTCCTCCATCAAATAGTTTACAAGGAGTACTATGTCATGATTTGGAACAAGTCTGTCTGGATCTCAGATGGTGCCAGAGAGCATTGAAGGGATGAAATAAAATCAGTTAAATATATATATGGAACTAAAATTGCCAACGTACACCTAGCAACCAGAGAGTTGATCCTTGATTTAAAAAGTATTTTGTTTCAAAAGTAAGTTTCCTATGATGCTAAGTATCACCTTATTCCTCTAGAAGATTATGGAAAGTATTGACCTTCTTTTCCATAGGTTGTTGAGAGCGTAGTGGCGCATCAGCTTCCTCTGTTCCTGGAAGATGCTGATTATCTAGACCCGTACCAATCGGGTTTCAGGCCCGGACACAGTACGGAGACGGCATTGGTCGCTCTGATGAATGATCTCTGGTGAGCTCGGGACAGGGGTTGTTCCTCTGTCCTAGTCCTATTAGACCTCTCAACAGCTTTTGATACCATCGACCATGGTATCTTACTGCGGTGGCTCAGGAGATTGGGAGTGGGAGGCACTGTTCTTCAGTGGTTCTCCTCCTACCTTCTGGAACGTTCACAGTCGGTGTTGGCGGGTGGGCAGAGATCGACCCCGAGACCTCTCATTTATGGAGTTCCTCAGGGGTCGGTCCTCTCACCTCTCCTGTTTAACATCTATATGAAGCCGCTAGGTGAGATCATCCGTGGTTTTGGAGTGGGATATCATCAGTATGCTGATGATACCCAGCTTTTCATCTCGACCCCAAACCACCCCAGTGATGCCCTCGACATGATGTCCCGTTGCCTGGAAGCGGTCCGGGTCTGGATGGGGAAGAACAGGCTTCAACTCAACCCGGACAAGACTGAATGGCTGTACATACCGGCATCTCAGGAAGTTCAGATTATTCCATCTCTTACTATTGGGGGTGAGTTATTACCCCCCGTAGATAAGGCTCGCAATTTGGGTGTCCTCTTAGATTCACAGCTCTCCTTAGAAGGTCACATAGGAGCTGTGACTAGAGGGGCCTTCACCCAGGTTCGTCTGGTGCGCCAGTTGCGACCCTATCTGGACCTGGATGCCTTGCGTACAGTCACTCATGCACTTGTGACCTCTCGTCTAGACTACTGCAATGCTCTTTACATGGGGCTGCCCTTGAGAACCACTCAGAAGCTTCAGCTGGTACAGAATGCAGCTGCACGAGTTCTTTTGGGGGTCTCCCGATACTCCCATATTACACCTCTGCTCCGTGAGCCGCATTGGCTTCCAGTTGCCTTCCGGGTGAAATTCAAGGTGCTGGTGATGACATACAAAGCCCTACATGGCATGGGTCTGGATTACCTATGGGAGCACCTACTGCCAGCGTCAACTTCCCTCCGTCCTGTACATTCCCACAGAGAGGGCCTCCTCAGGGTACCACCGGTCAGAGAATGTCGGCTGGTGAACCCCAGGGGGAGAGCATTCTCGGTGGGTGCACCAATCCATTGGAACCGCTTACCGGCTGAACTCCGGATGGCCCCCGACCTTCGCTCCTTCCGGCGTGATCTAAAAACTTATCTATTCGAACAAGCTGGCCTGGCCTGATGGGTTTGGGTTTTAACATTATTTTAACTAACCTACTACATTGGGCACAATCATTTTACTTTAAATCTTGTATCCTGTATTCTTATTTTTATTGCCCTGTACACCGCCCTGAGTCCTTCGGGAGAAGGGCGGTATATAAATCAAATAAATAAATAAATAAATAAATAAATAAATAAATAAATAAATAAATAAATAAATAAATAAATAAATATTGCTTGATGGACTTTTTGTTCAATAGTTGAGGGATGGATTCTCAAAGAGATATTTTATTACCATACAGAATGTCCATTTATGTTGACATCAGTTATACTGTATGGTCAAACTTGCCTGAGTGTTTCAGTAAATATTATGGTAGGAACATTAGCGATTACTAAAGAAGATGAAAGTAACATCATTTCTGCTTGTAGAAGCTTGTGGATTGGGATGAGGGATGAGGGAAGAATTCCCACAAGCAGAGAAGTGATTTGCTTCCAAGCTTCAAGAAGCACCAATATTTCCGGATGAAAAATGGGTTCAGAGCACTTACTCTTGTGTAGTAGGTGAGCTGAGTTCTAATTGGTATCATTCCCAAGATTCCAAAAAATCTTAGATGTTTTCAGATAAGAAGAGAGGCCCTGCAATAGATTAGTATACATTAAAGAACAGGAAACAAAAAAGAAGACATGGACAGATTTTTACAGTGGACTGATATGAACAGATGTCCAATGGACCTGTTGAGATCATTCTACAACTTTGATGGCAGCCCCCATGTAAATGTCCACTGTGCATGGACACAAATGGTCAGAAGAGTGAGAAAGGATTTCAAGGGATTATTTGGAATCTTCAAGAATTGCAGTTACATAAGTGGTTTGAAAGGGACGCGGTGGCTCAGTGGGTTAGGAAGCTGAGCTTGTCGATCAAATGGTCGGCAGTTTAGCAGGTCGAATGCCGAGTGCCGCGTAACAGAGTGAGCGCCTGTTACTCATCCCAGCTTCTGCCAACCTAGCAGTTCGAAAGCATGTAAAAAATGCAAGTAGAAAAATAGGGACCACTACGGTGGGAAGATAACAGCGTTCCGTGCACCTTTGGCCTCTAGTCATGCTGGCCACATAACCACGGAGACGTCCTCGGACAAGCGCTGGCTCTTCGGCTTTGAAAAGGAGATGAGCACCGGCCCCTAGAGTTGGAAATGACTAGCATGCATGTGCGGGGGAACCTTTACCTTTACCTTAAGTGGTTTGAAGTGGAACTACTGCCACTGTATGTAATATCCTTTGAAATACATTACAGAGCCCTAATGACAATGCACTATTACTTATTCCTGAAGAGCTCAAAACAAAATTGCTCTTCTGGGATATATTAGCATGGAATTTTAGATATTCTAAATAAGCTTGTGGTACTTCTGTTAGGCCGCAACAGGCCAAGGACAGTTACCTGAGCCAGATCCTTCTTTGCTGTCATGCTCTTGATATGAAATTCCCTGCCTTTTAAGATGTAGCTGACATCTTTAGCTTTATTATCAATTGCTGAATATGGACCTCTTTACCCATGCCTTTAGTTTATGCTAAAAGTATTTTCTGCTGGTTACTATTATTTATTCATAGTACTGGTTTTACAGTAATTATTGTAAAAAGTTATTTTTATTGTAAACAATAGTTCCATATGCACTGAAGTGTTTACATTCAGTTACAATAGTAATAATAATACAGAAAAATGTAAATATTATAAGGCTATTACATAAATCATTAATATTGTGAATAGCTAGGGTCACAGTAGATGAAAAAATATGCTGAAGTGTAAAATGGAAAAAAGAAAAAAAGACAACCAAAGGAACAACAGCAAATCTTCTTTGAAGGAAGATTGCAATTTTCATTGATTCCTAATGCAAGCTGTGTGGATCTCTCTAGCCAGCAAGACCATTGCTGAGAGTTCTGGAAATTGAAGAGCATACATTTGGAAATTACCCTGGGTTGTGAAATGCTGGCTTAGAGAAAGATGCGTCTGGAATTATGAACAGTGGAAAAGCTGGATAAACTTTTTTGCTCCATTTGTATACTTCTCAAACGATAGTCCTCCAATGAACTGGAAGTGCCTCTTTGCACAATATAAATATGTTTAAGCAATGGAATTCGATGCCCGAGTCAAACCTGAACATCTTTAAAAGAAATAAGAGAAGAGAAACTGATAGAAGATAAATTTACCTATGGTTCTATTGATAATTATTACTATATTATCCTCACTATCAAAACCACCCTCTTTCTCTTTAGCTACCATTTGATGAGAAATATGGCAGGAGAGCAATTTTGCTTCCTTATTCTGATTGTGTATTTGATCATTGAGAGAACCAAGATACTGGATAGAATAAATCAATTGATAGGATCTACTTGGGCTGTTCTTCCCAGAATCAGTCCTTTTGCCAGCAGTGATCTGATCATTTCATCCTACTGTTCTCTCTGACCTATCCCTTGACACCTCTTGACCTCCTATCATCAAAGGAATGGTCTCTAAGGAGGATACATATATATCAAAGAAAATAAGTTCCTATGTACTGCTCCAGCATAGCTGAGCTTCCAAGCTTCAACATTTCCCATGATCTTTCAAGCAGCCATTCTTCTCCTATGGCATGGAAGCAATGATGAGACTAATGCTATGTTGGTCTCTTGGTAAACTGTATGTGTTTAACATTGAAAACTCTTAAGATACTTTAACATTTTAATATATTTTTCTGTATGTCGAGTCAGAATGCCTAGAACAGGTAAAATCTCTGTGGGCTACTATACTCATATATCTCTTAGAGTAAACACAATAAAGTGGTTCTTACCAAAGAATCATGTTGATGTAGTTCCTCTCTTGCTGTTTGATTTATTAGAAGACTAAGTAGACCCAATAATGGAGATAGATTTTTCTTTGGTGAAAGCCCATGAAAAGTGGGGGATAATGTTGATGAAAGCTGAAGTGTCAAGGGGATAGATTTCCTCCCTCAGGCTTCTTTTAGGTTGAACTTGCTTGAGGGCTGGTTTCAACCTCAATAGCTAACAGCAGAATCAGTTACTCAGGGATGCCTATTTAAAACAGGGAAATGGCTTTCAAAGATTGACTGTTTTGACTGAAGCTGCTTGCCCTCTCTTCTGTCACACTTCAGGGAGAATCAGATATTCTTGCCTTTTAATTATAGAGTATTGCTGGCTGGGGAATTCTGGGAGTTGAAATCCACAAGTTTTAAAATTGCCCAATTTGGAGACCCCTGTAATATTCTATAATTAAATAGTCTATGTTAGTCCACAAGTCTTAAAGTTGCCAAGTTTGAAAATCCCTGGTCTATTGTTTTGAGAGTTGCTCTCTTGTTATTGTTTGTTTGAGTTCTGACTTATCATTTAAAATAGTATTTAATTCCAGTCCATCCACTTTGGACTGATAAAGTCATACTGATGGAAGCTAAACTGAAGCTGTAAGTTCAGACTTTCTCTTTTTCTACCATCAAATTGTTTCCGGTTGTATGTGGTCCATGCTGATGATTGACCTATTATTAGTTAGTGGCTGCTATTTCTCACAAGGGGGATGCTTAATACTGTTTGTTTTTTCCCCTCCATAAGTCTTTTCTTCCATTTAACATGAAAGGAATGCTTAAGATAACTGCTTGATCAGAAAAGCTAAAGAAGAAACGGAGCCTTGCCCAGGTAGGATAAACTAAACATGACTGTTTCTCCCAAAGGCATGACAGCAAGATGGGGTTCTCTGATAAAAGAAAGGAGAGACAATTCCATGTGTTTTTAACTAAAGCTGTTAAGTCAATCTTCACATCCCTCATTGAAGTCATCAATCACAACATAAGCAAAATAGAGCTGAGTGCACAGCTGCTAGCATGCCACTGTAAATGAACTTTCTGCCAATGCAGCCCTGCCCCGCCAAGTTGGCGTCACAGGAGGGAAAAATCCTCAGCTGGAAAAATAAACTAATCAGGTATCACAAACCCTTTTCTTAAAGACTAATTTTTAACTCTTTGCTAGCTCATTTATCAGTAAGGTTTGGGCCAGAAGGTGACCTGCATGGGAAAATAGCATTCTGGGGTCTTGATAGCTACATACATTTGAACAGAACTTTGTATCACATCCACAATATAATTCTCCACCAACTGTGTCCATGTGAACAAAAGTTGTAAAGGGAAGTTCACTTTACTGTTATGATACAGATAGTCCTTGACTTACAACAGTTCATTTAGTGACCATTCAAAGTTACAATGACACTGAAAAAAGTGACTTATCACTGTTTTTCACATTTACCATCATTGCAGCATCCCCATGAGCAACATTCACATGCTTGGGAACTGGTTCATATTTATAGTGGTTGCAGTGTCCTGCAATTGTGTGATCACCTTTTGTGACCTTTTGACAAGCACAGCACAGAGTGCCTCCGGTCAGGGAATGTCGATTGGTGGCCCCCAGGGGGAGGGCCTTCTCTGTGGGCGCTCCGGCGCTATGGAACCAACTGCTGGTTGAGCTCCGGATGGCATCGGACCTTCGCTCCTTCCGGCGTGGTCTGAAGACCCACTTATTTGAACAAGCTGGCCTGGCCTGATGGGGAACGTTAGGGTTTTAAATGGGTTTTTTATTGTTATTGTATTTTTTAACCGGGCGCTTGTTTAATTCCTTTTTAATTTTTGTATTGTTATTTATATATGCCCTGTTCACCGCCCTGAGTCCTTCGGGAGAAGGGCGGTATACAAATTTAATAAAAGTAAAGTAAAAAAAAGTAAAGTAATGGGGAAGCCAAGTTCACTTAACAGCGTGTTACTAACAACTGTGGCAAGAAAGATCGTAAAACATGGCAAAACTCACTTAACATCTGTCTTGGTTAGCAACAGAAATTTTGGGCTCAATTGTGGATATAAGTCGAGGATTACCTGTAATCATGATTGCAGAACTCAATATAAAAAAGGCTTGCTTTCATTTGACAATTTACATGGTCTAAATGCACAATACTTGGTTGCTGTTTTCATATCCAAAATTCAGTTTCTTCAATTACACATCCTGTTTGTGAATTCCTTAGAGTATGAATCCACTTTAATTGGGGTTTTGTTGAGCATGGTTTGTTGTCAAAGCAGAGTCACCCAAGTTAAGTTAAACTCTAATGGATGGATTGGGATATCATGCAAAGCCAAAAGTAAATGAGATATTATGTGCTGATCAGTCCAGAATGTATTTGTTTAATTGTTGTAGCTTTGTCATATGAATTAGTTCTTGGATGCGGTTTGTACTCTGCTGGAATTTTTCAATTTAAGCCAATGGAAAAATATTAGTGGTGTTTTGTAATAATTTTACCATTATATAATTGTTGCTGTTTCCTCTTCAAAAGATCTGATCAAGATGTGTTGGGTGGCTTATGATTTAAAATGTCTTCTGCAGAATACTTTCTGTGCATCAGTTCTTTTTCCAAGTTTGTTGGTGTTGCCTTTTTACTTTGTGACTTCTAGACTGGGTTCACCCAGTTGATAAGGTTTCTATAGCACGTTAAGCCAAGTTGTTTTAGTATGAAGTGTGAATTCAGCCACATGTAGGCTATTTGCAAGAACTATTTGGACATTTTAATGAAGCTGGGTCTGAGTACTGATTTGTATCATGCACATCTCATCATGTTATTCTACTCTTTAGTTAAAAGGATGGCACATTGAATCAGCAACTATCTAACCATGTCATAGACTAGCATGTTACAGTATGCCAATGCAGCCCATGACAATATATGTATGTTGTAAGATTGCAGGAGGAATATGTTTGAGTTATATGGATATATGAAAAAAAAATACCTGACTATATTCAGATAACATATTTAGTACTTATACTCATTAGTCACATATTGCCACTTTTAATATCTCATGACCTCTTTTACTGAATTTGTAAGCTTACCATACTATCTATTCTAAAGTCCAAATTGTCACCAAGTAGATCCCTTTAACTCAAAGCTTTTCTTATGAGGTTGCCTTGTCCAGGTATGTATAACCTCTTGAACCCCAAACCAGCCAAACACTTTTAATCCAAGCCTGTTGTCTTAGCCCAGCTAAGGTCTGGGGCATTTGTTTGAGTCCTCACAGAAGTATAAATGAAGGCTACATGTCTTCGGTTTTCAGTTCCTTTATTTCAACATCAATTGGGTCAAATATTTACATATCTTGAAGTATATTCCAATTATTTGTTTCTGCAGAGGTAAGAATTTTAGATCTTGGTTCAAGGCTTCATTATGAAGTTTACTAAATGACTTTGGGCCTATTGGTACCTCTTCCTGTTATATATTTTGCAGAAAGGGAAATGGAGTGGAGAGAACAAAATGCACAGATCTACATGCCTATGGAAAAAAATGTGGGGATACAAATGCATTGTATAAATAGAATGCTCTGTGAGAAAAGAGGAATATGGTGCTTTTAACATATGTTGCCCCAAGGGAAGAAAAATCACACTTTCAGTTAATTGTACATGTAGTTACAGTAAATCATATCCCTCTGCTTGTTCAAGTCTTTGTCTGACAAAGCTACCCTTTCACATGGAAGTATAATTGGATTTATTTTGTTCTGAAATAAATGGTATCCAACAACGGCAGAACTGCTGCGTGTAATAACAAAAATCAGACTCAATCAATCCTGTCATGCAAACTGAGATTTTTTTTTTAGAAAAAAAATTTGCTTTCAACCCAAAGGGCAGTTTCCAAAAGATCATTAAGAAACTTTCACTCAGAACAAATTCTTCCCCCATACAGTGCATTCCAACACTTATAATTGCTTACAGTGATGTTTAAATTTATCCAAGGGTGGGCTGTAGTAAAGAAATAACATTGGGTCTAATTATGTTTATTTTCCATAGAACTTACACCATGCCATTGAGTATTACATAAAATTAAATCCCTAAACTTTGCAAAAACAATGAAAATGTGGAGGCATAAACTCAGAGAGCCAGAGAAATTCTCCACCCAAGGATCAAGTTTCTGATTGCTTTGAGGCCACCAAAGAAGAGTGGTCATGGTGTCGATTAGTTATAGTTCATCAACCAAAAATGGAGCAGTACAGGCAGATGTCAGCTCTCTCGAGACTTATGCAAGCATCGATATGACAAACATCAGCACCCACATACACTACATTAGTGTATGTCAGTTTAAACCATATCTTGTGAGCAGCCTTGAAATATATTTGGCAAAAGATAGACCTAGTCTGAATTTTGGCTTGGTCTTCAAAACCAACTTGTATCTTATTTCTAAACAAATTGACGTGTGCATATATTCCCCTACACAGAGGAAATAATGCTGTATAACTTGCTGTAATCGTTTTGTTAAACGTCAGTAGGCCCTTTTTAATGATTTTTTTTGTCACCAAGCTCAGTGTGGGGTTTGGAATGGGTCTGTTGATGTGTCTGCTGAAAACTGAATACTTTCTATTTTTTAAAAAATAGAGGCTGGCTCTGGAATGGGGATTTCAGAACATCTGAACTGGCACTGCCTTAAGCTGTGTTTCAAATAATCTATTTCTAAATAAAAATAGCACTCTTACTATGAACTAGCACAAAATGTTAACATTTTTGTTACAAGACACTTTGCATGTATAATTGAATGTGAACACAAATGTTTGTATAATACATACTGGGGATCAATCCTTGGAAATGTAAAGGCTTTAGAAAGAAGTGCTATAAATGTCTGGTGTTTAAAGACTTCCTGTTGACATAGTTACCAGCAAGAACTGGCAATTAATATCTGAAAATGTTATTGCAGTCTTTCGGAAAGCTTTCAGTAATTTCTAAGCCTGATTTCTCCCAGGTTGAGAAATAAAATGGGTGAAAACCAAATTTAAAATACATTATTTCCATACTTGGCTGAGCATAAACTAAACTGACTTATCTTCCTATCCCCGCTTCAGAATCCCAGAGGCCTTCAATGTTTTTTCCTAACTGCTTTTGGCCTAAGTAATAAATCCTTCTATGACTTCCAAGATCTAAATGCTGCTTTTAATTCTGCAAGAGAATTATGTTTACACTGAGCATATAAAGTCTCATATTCTGCATGTTGTCCTGTGTGCATTGGGATTTGTAGCTGAAAGCTTACTTATTCCATGTTTTAGTTTAAATTGTCAACAGCCTAAATGGCCCCAGAATAAATGTGTTTGTTCTGAGTAGGCACATCAGTTTTGACATGAAATAATTTCATCTCATATTCCTACGTCATCTATGAGAAATTGTGCTTTCTTTGTGAATCACGACTATGAGTTCTAATCCTGCACTGGATACAAATCAGTTGAGTGACTTTGGGCCAGTTGTTCTTTCTTAGTCCTAGGAAGATAAAGGAAATGGCAAACCATTTCAGAAATGTTGCAAAGAAAATTTCAGGGAAGAAGGAAGGAAGGAAGGAAGGAAGGAAGGAAGGAAGGAAGGAAGGAAGGAAGGAAGGAAGGAAGGAAGGAAGGAAGGAAGGCATCCAAATGATATTCAAAGTTATGGATTGTGTTGACACTGTAGTTCCTAACTCGAATGGAAGAACTACAACAGTTGCAACAATTGATACAGAGTCGATTAGGAGGATTGGAGATTTTATGTGTTATTCTAATGGGAACTTTTAATTTTGTAAGCAACCCAGAATCACTGTGTGTCAATTGGAGATCCATATAAATGTGTTTAATAAATAAAACAGCATGGATCAAAGAAAGTATTAGATACATACACATTCTCACACACTCCCAAAATTTTGAAGTTCCTCACAGTTGTATTTTTTCTAACTACTAAAATAAAATGAATTAAAATTTTCCATACTTTTTGTGATGGTTTGGGCTTGTTCTCAGTATTTCACACTCTTTTTACATGTATATTAATTTGGTTAAACAAATATGATATCATATTCTAAAAGGCTGGCTTGCAAGTTATTAAAACTCATTTGTCATTCTTTTGCTTTTAGTTTTTTTTAAATACTATAGAATAGATAAATGAATTCAGCATATTAAATTAGCCAGGGATAGATAGATGGATAGAAATATACAATTAAGTATGAACTGAAAAATAGTGGCAGGTTGAAAATTTGAAAAAAAAGAAAAGGGCATTCCAATACAGTTTTCTTAATGACACTCTTTGATACATTTTGGGATGTAATGCATTACTTCCAACCATTTCTGGTGTTGGCAGATTTTATGCAAATCATTTTATTTGCACAAGTAAAAATTGGAGATAAGAGAGAATCAATGCAGTTTTGCCTAGATACACTGAGCCCCCCCCCAAAAAGTGAAAAAGCCATTGTGCTAATCAAAGACAATTATGAAATCTTAAACTGCTTGTTGAAACCTACAAGTACCTATAAAAAATGAATTATAAGTAGACAATGCCAGGATTCATGTTCTATTGGACAGTTAAGTTGCTGATTTGGAAGCAAATATTACAATTAATTATAGTAAACCAACTTTTGCCAGTTATATAGACTGCAGATACAAATCCCCTTTTCTATTATAAAAATAGATGGCAGCTTCTATGTCGTTTAAATCATTAGGAGAGTTAATTTTAGATGGCTCTAAGTTGTTATGTTCAGTATATCTGAGAAGAAGTCTTTGAACTAGACTAATTTACCAGTTTTCAACAAATACTTGGTGCAAAAAAGGCCACTTAAGAAAGACTTGTGACCCTCTGAGCTGAGATGTATTGTCCTCTGAAATGACTAGAAATTAATTCTGGTGGTTTGAGAGCAATTGGGGTTTTGGCAAGCTGGAAAAAGCCCAATAATCTTTCTGGGGAGCAGTAGCATCTACAGGGGTTGGGGGAATAATGACAACAATATCACAATGCAAATCCTGCCCCTTTTCTAGATGAGTTGTGCTATCATGGGCACACCCAAGAGGGTTCAGTTTGCAATGCGATATCACTTCCATCAGCATGATGAAAACAGGGGATCCCATTGCTGGGGGTGGGGGTAAAAGTAAGGAAAAGCAGGCAAAGCACAGCTTGTGAAAGTTTCTCCCAGCCCTTAAAAGCAGCTCCCTGGCTCTCATGACCTTAGAACAACAGGGCTTAAGAATGGCACCATTGGCACCATTCGTTTTCCATAGGAATACAGGATATATATTTTTTTAATTTCTTTCTCTCCAACCCCTAGTGCCTAGTCCGATCCCGTTCATTTTTTGAGGGTTATTTTTTTCCTCACAGCAAATGTGTTACCATTCTGCTCTGTTTTCCAAGTTATTCTGCTGATCAACAAAGATTCACACCCCTTTACACCATGTCTGTGTAACATTCCAAAGATGGATTGGAAAGAAGGGAGGAACTATAATTGTAAGCTGCTCTGGAAGTGTAGCAGTTCAACCCTGACCCCTGAGATGTTCTTGGTTCAAACACAAGTACTGACATATAAGTATCAGCAAAAATGTTTCTTAATTTACTCAACTTTACTTATTGGAGGATGAAGTAGCACAGTTTGTTGCACCCCTGGGTTAAAGCAACATTCCTATGTGCCCCAAACATGATTTGCATCTAGCACGGTTTCTTTACCCAGCTTCCTCCATTGCCATCTGCTCCTCCTGCTTATCTCCCACTCTGTTGTACTCTATATGTAATCTTTGATAATTTAGCACAATTCTTTCATATTCTAGACTTAAGTCTGGCTGACAAGACTATCCTGCTCCTTGCCCTGGTAATCTTTCTCTTCCTGTCTAATGCCAGGCTATGTGTTGATTGATGCAGGTCTAATGCATATTTGTTGCCTGCTTGCATGGCCTTCTAGCACAGCTTCTTCTGCCTTCACGTTTCCCCTGGATTGGAAGGAAGCATCTGTTTTTTATTTGAGGTCATTATAATAATTGTTTGGCATTGACATTGTATTTGAGAAGTGAACTAGCTTCAGTAATGTATTTCAGATGGAGGCCTTCAATTCTTTGCCTGAAAAAAAAAATAAGGTTGTAGTGGAGAGGGAAGCCAAAGGAGGCCTATGTGTCCTAAAAGGAGAATACTATACAAATATGTTCAATGTTGTCATCTTAAAACATATTCCAATATGTAAAATGAAGATTACCGGAAAGGAATCAAAACAGTGGCAAGGATTTCTCATACATTCACCCTCTGTCATGATTTATTGTATGGGCTTTTTTCCTTGCCACCATTCTCCATAAAGAACATAAGAATATAAGCAGTGTCTGCTGGATCAGACCCCCTGGCTGATCTACTGTAGTCCAGCAGTCTGTTCTCATAGTGACCAAGCCACTGCAGAAGAAAGCCTACTGGTCACCCAGCAGATTTATTTTTATTTTATTTTTATTTTAATTCCATTTATATCCCGCCCTTCTCCGAAGACTCAGGGCGGCTTACAAGCTTAGCAGTAGCCTTCATTCTATGTATATGCCTGCTTATTAGGGCTTTTGCCCCCCCAAGCGGCATTATTACAAAGTCAGCTTTAATTGCCCCCAACAATCTGGGTCCTCATTTTACCTACCTCGGAAGGATGGAAGGCTGAGTCAACCTTGAGCCTGGTGGGATGCAAACCTGCACTAATTGCAGGCAGCTGGTGTTACTTAAGGAGGCATTAGCCCACTGCTCCACCAAGGCTCTCAAGATGGCCCTCAGAGACAGTCACATTGCCATTGAGGCTAATAGCCCTTGATCTCTCAGACTTACATGAATCAATCCAACAATTTTTTTGAAGGCAGCCAAGCTGGTAGTCATCACATCTTGAGGTAGCAAATTCCCGAGTTCAATTACAGGTGGTGTTAAAAAATATTTGTCTTTTTGTCTGTCTTGTTTCTTTCAAGATTCAATTTCAGTGGCACCTCAGAAAACACCCCTAAAAGTTGATAGGACACATATGTTTGAAAGAACAGCAATACCTTTTAATCGTACAAAAATTGACTACCCTCCCTCTCACTCTCGCTCTTTCCCCCCCTCCTCCCACGGTTCTGTAACATAATTTTTCATATGCAATCCCACTATATGCTCCCCTTGTAGTTTGTAAAAAGATATTGATACAGTATATTGGCTGTTTTTCGATATTCTTCCTGATGATTTCAAACAGAGAATTTGTTGTTGTCTTTAAACAGCAGCCACACATTTGTGTTGTTGATATTTTCTTTGGATTATTCACCACAACTCTAATATATCTTTTCAAGTCAGTCTGCAGTTGCTTGGAATGGATTTTTAAATGCATCACTTTTCATTTACTTGTATTGAACTGACCTTGCCATGATGAGCAGGTGACCCAACATGGGGAAACCCTTTTGATGCTCATTACAATCCCTTTTTATTTGACTCTTTAGTACAGGGGTCTTCAAACTACGGCCCACGTGCTGGATGTAGCCAACCTTGTTTTTTACCCAGCTCGCCAGGCAAATGTTGGTGGTATAGTGCCAGGCTTTTCAACCTGTGGTACGCTGGCACCTGGCAGGTGGTATGTGTCCCTGCCTAGCCTAGATAAGTGTAGTGTGGGGAGGGAACAAGTTAAAGCGGTGCAGGGCAGGGTCCGGATTACCTACGGGAGCACCTACTGCCGGCGTCAACTTCCCTCCGTCCTGTACGCTCCCACAGAGAGGGCCTCCTCAGGGTACCACCGGTCAGAGAATGTTGACTGGTGACCCCCAGGGAGAGAGCATTCTCGGTGGGCACACCAGTCCTTTGGAACCGCTTACCGGCTGAACTACGGATGGCCCCCGACCTTCGCTCCTTCCGGCGTGATCTAAAAACTTATCTATTCGAACAAGCCGGCCTGGTCTGATGGGTTTGGGGTTTTAACATTGTTTTTAACTAACTTACTACATTGGGCACAATCATTTAATTTTAAATCTTGTATCCTGTATTCTTATTTTTATTGCCCTGTACACCGCCCTGAGTCCTTCGGGAGAAGGGCGATATATAAATCAAATAAATAAATAAATAAATAAATAAACGTGCCTTGAGAGAGTCATCAGGAGTTGCAGGGCTGCTGGGGCCAGACCAAGGCCCCGGGATTAGCACTTCTGGCATACCAGGAAGAAAAAGGAGGAGGAGGGCGGAGACAGGGGAGGCTATAAAAGCAGGCAGTTTTGGCAGGAGAGGGGGAGAGAAAAAAGACTCAGCCTTGGGAAGAGAAGTCAGTTGGAGCTGCACCAAAGAGAAAAGAAGGTGGGGGGAGAGCAGACGAGATAAAACTGGTCAGCCGGTAGCCGATCTATAATTTCATGGCAGCCATCTTTGCCAGGCATGCAGCGAAAAACAGGCAAGAAATGCAGCTGGGGAAGTGTCACCCTCCATGAGGAATGAATAAAGGTACCATCGCCTAGAGGTGACCAGTAATTGCCCCTCACCCACTTCACACACCCGACTCTGTGGGCTCCGGGGAGGGGATGTCGTGAGTGGAGTGAGAGTCGGCGTCTGCTACTCAGCCCCCAGCCTGCCCGGTTTTGGCAGGCAGTGCCGCGCTCTCCTCACAGTGTGGAGAGGCTGGGCCAGGCAAGGCGAAGCTAGTGAGAAGCTGAACCTGCCTCAGCATGCTCACAGGAGGTGGCGAGCAGTGCAGAGCCAAGCATCCCGGGTGACCTTGCTTTCACGCTCTCCCCTTCCCCTTGTCCCTTCCTGGGGATAGAAGGAAGGAAGGAAGGAAGGAAGGAAGGAAGGAAGGAAGGAAGGAAGGAAGGAAGGAGAGGGAGGGGGGTCTGAGAGAAGTCCTGCCTTAGTCCTGCCCTGCTGCCCTTTTGCCATCCCCTTGCCCCCTCCTCCTGGCCTATCCTGGTGGTCTCCCATCCTACCACTAAGGATGCTTTGGTTATAATCATTATTTTTTTTTTCAAACTATAGTCCAGGCCCCCAACAGTCTGAGGGAAAATGAACTGGCCCCATTTAAAAAGTTTGAGGACCCCTGCTTTAGTATTATCAACATGTTGGGTCACCTCATTCTAAATCCAGATAATTTACAACAAATTAACAGGACCAATTCATCTCTCCAATTTACAAGTTACCTTCTTATTACTGTTGTTTCTTTCCTGTTGATTAACTACTTATCACGAAAAAAAATCTTAGATCCTTTTTTCATGTTAGCTGAATTTCTTTGGGACCTTTTGAAGAGGTTCAGAGATGACAAAGGCAGAAAGAAGTTGTTTAAAAAGGTTTTTTTAAAGGCCAAGTATATAAATGATATTGTGTCCACTTTCTCACTTTATAAAAACCTTGATTATTTTTATCAAGGTAAAAAATAGTTCAACGGTCTATATTCATCCCTTTGTTTTTCCTCTTCTCATGGCTCACCAAAAATAAAAATAAAAAATATTTAAAATAAAAAATATTTAAAATAAAAATAAAAACATTTTTAAATAAAATTAGAAATATTTTAAAATGAAAATAAAATAACGGTACAATTTGCTTGCCTGTGGGGAATACCTTTGAGATTGTCCCTCTGTCTTTATCATTCCTCCAGGGGAGAAAAAAGTCTGAGAACTTAAATCAATAGTCTTTAAATTGACTTAACGTTTGCCCAGATGAACAGAATTGTGATTCTCTCCTATCCATTGTAACAACCTGATGTCTCCTACAACCACAATTTTATCAAGATTAGACATGAAAAGTTATCAAATGTGATTAATTGCATAAGACATTGAAATAATCACTTAATTTTCCATTACTCCGATCAATAGTCTGCAGGCTAAAATAGGAAATTAACTTGGGAACTTTAACAGTCAACAGAGAGAATGTCAATTAACATATGTTAATAACACTAGGAAAATAACATACAACCTAAAACATCAGCCAATGAATAGGTTTGATTGCCCATAGAGCTGAAAAGACAAATTAATAGTAACATTGGGGAAAGTGGTTTAGGAAGGGGGATTTGAGGGACCTTTAGAGTCTATGTGGTATTATGGGATAGGCTTATCCTATTACTACAAGCCAAGCCTTTAATAAGCACAGAACTCTTCTGAGAGCATTTTGTTATTTTACAAATTTTACATATTAGCCACCATACATTACAATTTCATCAGTGGTGTGATTCAAATATGTGAACAACCAGTTCTCTGTTTGGATGCCACTTCCAGAAGTCCATTCTGGGTCTGGGCAACAAAAAATTAGCTACTAGTTCTGCCAAAGTGGTGAGAACTGGCTGAATCCCACCACTGAATTGCATTATTATTTTGGTTGATGTTATTGATTTTCTGTATAATTACAGTGGATGTTTTGGTTATTTAATGCCTGATTAATTTGCATCAATGTTTCAATTGTTGAATTATGAATATAAATCAGCAGAGCCCTGGCAGATTGAATGGTATACAAATAAATTACACAAATACAATGGCTCAAAAACTTGAGAACTAAAGTCACAGATTTGGACAATGCTCAGGTTAGGGAAAGTCTCCACATTCAGTGTTTAGATCCCTTGAATGTACAGAGCTAGTGAATGGGGTAAAACAGAACTGGACTCTAATGCTACAATACAAATTCCACTAAACATTTATTAAATATGAAAATGCTTGAACAAGACTTGAAATTAAACTAATGAAAATATGACATCAAATTTTTTTTGAAGAATCAATCTCACATTATTCAAATCATTCATTCAAAAGCATTAAAACAACTGGAAGTGGTTATTGAATAACTGAATTATGCACTCTGAGAAATGACTCTGAAAGGTTAATTATGGATCCAGCATGTACAAGCTAATGAAAATAAAACAGAAGCATGTGGAAGGCATCAAGTTTACAATTTTTAACATGAGCAGCACTAATAGACCTTTTCTATTGCCAGGCACAACCCTTGTAATTCTACAAATTAGGCCAAACCCATGGGAATGGTGTGCCTGCAGCTGCTGAACAGATGTGGGAATGAAAAACGAGGCAGATTCATCCAAATAAAACCGGATGGTTTTGCAGTTAATAAAATTACTACTAATCTGCTGCTAACTGACTATAGTCCCATCTAAAAGGCCAGGCATTTCATCGTATAGGAAAAAATACATCCAGGGGATGAAAGGTAAAATAGCTGCCCTGGAAAACTCATTACCGATTTAGGCCTCATGCTGAATTCTTGTTGATGGAGAAAAGGCAGGAAGTCTGTGACAGCCATGTAAGAGCTGGATGGACAAACAAACATTACTATATATTTGCAATCAATTATTCACAAACAACCCAAAGCAAATATATGATGGCTGTGTTATTAGGAAACCATAATGTTGAATCTGTGTAATTATTTGGCTTTGGTAGTTTTGCTAGAGGGCAAAAGGTAAAATAGGAATTACATTAGCGGCATCCACACAGAGAACCGGTTGTTCACATATTTGAATCCCACCACTGCATATAACCAGGGCTTTTTTTTCTCATAGAACGCCCAGAATGGAGTTCCGGCACCTTTTTCTTTTACAAAAAAAGCACTGCATATAACCATCCTTAACGGATACATTACTTCTAAATACAGAGATGTAATGTATAATATTATTAGAGAAGAAAAGATTGGGCAACCTTTGTCCCAGGTGACATAAGAATTTCTGCCTTGGGCCAGGGGTTTGGACTAGAAGATCTTCAAAGTCCCTTCCAGCCTTATGAGTCTATGATTTAGAAGTAATATCTCTGTTAAGGATGGCACATTCTCTGGGCATTCTGTGGTCAGACCAGGTTGCCCACTTGGGGGTGGGAACTAGGGGGATCATAAAAGGTAGCAGCTGTTTGAAGCCCTGCCCTTTTGTGATATATCATAAAAGGGACAGCACTTAGGTTGCACCCTTCTTTTCTTTTTACCCCTGCAGGTGCCACAGCATTCAGCCTACCTTATACATCAGGAATAAAATGAATACTTTTATACATATACGTGTAATTGGTTTCATACCTGAACACCAGTGCATCTTTCTTGCAATTCTAGTTTATGTAATTTAATATCTAGGTTTCCTTCTCCAATTTAGGTGAACTTGCATCATGGGTATTAAAAGGCAAAGCTTCCCTTCCTAATGTTACTTCACTGGAAGATGATATTTTGATATTTTATCAGCAAAGGAAAGGCTGTACACAGTAGCTAGAATTAGAGGTGAGCTTTTCACAATACACTGGAGAAGCACAGGGAATCAGGCCACAGCTGTTATTAAAAGAATAGAGGTATTGGAAGAATACCATTATGGATGGAGCAGTGCAGAAGCCCAGCCTTAGGACCGATTCAGGTTATGAGTAGCCCAAGTCAGTCTGAGAGCTGGAAAATGGGCCTGATAAAGATGTTACTTGTCTACCCAGACGTTTATGTTTAATAATCTTGTTTAAGATGACTTGCCTTTGCCTTTACCAAGAGCTTCGTGCTATACAGTGGTGATGTAGCTCTCTTTGTAAAGGCAAAGAGGCAAAGGTATTTGCATCAGCAAGACATTTTGGGTTGCCATGCAGCCTGGACGAGCACTCATGATAGCTGGCAGAAATTTTGATGTCCACATTGTACAGCTGCAGGAAACCACAACTGGCAATTCATTCTGGTTGGAGGAACTTCACTTTACTCTAAAAAAATTAAAAAAATAAAAAATGAAGGAGCCACGCTGCTCCACAGCACAGCTTCAAGCAGGTGAGTCATTTCAGCTTTCGTCGAAACAAGACACATCATGAAGACCTGCGTTATTTTTAATTTCCAGTGTATTATGAACACCGACCTGTGGTAATCCAGCAGGGTGTTTACAGAACCTGTTTGAACAGTTACCCTCCTTTTGAAGAAACAAAATGCTTCTGCAGATAAAAGTTTGAAAGTATCGTTGACGGAAGATTCAGGTCGGAATGGAATTCCAACTGTCTTACTAAGGTAATTTTTCCCTTGAGAAAAAACTGCATTCCACACTCCTAGGGATTACAGACACTCTTTCAATCTATACAGCTGGTGCTGGGCCTGTTTTCTTCTTTTCCGCAGCTGTTGCATCCCCTCTGTGGCTTCTTTACAAAAAAGGCAGAATATAAAAAGAACAGAAAGCAGAATGCAAAAAGTGGACAGTGCCAATGAGCAACAAAAAAAGAGAGCTTAACACAGAATCACATTCTTCCCAGTAAGGTCATACAAAGCCCAATTGAAATATATCATATTACTGTCCTTGTTGTTGCTTTCCTCCCAAGCCCTTGGCACAATGGCTATTTGGAATCTAGTTTTTGTATAACAACTGTCTCTCCTCGGTTCCCACAGTAATACCCGAGAATCTTTTCTCTTATAGGAAATACTCAACTTACGACCACAATTAGGATCATTTGGTTTATAAGCAAGGCAGTTGTTAAGTGAGTTATGCCCAGTATTGTCACATTTTTGCCATGGTTGCTAAGTGAATCACTGCAGCTGTTTAGTGAATCATGTGGTCTTTCCCCATTGACTAGCTTTTTTTAAAAATTCCATTTATATCCCGCCCTTCTCCGAAGACTCAGGGCGGCTTACAAGCTTAGCAGTAGCCTTCATTCTATGTATATGCCTGCTTATTAGGGCTTTCACACACACCCCAAGCGGTATTATTACAAAGTCAGCTTATTGCCCCCAACAATCTGGGTCCTCATTTTACCTACCTCGGAAGGATGGAAGGCTGAGTCAACCTTGAGCCTGGTAGGATGCGAACCTGCACTAATTGCAGGCAGCTGGTGTTACTTAAGGAGGCATTAGCTTGTAGAAGCTGGCGGGGAAAGTTGCAAATGGCGATTACATAACCCTGGGATGCTGTAAGTGTCATAAAGGCAGGGCTTTTTTCTCATAGAACGCTCAGAACAGAGTTCCGGCACCTTTTTTGGATGGAACCTTGTAGGGTAGGCAAGGTGGGTTGTATGACATGTGTGAGTTCCGGCATCTTTTTCTTATACAAAAAAAGCACTGCATAAAGGCATGCCGGTTATCAAATGTCTGAGTTTTGATCACGTGACAGTGGGATGCTGTGACAATCATAAGTGTGAGGACCAGTTGTAAATCATTTTTTCTGTGCTGTTGCAAGTTTGAACAGTCACTACACAAAGTAGTGGGCTAGCTGTACTTTCCTGCTACAGAATGCTATTTGATCCCCGCTTTTTGTTCAAAAAGAACTGCCTGATCTCAGCCTTATCTAACCTGGTTGTCTTCTAGATCAATGGTTCTCAACCTTGGCCACTATGGACTTCAACTCCCAGAATTCCCCAAGCAGAGTGAGGGTATGAGCGTTATTTCAGCACTGAGATAATGAAGACATCAACAATGAATAATCTCAGTAACAGTAAATTCTGGAGAATTGCAACAGTGGCAATGAACATTCACTCTTCCTCCTGAATTGTCACATCCCAGCAACATTTCCACCCCATGCCCGAGAAAGCCTGTATTCCCCTGAGCTGGAGTTAAGAGAAAAAACAGCTGCCTGGTTGACTCTCAGACAATATTTGGAAAGTAGACCGACTAGTTAGGCAGGACAACAAAAAATCCAGAAAGGCCCCAAGAGAGGATTTAATTCATTCCAAATGGATGTAAAATCATTCTTACAGATGGGCACCAAACTTGCGCTCACTGTTTACTTATTAGAATAGAATAGAATAGAATAGAATAGAATAGAATAGAATAGAATAGAATAGAATAGAATAGAATAGAATAGAATAGAATAGAATAGAATACCGTATTTTCAGGCGTATAAGATGACCCGGCGTATAAGACGACCCCCTACTTTTTCTGTTAAATTATAGGGTTTGGGCTAATAACTCAATATTTCACTTCCTGGCACACAATCTGCATATTAACAACTTGTTTAGCGTTAGTACCCTTTTTTATAAGTGCCACGATGTTGCTAAAATAAAAGAGGTAAACTTCGTGACCCTCCCAGCCCGTGCATAAAACAGAAATGAAAAGGCTTAAGCCTTTCCGTTCCTAAATACCAAGGTTTCCCCCGAGTTTTGTGCGGTTAAACAAACGGCATTTGCGTATTAATGTTTCTCCATGGAGCACAAAATTCACCCGAATTAAGGAAAGTGGGGAGCTAAAGAATCTGGGGCTACAGGGAATACCTCTGACACGACAGGCAGCCCTGGGAAACACGAGGACTGTAGCGGCACCCTCAGTTCGCACAATCCGATCCAGAAAGCGCTCGGAGGCTCCTTCATTACTTCTAACAGAACGTCTCCACGTCCCGCCTGCCTCGCCTTTTAAATCCCGCCCCCTTTTCCCCTGTAACGTTTCCCTGCTTCGCCTGCTCTGTGATTTGCCCAGCTTTGCTCCTTCCCCACCAAATGGGCGCCTCGCCTTCTTTTCTCTGAGCTCTCTCGCTTGGTGTGCTGCTGCTCTCAGTTCCGCACTCCGTGACCGGGCAAGTGATTCTTCTGGTCGCCGCGGGTCAGGTGGTGCCTCGGCGGGAGCAAAGGTGCTCCCTTCCTACTGTTGAGCGGTGTGCCTCTGGGGACCACCTGCCCCTCCTCTCATCGGGGACCTGACAGCCAGCATTGGAAGCGCCAGCATGGCCAGTCCTAGAGAGAGCAATGGCAGCAGCTGCAGCAGCCGCCCCATGATCTGACGAGAGTTGGCCCTCCATCACCCGTTTGCTGTTGGCCGCTTAACCACGGGTCGCCATCGCCTACCTTCATTCACCCAGTGATCCCGCCGTCCAGCAGAAAAGATCAGAGAGGTGAATAGTATTTTCTGGCGTATAAGATGACTCGGCGTATAAGACGATCCCCAACTTTTGAGAAGATTTTCATGGGTTAAAAAGTTGTCTTATATGCCGGAAAATATGGTAGAATAGAATAGAATAGAATAGAGCTGGAAGGGACCTTGGAGGTCTTCTAGTCCAGCCTCCTGCTCAAGCAGGAGAACCTATACCATCTCAGACAAGTGACTGTCTAGCCTCTTTTTAAAAAATCTCCAGTGATGGAGCACCCACGATTTTTGGGGATAAACTGTTCTACTGATTAATTGTCCTCACTGCCCTTAATTCCAGGTTGCTTCTCTCTTTGGATCACTTTCCAACCATTGTTTCTTGTCCTTCCCTCTAGTGTTTTGGTGAATAATATGACCCCCTCTTTTTTTGTGACAGCCCCTCAAATACTGGAATACTGCTATCATGTCTCCCTTATTTCTTCTTTTCTTTAGACTAGCTAAACCCAAGTCCTGCAGCCATTCTTCATATGCTTTAGTCTCCAGGTCTTTGATCATCTTAGTTGCTCTTCTCTGAATTTTTTCCAAACTCTCAACATCTTTTTTGTGATATGGTGACCAAAATTGGCTGCAGTATTCCACGTATGGTCTTACTAGAGTTTTATAAAGTGGCACTAATACCTCGTGTGATCTTGATTCTATGCCTCTGTTTATACAACCCAGAATTATATTAGCTTTTTTGGCAACTGCTGCACACTGCTGGCTCATGGTTAAGTGATTGTTCACTAGGACACCAAGGTCCCAGTTACTGTTTTTAAGCCAGGTCTTGTCCAATTTGTACTTATACCTTTGATTTTTCCTGCCTAAATGTAAAACTTTGCTTTTCTCCACATTGAAACTCACTTTGGTGGATAGGGCCCATTGTTCAAGTGTGTCAAGGTCTTTTTGGATCCTGTGTTTGTCTTTCAGGGTGTTGGCTACTCCTGCCAGTTTGGTGTCGTCTGCAAATTTGATGAGTTCCCCTTCAATTCGCTCATCTAAGTCATTGATGAAGATATTGAAGAGCACTGGGCCTAGGATGGAACCTTGTGGTACTACTTACTTTTCTCCATGTGGATTTAGTGCTGTTGAGGACTACTCATTGAGTAAGTTTGCCAGCCAGTTACAGACCCATCTGGTGGTGATGTTGTCTATTCCACCTTTTTCTAGCTTACCAAGGAGTAGGTTGTGGTCTACTTTTTCAAATGCCTTACTGAAGTCTAAGTATATTACGTCCACAGTATTTCACTGGTCTATTAGTTTAGTCACTTGGTCAAAGAATGAAATAAGATTGGTTTGGTATGATCACCAACCCTTTAGCCAATGGTTTATTTCTAGAATTCTTTTTTCCTTCAATGGGTGTTGGCCTTTCATTGGGAGTACAGATGAAAACACTACTTGTGCTCCTAGCTTCTTAACTTTATTGCCTGGTTGTTTCTAATCTCTCAGGTTCTTTGTTGTGTCATTCATCCCAATGTGGAGGAGGAGGAAAGGGTAGTAATCAGTAGGTCTAAAATATTTTAGTTAGGTTCTCAGCCACATCTTTGATTTTTGCTCCAGGGAGACAACATACCTCCCTGGATTGTATGTCTGGTCTGCCTGGATGATTCTGTTCCTCTGAGGATAGAATTTCCTGTTACCAACACTCACCTTCCTTTCTGGGGGGATTGCAATCTGGGGTGCTTTTCTGTTTATCTCTGGTGTGTGGATGTGACTTTTTAAGGGATATTTGAAGTTGTTTCTTTGCATCTGCCTGTTCTCTTTAAGGGGGAGATTGTGGATCTGCTTGTTTCCATCTAAGGGAAGAAATTGATTGCTCAGTTTTAGTGGGGCTGTTTCTGGTTGGGCTGGATTGGGCAGAAGGGGTTTGTTAGTTGTATGCTGCTTCTTTCTTTGAGTATTGTGTTTCCTTCTATGTGTTGCACACCTCCATTTGTCTTCCTCCAAGGGTTTATCAGTAGGGTGAAATCCTCTGGCAGTTATTTGTTCATTAATTGGTTCGGTTTGGATAGAGCAGGGCTAGGCAACCTCGGCTCTTTTATGACTCATGGACTTCAACTCCCAGAATTCCTGAGTCAGCAGGAGTTGAAGGGAGTTGAAGTCCATGAGTCATAAAGGAGCCGAGGTTGCCTAGCCCTGGGATAGAGCTTTCTTTTGTATGTTGGGGTTTGGCTAGAGTTGCCTCTAAGTTCCTTAATTTTTCCTCCAGGAGTTTACATAGTTTGCATCTAATGCATGTATAGTTTGGGTGTTCTTTGGGCATAAGCACATACATGGAACATGTATTTCATACCATAAAAGTATCAGTCACCTGTTCCATGGGTTTGAAAATCCCTCTTTTTGGTTGGTGGATGTGCTTTGCTGTTAGCCTTGTTTCTTGCTTCTCTGTTCTAGGTCATTATGCCTATTTTTTCCTATCCTTTTTTCTGCCTGTTTGTGCTTGTTGGTGTTTTTCTTGTTATTTAGGTGTAGATAAAAGTATGTGGCAGTATGCTCTTTGGTTTTAATGGAAAAAAATTGCAGTTTATATCGAAGTTAAAATTTAATGTTAGGATGGGACTATTTAAGAAAGGGAAGGGCTGCTTTTTGCTTTCTGCTCTCTGCCTAAAAATTCATCCTTATCCTTCCTTTTCTTAATTTGCTCCTTATTTATCTCTATCCTCTCTGCCTTGCTTTTTTGACTGCCTTCCTGTGTTCAGCCAGTCTTCTAATTGCCCCCAGTTGCCTCCAGCCATTGCTCCTCTGAGGTCAACTTCTTTAAATCAGCTTTTTTTCCCCTAATGAGTGAGCTTGGCCATAATTATCCATACATTCAAGAGGGATAGGAAAGATGAACTAGTTAACTATTGCCTTATCAGCCTACTAAATATTATTAGCAAGCTACAGAGCTTGCTAATAATATTTAGTAGGCTGACAGGGCAATAGTACAGTACAGAACAGCACAAACATTTCTACTGTAAGCTGCTAGGCTGGCTAGAGGGGGAGAATTTCTTGGGACATAAGTGGGAGGTAGGTTTTAGATCAGGTTGATCCAGTCTGGATCAGGGCTTAGTGCTTTACCATCTGTTAGAAAAATAAAGCTCAGTTACCAAAAGCAGCTTTGCCTACTACCTTTGTTGACTTTAAATAGGCTTTTGATTCAACATCCATGGAAATCCTTTGGAGACTCAATGTCTCCTCAATGAATTAGAGACTCAGTGTCTCCTTAATGGGTTGTCACCTCCTTCCAAGGATCTCCCAGGGGTCTCGTACTCCATAGAACACACATCCTTGCCTGTCTGCACTCTGTAGCAACCTTCACTGGCCCACCCATGCTCTGCAGTGCCCATCCACAGCCCTTGCTGGTCTGCCTATAACCCCAGCTGACCTGCTTGCAGACTCCACCTCCCACCATGCTCAGAAGCAACCACTGATCCAACTATGATCCTCACAGCTCCCACCAGCCCAGCCACACTCGGTGTTCTTTAACACAGGCAGTTTCTTTCAGCTGTTGAACTATTTCCAACTAAATATAATGAGAACTTTTCTGCTTCCTCTCTTCCATGTTGGGGAAGTGATGTATAATATGACTTCCTCTTGGAAGCAGGGTTTCTGCAGTGCTAAAACAAATGTTGTTGTCCCACCGGGGTTTGCATTTCACCAATAACCAAGCGGAGGCGTTTAATAATATTCTGCTTGGAAATTTTGAATCAGTGTGAAATAGTTTCATTGATTATTAGCTTACGGATGGATCGGACATGAGAGATTTATTCACAGTTTGACTCAGTGATGCAGGTCAGGACCAGATTACAAGACAGGATCTAGTGGTAACTCGGACCTTGGAGACCACCCAAGGGACAGTATTCAGCTCCTGGTATATGCAGAAAGAACACACATCTGACATCTGCTAGCATATATTTTAGGGGACATAAAATGTTCCTTAGCTTAAACATGGTCTCCACACCCCATTTCCCTTTCCTCCCACAGGAACCACAATAGCTAGGGTGGTTCAGTCCTGGTTAAGATACTGCGCAGCAGTTTCAGCCATTTCAGGGTTGACCACAGCTTGAATGAGATATATTGATATGCATCTGATGATTTCCTGCATTAACCTATGTTATGGATGGTACTCTCTCCAATTTTTCCCATTGTATCTCCCTAAAAGGAAGCCCTGTGAAATTCAGAAGGATTTGCTTCTCTTTCCACAGACCCATAATTCCTCCAGTTCCTCATCCCTGAACAAAATGGTCAAACCACAATGCTATCCAAGGATTTTGGGAAGTCCAACCAATTTACAGAGCAACAGCTTGAGGAAGAACTGATATAGAATGTTACACACTTTACAAATATCTATGGTAGCGTCATGCAAGAACCACTACACTGCTGCTAATGCTGCTGTTTGTTTTTCTTTCCTCTCAATTCCAAAATGTTTCCTGCTTTTCCAGTGACGACAGCGGAAAAGAAATTACAAAATAATTATGTCCTATAAATGCCAGTGAGGCAGTGTACTCATTGCCTGACTAAACTAAGAAAGTACCAGATGTTTGCCTAGCAATTTTGTACCTTGCCTATATTTATCCTGGACGATAAATTAGGTAAGGCTTATTCTGATGGGACAAAGTGGTGGAAGGGATATTGTTGCAGATGATCTGTAGGTTAAGAAAAAGGCCACCAAAAAAGGAAGAAAATTTGTGAATTCTCTCTTGGTTTTGTGATGATAGACCTTTTCCTAAGGGTTTGAAGACCAGATATGGAAGGTAGGAAGTGAACCTAATAAATAATAACAAAAAATGTCTAAGATCTTATTCCTGGGCCATGCCAAGTTAGAAATAATTGACTTGGGACATCTGTTTCCAGGCTCAAGGTTCAATTTCCACAAAATTTTGGAATCTGAGAGGCAGTGGTTAACTCCCAAATGGCTAATAAAATCTACGTTATAATGGGCGTAAGGTAACACTTTAAGAGTCATTCTGCTCTGCTTTCCTTAGAGATACATGTGAACTAGATGCTGGCCTATTAAAAGGCTTTTTAGTTGGCTTAAAGATGAGGAAGAAAGGAACCAGGTTACTGACTGTTCAAAGTTATTATGGACCCCGGAAAAAACTACTTAAGACCCAGATTCAGATGTGCACCCCCCCCACACAGTCACATGACTGGGTTTTGGAAGCTCAGCAATCAGCCTTCATTTATCACTATTTGCAGTATCCCCAATCACAAGATACAATTTACATTTTTTGTCAGAACCTGGCATTTACTTTTGGTTTCCAGCAAAACTCACCCCATAATGAACAATGGGTTCACTTAAAAATGGTGGCATTTGCTCAATGACTGTAGTATTCGCATAATGATTGTGGCAAAAATGATCATAAAATTGAGTCTGGTCATGTGGTGACCTGCTTTATTACTGTCATGACTTATGACCAAAAATGTTTGCTCAAAACAAAAATATGTCAGGATGCCAGGTGCTATGGAACAATCAGGTCTTTGCCTGTTTTTTTTTTAATCTCTGACATGTGTACAAGAGTTTTGACTGAACCTTCATGGCCATTGTCTTATTACTTTTTATTTCCTTATCCTGGGCATACACCTTGGGAAACAAAGTTAAGATTAGAAAAAAGCCATGAGACCAGGTTTAGAGGATAATAGATTCAGACATTGCTGCTCACTGGAGGATTTCTGGAGCTTGAAGATCAGACTCTCTTTTTGGAGATGATCCACAATGTTCTTGAACGTCCTGCCTATAGGAAAATCTTTTACCTTTAAGTAGATTTATATTTCCGTTGGAAAATTCCCTCTGCATGTATGTCAAGTAGGGATGCAATACTAAATCACTCCCTGGACTTCCATTCTCTGATAAGAACAACAAAGAAGTAAAAAAAAAGATAGCAGATACAACCACTTGAATGAAATCAATATCTGGATTTTTTTTTATTCATAGCCTGCAGACAGCTTACAGTCTGCCCTCTGATGCTGACATTGCCTAGCTAGAGAAGTAATTCAGATTCCTTTTCAGCATCAGATAAGGCAGCATCATGTGACTCAGAAGCTGTAAGCAACTCAGTTTGGCATCTTCTAGATCATATCACCAAAGATAAGGTGCAAAGCAGAATAATTCCCTCTAATCTCACTCAAGCACAAAAAAGCCCTAAAAGCTGAGCGTTGTCCCTACCTCATTTCATGATCTTGTCTATCACACTCTGCTTGCATCCCTCAAATCCCAGAGGATGAAAAATAAAATGGAAGTCCAGCTCAAAGCCATAAAACAATTTTCTAGTCTTTGAGATCAGGAACAGCTATGCCCTTTCTGGAGCACCATCTGAAGATCAATCCAGTAGAAAGACTATAGCATTTTTGGTCAGACTAGGGCAGGGGTAGGCAACCTTGGCTCTTTTATGACTCATAGACTTCAACTCCCAGAATTCCTGAGCCAGCCATGCTGAGGGGAAAGGGAGAGGTTTCCAAGCTGAGCCATGCTGGCTCAGGAATTCTGGGAGTTGAAGTCCGCGAGTCATAAAAGAGACAAGGTTGCCTACCCCTGGACTAGGGGCTTATACACATCACCAAGGAAAAAACACTCCAAGGGAAATTGTACTAGAGGTTTTCAGGAAAATTTATATAAATGCAGAGCATTTACAAGTTAAATAACTTAGTTGAATATATGTTCAATATTTCCATGTGTTGGAAATGTAATTGTAATTGAAATTTATATATTTTTTCAGTCGACAGGAAAATACACCAGGCACTTAAATATGTCCTTTCGGTGTAAATCGAATTCTGACTTATTCATTTTTACAGACAAATATATATTCATGATTCCAACTACCTTATGAAAATATAAGCATGGTAGTAAATTTGGACAGTGTTTATTTGTTTGCTAATCTGCACAATAGAAAACGAGATGATTCATTAGTGCAGGGAGAAATGTTTCCAATTTTCCATTCTGATATGAGCCAACAAACATAACCAAAAATTGTATGAAATTATTGCCTAGTTAAGAAACCAGACTTGGAAGAACAGAAATTCAAGAAGAAAACAAGACATTGTCTGTTTATATGTTTTATAAAACTTTCCCAAATCTCTATATAATTAAACTTGATCAAAAAAAATAATATTTATCAGTCTTTCCATTGCATGAATAAAGCCAGAGTAAACAAACACATAGCATTGACCCAATGTTATAAATCTGATATCAGCCTGTATTTTCAGCTGAAAAGTAATCTCTTTTTTTTCGTATTCACCATGATTCTTCATCTAATGAAACATTCAACTTGTTGAATATGTAATAGTATAACTTTCTGATTATGGCCTTAGTGGTATTTGAAATGGAACACCCCATTTCAACAATAACACATTCCATGAAGGAACTGAAGTCAGAATATCTTTATAATACAACTAAAAATCATGAAAATTTAAAACTCTTTTCATTGTAATCATAATTTGATAAAGAAAACCTAAAGCTTACCCTTCAATATCCTGATTTCTTGTCAATGTTTAAACTAACTTAAACGAATGATTATAGCAGTATCTCCAAGCTAAAATATTAATCTTTTGTAAGATTTATCCTCAACTCAACTCAATAAAAAAGCGTTTTTATATGAGATAAGATAGTTATGATATTTATATCCATAAATGAAAATAGTTTCCTTGGAATAAGTATTACCTGATACTGGTATTTAGAAGAATTCAAGCAGAAAGTAAAACAAATTTCCTTAAAAACATGGGAGTCTATAGGAAAAATATGAGGCTATTTCAGTTCATTGAAGAGCTTGGCAAATTACCAAAATGTTACACAATATCAGTGATTTGATATTTACTTAATACTTAATTCTCCATAAGACATAATATATCATTGGCATATAATAATACTTTGTCTTCAACTCAACCCAAACCAGGCAAACCAATAGTTCTAACATGAAATTAAAAATAAAACACAAAGGACATGCTTGACAGTTTCTATTACATTTGATAGACAAAAGTGTATACCTTGTATAATAACATTACCATAATTGAATACTACATAAACATTTTGTTTTAAGTGCCTACTGTTGAAAGAATTAAGTTCCCATTTAGCATTCCTAAAAGGTTTCTATAATTCTGGTGTAAGTTATCTTGCATATAGACCAGGCATGTCAAACTCACGACGTCATGTGACATCGCGTGACGTATCATGACTTTTTCCCCATTGCCGGCAATGGGGTGGGCGTGGTTTCAGGATGACGCATCCGGCCCGCGGGCTGGCAGTTTGACATGCCTGATATAGACCATAGATCATAGAATAATAGAGTTGGTAGGGATCTTGAAGGTCTTCTAGTTCAACCCTCCTACTCAAGCAGGAGACCCTAACCACAGGTGTCATACTCACCACATTACATGACGTCTTGCGATGTATCATGATTTTTTTTTTGCATTCCCAGAGCTGGGGTGGGCACAGCCTCTATATGATGCAACTGGCCTGTGGGCCAGCAGTTTGACACCCCTGCCCTATACCATTCTGGACAAATGGTTGTCCAGTCTCTTCTTGAAAATCTCCAGTGATGGAGCACCCACAGCTTCCAGAGGTAAGTCTGATTAATTGTTTCCACTATAAGAAAATTTGTCCTTAGTTCTAGGCTGGATCGCTGTTTAACGATCTTCCACCTGTTACTTCTTGTCTTGCCCTCAGACACTTTGGAGAATAGGTTGATCCCCTCCTCTCTGCGAAAGCCCTTCAAATGTTGGAAGACTGCTATCATGTCACCCCCTAGTCCTTCTCTTCTCAGAGACAGGAAGACATTTAAACTTTGAGTCTTCTTCAGGGGTAAAAATATCTACTATTATTACTACCACTTCTTCTATTTCTACTTACTACTACTTACTACAGTACATAAGAATGGGCACAAAGTTAATGCAAGTACAAATTTCTTGATCTAATTGAAAGAAAGACGGGATATTGGAAGTGGTAGAGAAGGGAGTAAAACTGCTAAAATAACTTGCTCAAATTCTGATATAACATGGGGGGGGGTGTTCCTTCTGAATTTCTCATTTCCCAGGTGCTCTGCACATGCTTTGCTGTTTTGTCTGAGACAAAAAGAATAGATTTCCCTCCTCCCTTCCCCAAAAAACAATTCTCCTCCATACGTATGATTTTTATCCAGGAAGGTCAGCCCTTTCTGTATAATGGTTCACTATTGTTTGATCCACGGCTGTGGCCTCATCTACTGGAAGCTGCTGATACACCTGCGCTAAATCAAGTTTAGCAAAAATGGTTCCCCCTTGCAAAGAGGCTAGAATATGGCTATTGGGACCGGGTATGCATGTTGATTTAAGGCTTTATTTAACATGCATTTGTAGTCTGCGCAAATGCAAACCTCCCTACTGGGCTTTAGTGGGGTGACAATAGGAGTTTCCCACTCCCTCCCCCCATCAACAGGCTGCAGTACACCCTGCTCTACTAACTTTATCGATTTCAGAATCGATTTTGTGTTTTAAGGCGAACGGAACTCTGTGAGGCTTGACCCTTATCGGAACAACGTTAGGATCTAATTTAAAGGAAATTGGTGACCCAGTATAAGTTCCTAGTTTTGACTCGAAAACATCCGCTAATTCCTCACAAACACCCTTGAGGTCTGCTGTCTGTGTACGGTTAATGCCTGTTATTTGAATGCCCAAAGCCTCAAACTAATCAAGTCGTATAAGACTTGTTCTTGGGCCCTCTACTACTATGACTTCTAGGTGCCCCAAAAACCCTTTAAATTTCACCAATAACGTGGCTTCACCCTTAACTTTAACCTGAGCATTCTGAAAATCTGTTAAAATAATATCTGACAGTCTTAGTTTAGCCCACTGGTTGCTGCGTCTGCACACAAGGTTGAATGTGTCCTGTGAAATAATTGAGACCACCAAGCTGGAGTCCAATTCCATTTTGCATGGAATTCCTTGTAGCTCCACCGAGAATTTAAGTTTAGGCTTAAGGGGACGACGAGCCCCGGTGCAACAAACGCTTCTCTGGCTCTTGAAGAACCCCACACTGACTGGACCCAGGGCCCTAGTACCTTTCCTAGTTGGTTCCTCCGACTGGTGCTTGGGTGGCCTGTCTCTCTGGCAAGCTCTGCACACCACCGTGATGTGACCGGTCCTTCCGCAAGCTCTACAGGTGGCCGAACAGAATCTGCAATTTGCGTGGGAGTGGTTGCCTCTGCACCCCTTACATCTAGGTAAGAGAACTGCCTTGTAATTGTTCTCTCTTTGTTGATTTCCACAGTTTTGTGCACTTGGCTGTCTCTGGAGTTTGTTTATTTCGGGTTCTTCATCTTCTGACGATTCTCCGCCACATATGGCGACCTCGTGGTGGACGGAATCTTCTGTCTTTGGAGATTTGATGGGCTGTACTGTTTGTACTGCACCTCCGGCTGCTTTGTCAGCCATGACCTCGTCTTGTGCTTTGGCAAATGTGAGATTTGGTCTGGCAAACAATCTCTGCTGCAGGGTTCTGTCTCTCAGTCCACAGATGAGTCGGTCTCTCAGACGCTCCTTTAAATTCGAAAATTTACAGAGACGTGTGGCCTGCTTTAGGCCCACAATAAACTCAGATGCTGTCTCACCAGGAAGCTGCACTCATTGGTTGAATTTAAACCGCCAGGCCATCTCCGACATTTTTGGCTGGAAATGCCTGGTCAGCTTCTTCTTAAGGTCAGCAAATGATACTGCTTCGATGGGCATTGGTGCGAAGAGATTTTCTGCTAGATCGAAAGTCACTGGCCCACACACGCACAGCAACGTCGCAGCTTTTAGGCCTTCCTCTGCTATCTGGTTAGCTCGTAGGTAATTCTCTACTTGTGAGAGGTAAGATGGCCAATCTTCTGGATGTTTAATGTCGAACTCTCTGAGTTTGCTGACCTTTGGCATCTTTCTTCAATTCCTGCGCTGCTGTTAGATCCTGCTTCTAGACTCAGGGAACGTGTCCTCTGAGCACGCGGCCGCTAGTGTAGTTTACTAGCCAGCTAGAGAGAGGGGGGGAGGAAGATGCCTCTTCCCTCCAGCGAGTAATGCCACCCCCTCGTGACTTCAGCCCTCAGGCGGTGAAGCAGGATCCCATCCTCGTCGCCACTATTATGTTGTGGGCTCTGATGAGCAGGAATGAGGACACGCAGATGAGTACAGAAAAACTCATACTTTATTTAAGCAGAAACTGTACTGAGAGATTGGAGTCACCCTGCTTCAATATATAGCCAGGCCCTATGGTAGTAACCAATCAGATTGAAGCCATGTTTCCCGCCCAAAGTTAACCAATTGCAGGACCGGAGATGTCCTGTCTGAGTTGCTGGAGAACCATTAGTTCTCCAGCAACGCATGTGGTGATATTCCAAAAGCCCAGTACATAACAATCTGTCTTCATCTTCCAGTATTTTAAAAAAAATAATAATTTGGCCCAAGGCCATACCATAGATTCAGATTTGTGTGTGTATCCAGCTTTGGAATAATTCCATTTGCTGTACCTCACAGGTTGTCCAACCATATCAGGCAACTCCAAGATTAGAAAATGGACTTTTCTCTTAATGCTGGAATGACTCATAAAATCTTTCATGAACGAGATGCACTCCAGTGGGTTAGCTTACAAATTCAATTGCTCAGAGCCACTTCTAACAGCACAAAAATTCTGAAGATTTCCACCAGCTTGTGGAAGGCTGGTGTAATTTTAAAGAAAACTATCAAATGTGTTGTTGCTGTTTTTTGTACAACAGCAGCATTATTTCATTTCCACAATGTTTATGCTCTGGAGTTACAGCCAGAGTAGCCAGAAGGTTTTCAAATTATATGCTGAGGTTCAAAATGACATTTTTAATCCAGGTAGCAATCCTCATTCCTATCTAGCTTGTCTTTTTGTAACCTAAGATCTTTTGAGTTAATATCAAGAAAGTGGCACTTTGCTTGGTTGGGTTATGAACCCACTACAAAACACACACACAAGGGGAGAAGGTGTTTGAGAGATAAACTCCATCGCACTTACGATACAGCACCTCAATAATATAAAAATAATTGTGGCATTTGGTTTTAAATTTATTAATAATCAACAACACATTAGGATATATATATATATCCTGGCCGAAGACACCAGCCTGAAGATGACGAGTGTGACCTCGTCAAGACACCTTCAATCCTACATGGGAAAAGACCCGAATACACCAAGACCTACATACCTGCACCTGTGAGAATCTACGAATATATATATATATATATATACCAATATATATATGTGTGTGTGTGTGTGTGTGTATGTTAAATATTTGTCAAGTGTTTTGAATATGCCTTGCTAATTAACTCTTTCTTTCCTGTTTGCTAATAATTGTTCCTGTTTGCTAATAATTGAATAATTTACACAAATAATGAGCTGTCATAAGTTGTGACTATATCTTGTGGATAGCCTTGAGTTAGGTCAAACAGGAAAGAAAGAGTTAATTAGCAAGGCATATTCAAAAGGCTTGACAAATATTTAACACATATATCTCCCTTGCTTCCTAGCTAATAGAGAAAGAACCTGTGGCTCAGGAAGTTAAAGCAACTGCCTAATATATAATCAGCCCAGGTTCGAATCTCAGATAAAAAGGGTATGACTGACTGATGAGAACATAAGAAGTTTGAAATGATCATTTCAGCCTCCCTAAAAAATTCTTTATTAGCAATTTGAATAATTTACACACACACACATATTTATATAATCTAAATACATACTTTAATTATGCTATATATTTAAAGATAATTAATTGAATTAATCTTTTTTATTCAATTCATTTAAAAATATAAATAATACCTCAAATTATATTAGATCAGGCATGTCAAACTTGTGATGTCACATGATGTTGCATGATGTATCGAGACTTTTTCCCAATTGCCAGCCATGGGGTGGGCACGGTTTTGGTGTGATGCATCCAGCCCGCGGGCCGGCAGTTTGACATGCCTGTATTAGATCCTAAATTGACTTTGCAAAAGGCTTTTGTTTGTTCATTTGGTTAGTCAGTTTCTTTTCTGTTTCTTTTTTTCCTTTTGATAATCCAAATAGCAATAACTAAACATTAAAAAGGACAGGAAGGCCTGGAGGAATGTTGTCCATAGGGTTGCGATGGGTCAGACACGACTTTGCAGCTAACAACAACAAACATAAAAAACAGTTGATAATTTTCTTATTGGTTGCAGCCAGACAGCTAGTGAGACAGGTAGTAAGACTTGGATAAACAGGAAAGATTTTGAGTATTTCCATACAGTGAAAAAATGTGCTAGAAAATCACTGTAATGGAAAAACTAGCAAAAAAAGGTAGACAGCAAAATCATAACAACTCAGATTTTTTTTATTTCATTGGGTTTAAACTTTAATTATGTGCAAGAAGAACAGAATGATTGTCTAGTAAGCACTTTGTTGTTAATGCTCATTTAATTCTCATTCCCCCCCCCGCCCGATTCCCACCTCTGTGCAATAATTTAGAAGCAATATTTTTTAGGACCAGCTGCTGAAATCCTTTAAAACCATAGGAGAGCAGTCTGTTTCTAGCTCAAAACCAACCTTGGTCCTAAATTGCTCTGAAAGTTACATTTTGTTGGACTTAGCTTAAATATGCTCTTCTATTCTTAAAAAGCCAAATCCAAGAGGGGAAGAAAACCTGAAACCAAATGCCATGGAACTGAGTCCAGCCATAACATATGAAAGTCCAAAAATAACAGCAGAGATATTGTGGCAGTGCCTGACCTTCTGAATCACACACACATTGCCTGCGTCACATGCCACACAAGTGACTTTCCAAGCCTGTTTAGAACTATTATATGAAAAAAAGCTTTTCTGGGGCTATACCTTTTGGAAGTGAAAGCAAAGGCTCATATTTTTGAATGTTTGCAAATTGAAAAAAAAGGAAAAAGGAAAACCAGCAGCTCCTTCCAGCCATAAGGTAAAGGTAAAGGTTCCCCTGCACATGCATGCTAGTAGTTTCCAACTCTAGGGGCCAGTGCTCATCTCCGTTTCAAAGCCGAAGAGCCAACGCTTGTCCGAGGATGTCTCCGTGGTCATGTGGCCGGCATGACTAGACACCAAAGGCGCAAGGAACGCTGTTACCTTCCCACCGTAGTGGTCCCTATTTTTCTACTTGCATTTTTACGTGCTTTCAAACTGCTAGGTTGGCAGAAGCTGGGACAAGTAACAGGCGCTCACTCTGTTATGTGGCACTCGGGATTCGACCCGCCAAACTGCTGACCTTCTGATCGACAAGCTCAGTGTCCTAACCCACTGGGCCACTGTGTCCCTCCTTCCAGCCATATAGGATAACAATACTGCTGCTATTTTCAATACGCAGGGCAGGTTATTGTGAATGAGAACCATTATTCAACCATGGGTTACTCTTAACTTGAAAGCTAAAGTAGTGTTGCCTACATAGCAAGGGTAACCACTTGATTTTACCGAGCAGTGGAGCAAATCTGGACAAGTAGGGAAGAGTCCCTGTTCAATCAGATGCAGGTTTGGCATTCAAACTAGTTGTGAAAAAATTAGAAAATTCCCAAGGAAATCAAGTAAACAAAAGGGCCTGTTAATCCACATCTAAAAACATCTTAAAACTTGGTTTGTAATATGCCAGGGTCATTTTTATAAAGCCAGGTCTTAAAAGTTTCAGGGAGTTGCTTTCAGATCCCAGAAGTGACATAATACTTGAAAATGAGTTTAAATGTTGAATGTTGTTTATGTCTATGGAAAAATAAAAATGTGGACCTTTCCAGCATTTATTCAGGCAGTTGTTTCTTTTCCAAACAACCCTTTAAAGTTTTTTTTTCGTGTTGTTTGTATTGTTTCTCCTCTACAGCTTTAAAGTCTGGATCATTTTTTTAAAAAATATATGCATTATTTTTTTATATATATTTTGGTGTGGGAAGAATCCAGAGAAAGAAATATTTTGGGAAATATTAAAAAAGCAGAATATATTTCCCCAAAGGCAGAATACATTTCCCCAAAGGATTATAAAAGCAGAAACCAACCCCCCACCAAGTCTCTCTGCCCCAAATAGAAACCAGGTCTGCAGAAATGCAGATGTGATAATCTTGTCAGAAAGATTGGAGTCAGGAAGCTTGGATTAGAAAGAAGATCCCTAGAATCAACAATCCCTCACACCAAAAAAATCCAACAGTTATCAGCCACAATCCCAGGAAAGCAAGATATGACCTCTGGGACATAATAGGATTAACCCACCATCATCAGAATACCAGAAAGGCACACTCAGACTCAGGTTAAAGTTCATGTCACATGAACAACTCCAAACAAAAGCCCAAGAAGGTATAAAACCCCACTCCCTACTACATGTGGTCAGTTTTTTTTCCAGAGCCATCTTTCTGTCTGCTCTCTTCTTCAATAAACTACAACCTTCTTTCTAAAGTTGTCACCTTGTTGTTTATTCCAGGCTTGGACTGGACCCTGATGAAGATTTTTCTTTCAACAGTGGATCACATGAATATGTGAGGAAAGAAAAAGAGAGAGAGGGAGTGACACATCAGCGATATCCTCTTTGCCTTGCTGAAAATATTTTTTACTAGGTTTCTAAAGGATTAGCTAAACCTCAGCATTTCTAAAGCTATCATTTAATACCTCAAGGCTAACCCAGGTCTAGAAAGATGTTTTCCAGAAACAATGTCATTATGTATAATGGCTTTAATAGCAGTGACCAAATTCTTAGCTCTAACTCAGATTTACTTCCACAAAAATACTTTTCACTGAAAACAAAGATGTCCTAAATACTTAAGATAGAATTGTGGAACTGAATTTTTACTTTTTGTTGTCATTGACATCTTGTCTCAGAATTCTGTTCCCAATAGTGACTATCAGTTTGTTGCTCCTGTTTTTTGTTTCTCCAATATACCCCAAGTAGATTATTACTTATGCAATAATTTAATTTCAATATAATAATTACATTATTTAAGTTTCATTATGTAATGTGGTAGTTTTGCAATTGGGCAATCTGGCAATTATTTTACTCTCTTGTGATTTTTGGAGACACGATCATGTCTTTTATATGTGAAGTGTATCCTTAGTGTCTCTTGAACCAAAGGTTTTGAATCTGATCTCATCTGTATCTGTATCACTCATTTTCCCCCTCCATCACAAAACTGAATACATTCTCATTTTTTTTAATGTATGAAAGCAATTTTTCTTTAAAGCATGATTATCCCAAACTATTTCATATTCCTCATATACACTTCAGAATGTTCATTATCATTCAAAAAGACATCGTTTAAAATATCAAAAACAGAAAAGTTCTGCTTTGCTTTTAAAAATAAGCATTAATTTTCATCCAGTGTTCCTGAAAGTTTACGTCATTCTAATTGTAATGTTTAAGCAAGGGGAAGAAAGAGAACAGAGAGCTTGCAAGTCATGGTAATTCTGGTCAACAGTTGCAGTCTAAACAACAGCCTCTAATTTTCTGCAAAATTATCAGTAAATGTAACTTGAAATATTTCATATAATTAGAAGAACATGCAGTTAGAAATCATGATAACTACAATATCATGTATAGACAATAGCTCATAGCTTATGTACACGTAAATTCAGTTAGTTTGACTTGTACTTTAGTTTCAGATAATGGTTAGGGGAAACAACAATACAATATTATTGGAGAATATGGCCAGAGAATATCTCTGGAAATTAATCAAGCACTTGGAAAATGTTATTTGGCTTTGAGAAATAACATGCCAATATATTCAAAGGAAAATCAGTTTTAATCAAAACCCCTTAGAAAACCACAGATCTCAAGATCAGATAGCATAAACCTCGCTCTGATTCTTTATTTTTTTTCCACTTGGATCTCTATGGAAATTTATGTTTCTAACTATAGATTTGTTGTTTTAATTTCCTGTCTGAGCATAGTGCCATAGTTAGTATATTTCTAGTAACTCTATTCTTTAAATAAGCAATTTGTTGTCCAATAATTCAACATTTCAAAAGATATGTCCAGTCTTTACACATATAGCAGATATTACATTGGGAAGGCTGTGGTATTAACTCTACACATTTCACTATTTGGCACAAATTGAACTGTTTGTCACTGAAGATGTCCTCATTAAATATGACAAGCCTTCCCTAATTTATCTGTGGCTTTTTCCACCAACTGTGTTATTTGTGTAAATAGAAAAGAGAATCTAAACCATCTAACATAAGGAGGATTCTGGGAAAAAGCACACAAACTCCCAGCTATTCCCTGGTCAACACATTATTGCCTCTAAACAAAGTCATGTATTTACATCCCCACTTTGGGCCAATGCTTATTCAGTGTTACCTTCACTTCCAAAGTTTTTTCTAACTTGTTGGCTGATTCCAGGCAATATCCCAAGCCAAATATGTCCAACTACCATGTGATTTCAGTTACCCCAGTCATTGTGGTTATATAAGCCATGGTTGGAGGGACACGGTGGCTCAGTGGGTTAGGACGCTGAGCTTGTCGATCAGAAGGTAGGCAGTTTGGCGGGTCGAATCCCGAGTGCCGCGTAGCAGAGTGAGCGCCTGTTACTCGTCCCAGCTTCTGCCAACCTAGCAGTTTGAAAGCACGTAAAAAAATGCAAGTAGAAAAATAGGGACCACTACAGTGGGAAGGTAACAGCGTTCCATGCGCCTTTGGCGTCTAGTCATGCCGGCCACATGACCACGGAGACGTCCTTGGACAAGCGTTGGCTCTTCAGCTTTGAAACGGAGATGAGCACCGGCCCCTAGAGTTGGAAACGACTAGCACGCATGTGCAGGGGAACCTTTACCTTTACCTTTACTAAGCCATTTATGTAAACCTAGCGATTTAATCTTAATCAACATATTATGTGTAAATAAACCATATGTATTTAAATTAAGAAGACAGAATTTGCTTGTGTCTTAGGTTAGTTGTTACAGGATGCAGTCTAAGGAAAAATGGAAAGGTATGTACCACTTCTTGGCATTGGGGCTGAAATCAAGTGTATCATACTGGTGTCCTAATTCCAATGTAAGAATGTACTGATTCAGATCATAACCATTGTACATGGATAATAGAAAGTTAACCCGTTCATCATCTGTAATCACCTTCTAAAACAGCATTTCTCAGCCAGACAATTTCAAAAAGTGTGGATTTCAACTCCCACCCATCTTACTTCACCAATTTCTTTCAAAAAAAAAAACACCGTCCTACATTCCTCCAAATTGACATGGTTGAGTTTCTTTTTAAAAAAAAAAAGCTTGAGGCAAAGCGTAACAGAGTAAAGGATATAAAAGAAGAAAGCTTTTTTCACCCTCCAAATATGACTGCGTCCTATTTAAAATAATAGAAATCAGTATATCTATGTGTGTACATTTTTATGTTTATGCGTTGTATGCAAAATCTTTTAGGCATTATACATTTTATGTATTTTGTAGCTTAATCTCAATTCTAGAGAAAAGGTGGGCCAGGAATAGCCAAAACAAGTATCTGTAAGTGCTGCGCTGCAAGATCTGAAGATCTGGGTTCATAACATTAATTAAAAAATGTCTATGGAAATTCTTAGTCATCTAGGTCATGGGTGTCCCAAAGGTGCTTTTTCAGAACTTTCTTGTTTTTCTTTGAAGACAACTTGCTTCTCATCCAGCTCTTCAGCCCCACTATACATATAAGAAAAAAAGTAAAACTTTGCCCAGCTTCAGCTCATGAGGCCAATTGGGAAAATCTGTGACAAACATAAGCAGCAACTAAGGTCTTGGCATAAGCACAAACTTTGGTCTGCATTCTGACCATTGCTAGAATTTTTTTTAATGTACTCTTTCAGTGTGCTTATCATTACGTAGCCTAGATTTTGAGCAACCTGTCTTCCCCTTTTCATCCTGTTGTCAAGTGCAAGGATCCATATCTAAATTGGTTCCTACTGCATGATCTGCATGGGATTTACAGCCCAGGAATTTATGCAAAGTAAGAAGGATTTAAGAAGATAATGAAGGTTGTAGCAAAAACAAAGCTTGCATTTGGGAGCACATGGAAGTTATTTGATAGATTATATGTGGACAGCCATTGTACTACAATTATAGCAGGATTGGTCAAGCTTTAACCTTCCAGCTGCTGCAAAAATTATGAGATCTGACATCTTCCAGCATTGTGCATCCTGCTAGGAATTGAAGTTCTGCATTAAGTGAAGGACTCAGATTACATTATTATATCGAGAGGAATTGAAAACATTATCTTTGGGACAATTTCTTCTGTGCCATTTCCCTGATTGTTCATCCATTCCAGGCTCTATTTAAGAGGAAGATGACATAAGATAGACTTCCCCAGTCCAGGGTCCTCTAGATTTAATGGGAATATCACCTGCTGACTTTTTTCTTTTCATTTTCTCCTTTCACTTTTCCTATTTAATTAGAATAGAATAGAATAGAATAGAATAGAATAGAATAGAATAGAATAGAATAGAATAGAATAGAATAGAATAGAATAGAATAGAATAGAATAGAATATCAGAGTTGGAAGGAATGTTGGAGGTCATCTAGTCCAACCCCCTGCTCAGACAGGAAACCCTATACCACAGGTCTGCAACCCGCAGCTCTGGAGCCGCATGCGGCTCTTTCAGCTGTCTCCTGTGGCTCCCAGTCCAAGTGGGACTAAAAAAGTTCAACCAATCAATTCAAATATGCAGGGTAGGTGCATATCTCACCTTGGCTCCACTCTTCAGTCAAACCCTGTTCTGTGCATGCGTGCATGTATGCACATGCGCACACATTTTTTGCAGCTCCCAGTTTTTCCTTTTGTGAGGGAACTGGTTCCGAGTGGCTCTTTCACTGTTTCAGGTTGCTGACTACTGCCCTATACCATTTCAGACAAATGGCTGTCCTGTCTCTTCTTAAAAATATCCACTGTTGGAGTATTCACAACTTCTGGAGGCAAGTTGTTCCACTGATTAATTGTTCTAATTATCAGGAAATTTCTTCTTAGTTGTAGGTTGCTTCTCTCTTTGATTAGTTTCCATCCATTGTTTCTTGACCTGCCTTCAGGTGCTTCGGAGGATAGCTTGACTCCCTCTTCCTTGTGGCAATCCCTGAGATATTGGAACACCCACTAGTCCTTCTCGTCACTAAACTAGACATAACCAATTCCAGCAACCATTCTTTATACGTTTTAGCCTCCAGACCTCTAATCATCTTTGTTGCTCTTCTCTGTACTCTTTCTAAAGTCTCAACATCTTTTTTACATCGTGCTGACCAAAACTGGATGCAGTATTCCAAGTATGGCCTTACCAAGGCATTGTAAAGTGGTATTAACACTTCATGTGGTCTTGATTCTATCCTTCTCTTAATGCAGTCTAGAAAAGGGTTGGCTTTTTTGGCAGCTGCAGCACACTGCTGGCTCATATGACTCCCCAATTCCTATTTAAAACCCTAATATTTTAAATTAACTATCAAGCTGATTTTCTTCCTAACAACAGGGACAGAGGTATTTATGATTAGTTCTATAAGGGTAAACAGGTATTATCCTGTTCACTACTGCAACTTTTTGTGATTTTTCATTATTTTGGGGGGAGACAAGGTTTAATGCAATTATATCTCAAGTGGGATAATTCCCAAAAGGAGCAGCAAAATACAGTTCATTTTCCTGAATTAAGATGGATGATATTTTTATAACATTGTTGAACTCTTTAATCCTGAAATACTATATCCCAAAGCAAAGCTGTTTTCAAGAGCTTTTCCAGTATCATATTATATAGCAGCATTAATGGCCCCACCTGCAATAATAAAATTATTATTTTTAATAAAAAATGATACTTTTGCTTGGAATTTTCTCAAACACAGTTGCTAACTTGGAAGGCAAGTCTGTCTCAAGTCATGCATTGAAACCATTCTCAAATCAGTAGGACTTCATTTCAAAGCAGAACCAGATTCCAGTATAACAAACAGAACAGAAAATGAAATAAATGAAATAAAATGCTGAACTTGAGCTTCCTGCTGACATTTTAAAATCAACTCCTTGTTGAAGAATAAGACCTCTTTCTTTCATCCAGTACCTAAGCTTCAGATCTGATCCATCATCCCCAGGACATCTGTCATCTGAACAGCAGTAATTATGTATGGTTTTATTCTAACAAAATGTAAATATCATCATTTTGAGATAGTTAAGAGCCCCCTTGCCCATATAAATCGGTATGTGGTGGCAAGCAAGACAGTTCTTCAAAAATGGACCCATTTACCTCGACAAGAGTTCTTGAAAGTCAGTTACATGCATGTGGTGTGATGTGCATTAGGTATTTTCACATTCCATGCTCCTTCATTTTCAGGTAAATCAGAGTTTACTTGATGTTCCAATGTTCTAGGTTTGGTGCCACATTGAACTATCCAGCGGTATTATTCACATTACTCTGCATCTATCGGTATACATAAAAATGCATACATTCTTGTTGGCTGTATCCCAGCATTTGAAATCTATGAAAAAAATCAAGCTTTTTTCATATATGGGTGCTGACTAAAATAAATATATTGGAAGCAAAACCCCATACCTGATTTGCAGTTATGGTTTTCTGTCAACATTTTGAATAAGGGGTGAGCTGGATTTTTGTTTGTTGTTGCTTTGTTTCTTTGGGTAAGGAAGATTTTCAAGGTTTGGGAATTCTGCCTATATTAGTTTTATTGATGGAGAATGTTTCCTCACAATGGATAAGCACAATATTTCCTCCAATGATATCTGAAACTTTATTACTCAGCTAGTACTGCCGTATGCAATCATATTTTACTTCTCTTAATTTAGTGTACTAGAATTATATTAAAAATGACATATTGAACCATAAGCTAATCACATGGGTGAAGCAAAATTGTGGCTGAATACTTTGAGGTTTAGTGTGACAAACAAGCCCGCACTGTGTCTCATTCTAATGACTATAGGCAGTAGATACAGACTGAGTATTCCCAAGTATGTACATGTTCTGTTTGGTCTGTTCTCCAAAAGCACCTGAAGGCAGGAGAAGCAACCTAAAACTAGAGAAATTTCCTGACAGTTAGATCTCTGTTTATCTGTCTGCTAGAAGATTACTCTCCAAAATCAGAACAGAATGGGATTGAACATAATGTGCTGAGGGAAGCTGGCAAGAAAAAGATTGAGTTTTAAAAGGGCAAATCTGGCTGAGAGCTGTGGGAAAAAGAATCCAGGGAGGAAAAAAATCCCCAAAGCATCCCTATGGAAAGATAATTGGGTAGTAGTAGTTGCTAACTTTTCCATTCCAAGCCCAGTTTCTCCTCCCACTTAGTGGTAGAAGCTAGAGTGGAGTGTATACAGCAGGGGTCTTCAAACTTGGCCCTTTTATGACTTGTGGACTTCCAGAATTCCTCAGCCAGACACGCTAGCTGAGGAATTCTGGGAGTTGAAGTCCACAAGTCATAAAAGGGCCACATTTGAAGACCCCTGGTATACTGCCTTCTTTATAATCTCAGCATACATATACATATAAAGAAATGCAGCCACAGGGAACAAACAGAAAGGTACACAGAGTGATGCAAAATGTTACTTTGTTACACAGAAGAAAATACAGATGCCTTTTCTAGCTACTAATGGAAACAGGTTAGAAAAAATTCCAGAAGAATGCCTTCCCCCTTATTAATCCCTAAAGCTTATTTTAAAACACTGTGATTTGGTTAGACAAATAAGATCATTGATCAAAGTGGAACATTGATCATGTAAGTAAATGTATTTTTAAAAAGCTAATGTATAATTTTACAATGCTTGGGAGATCTCTAGGTCTACAATTCCTTTACCACCACTACCCCCCCCCAAAATCCCTCTTGCTCATTGTTTGTAATTAAGTCTTTCTGATTTCATTGGGGAACACTGATTTTTTTCTTATTATTATTCTATCGTAAATCCTTTCCTCAAGAAAGGTCTTAAGGTCCTTCTCAAAGGCATACAAATAATATTTGTCTTGACTATTTACCACAGAATCAGTGTCAGCTCTTACTTGCAGAGTGAGCACCTGTTACTTGTCCCAGCTTCTGCCAACCTAGCAGTTCGAAAGCACATAAAAATGCAAGTAGAAAAATAGAGACCACTACGGTGGGAAGGTAACAGCGTTCCGTGTGCCTTTGGCGTCTAGTCATGCCGGCCACATGACCATGGAGACGTCCTCAGACAAACGCTGTCTCTTCGGCTTTGAAGCGGAGATGAGCACTGGCCCCTAGAGTTGGAAAAGACTAGCACGCATGTGTGGGGGAACCTTACTTGCTACATAACAGATATTTTCCAGGATGATCTGTCCCTAGCCTGGTCCATTTTGAAGACCACATAGGAGCCATGACCAGGGGGGCTTTTGCCCAGGTTCGCCTGGTGCGCCAGTTGCGATCCTACCTGGACCGAGATGTCCCATGCACAGTCACTCATGCACTCGTGACCTCCCGTTTAGACTACTGCAACACTCTCTACATGGGGCTGCCCTTGAGGACCACTCGGAGGCTTCAACTGGTGCAGAATGCAGCTGCGCGAGTTGTGATGGGGGTTTCCCGATACTCCCATGTAACACCTCTACTCCGCGAGCTGCATTGGCTTCCGGTTGCCCTTCGGGTGAGATTCAAGGTGCTGGTGATGACCTATAAAGCCCTAAATAGCTTGGGTCTGGGATATTTGAGGGAACACCTGCTGCCGGCATCAAGCTCCCTTCGTCCTGTGCGCTCCCACAGGGAGGGCCTTCTCAGGATACCGCCAGTTAAGGAATGCCGGCGGGTTATTCCCAGGGGAAGAGTGTTCTCTGTGGGCGCGCTGGCCCTATGGAACTAACTTCCCACGGAACCTAGGACTGCCCCCGACCTTCGCTCATTTCGCCAGGACCTGAAAACTTGGCTCTTCGAGCTGTCTGGCCCAGGCTGAGGGGTTTTTAATTTTTTATTGGGTTTTAGTTTTAAATTTTGGGGACTTGAATTAATTAATTGTTTTAACTGATTTTAATTTTTGTATGTTATGCTTTTAATTTTCCCTGTAAACCACCATTTCCTATGGGAATAGGACGGTATATAAATTTAATAAAATAAAATAAATAAAAAATAGGTCTTCCAATATTGTGCAGCATTGCCACAATAACTACATTCATCCACTTTCTACTAGTCACTTTGTTCTCTTTCCTTCTACCTTTTCCAGTATTATAGATTTCTCTAAAAAGCTAGGATTTTGCATTATGGTCAAATAAATTAGTGTTATACAGTATGTGTCCTGAATGAGAACTCTAGGTTGATTTGTTCAATGTTTTAATTTTTTTTCTTGACAATTTGTAGTCTTCTCAGAGGTATTCTCCAACACCAGATATGTAAGGTATGTAATGTAACATAACATCAGATGTGACTAAGGGATTCTATTTTCTCCACGCCACATGAAGAGAGATGTTTTTTAATTGATAAATGGCAATTTCTGCTCTCTAATATCTTCCACAATCATTTGAGGTCAGGAGACATGGATGTAGCCCTGGAATATAAATTCTTGTGGTGAGAAATGAGTTAAATAATGGCAAAAACTCAAATCATTTGAAGCTCAGTATCCTTTAATCCTTCTTTTGGAAGCATTTAAGCTGTCCTTAGAGAAGCTGTACATCAGTCATGAAGATCTCGTATTAAGAGTTCCTCCTTCACTGAGAGTAAAATGGGTCAGTCAAGGTTACGGATTGTAAGAAATCTGAAGTCAATGTTAAATCTAATAGTGTAGATCCATGTTGTCTTAATTACAGTGCTACTAGATTTACTTTGAAAAACATTGAAATGCTTAAAAAAAAGAAGAAAATAACCCACAACCCTTCAAAATTACTCTGTATTATCTCCACTGGGCCAAAATCAGTATATGGACAAGTTTGTACCCCATGTGTTTGCAGTGCAAGCAGATAGGCTTTTATTTGAATTTTCTCACTCTATAACCAAAGATGTTTCATGCTTAGTGAGGATAGGGCACTACCCTCCTATTGCCTCTGATTACCGAAGAGAGTCTCTCAGCTATTTGCTTAGCATAATTTTCATGGCTGAAGTTCAAGCCCATCCATTCATCCAATGATGGATAAATGACCATCAGACAAACAGATCTGGCATGAAACGGTTGGCTGATGAAGACTTGCTAGAACAGACCAATCTGATGATGTTTGCCACATCTTTTTTTTTTGCTATATTTGTATGTTGATAATTAAGATGCCAATGTATTACTTTATTTGAAAATATATTATTTTTAGAAACAATATACTTACTTTGGAAAGTAAGATTTAAATTGCTTAAGTTGCAGCAGTTGGCATCTCTTGCAGCCTCCTGTTTTTTTTAAAATATGTATTCTCTCAGCTTTGTCTCTTTTCATTTATTTATTCCGTTGATTATTGCTCTGTTGGAGGGTCTTGTGGGAAAAATTCTGTGCAGTTGCTCTACATTTGGGAGAAGCATATAAGCACACTTCAGATATTCCCCCATGTTTAATATACATTTGATTCATAGTATGCATTTGATTCATAGTATGCATTTGATTCATAGTATCTGCAAAGCACCAGTTTAGGACCATTTTCCTAAGTCCCATATCCAATCCTATTCAGTTCACTCAATTTGATCAGAACAAAGTAAATACTTTTGGAATATAGTATTATGGAGATGACTCTTGACCTATCACAATTCTGTTTAAAATGGTTCTTTCTACATTCTACATTAACAGATCAATACTTTTTTGCCATTGTCTTTGTTTTACTGTTATTTAAACTAAAAGAACTGGTTGTGACTTTGAACTCTGGATTTTGATGGTGAAATCTAACCAAAGGGAAGCAGTAGCTAAAAATACATTGATTTGTGACATCTAATTATATGTAGAAGAGGGACTTTCATCAACATGATGAAGCAGAAATTTTGCCTTTTCATAATTGTGTCACAAAGTGACACAGAAATAAATAAGGGGGGACATTTGTGCTATGGTGCATGTTTTATCACTTGTGCCATTTCTCAGGTGAATAGATGACTGTTGGTGTCTCCACCGCTCATGAATATTTTTTATCACTAACAATATGGTCTCTTGATCATGGGAAGGAAGACAAGGTTCAACTGACAAGCAGAGAAGATAAAGGTGTGTATTCACTGTTGGGCCAAGTTTAGATATTCTGTATTTAACTTTTGTTTAGATGTTTTGATTCTTATGCTACAATCTTTGGGACAACTTTCCCTTCTTTCACCCAAACTCTTTTGCTGTTTAACAAGCTGAGAAGAGCTATACTTGTCGCCATCTCCAAAGATGGCAACAAAATCCTAAATGGGAAGCTTGTCCACAACTTCATTCTTTCTGGCTTGAAATGGGCAAGTATGTGCCAGACATGCTCAGTTAAATATAAGTTGGGTTTTTTTTTTGTTCCTTTAAACCCATCTGACAAACTAGTCTAACAGAGGTCTCCATCTTACAAACAGTTTGCCATCAGACGATATACCGTTTTTTGCTAGTCACAATGCCAGTAATGTAAAAAACAAAAAAACAAAATCCATCCAAATCGATAAAATAGCATAAAATAAAATAAAGTACCCTGGAGGAGCGTCAACATTAGGATGCAACGAGAGCTGCACTTTGATTTCTGTAGTGTTTTCTGACCTTGGCTGTTTGCTTACAAATGTTGCATTACTCAACTAGTTAACACCATCATTGTGAGTGTAGGGCTTGTTCATTGTCAATATACAATAGCTTGCCTGGACAAAGTTGGTGGAGGTGTACTTTTCTTTTTGGGAGTTCCTTGGCTAGGATATTGTTTTCTGCTTGCTTGCTTGTCTGGTGTTAATCCCTGCTTATCTGGGTTTGGGCTGTTGGAGCAGATGTATTCGGGTCTGTTTCCTTCATAAATTGTTACCTCTCTTAAATGGTAAGTAAATATGATTTATTTCTATGTGTTTCATTGGTGGGTGACTTGTCTGAATGCCAAACCTCCAAGAATTCTCTAGCATTTTCAGATTTGCTTGATCCAGAATGCTCAGTTTCCTACTTGCAACAGTGATGGATTTTTATTGTATATTCTGACAGCTCATTGATGTTCATGGATGGACTCTGCTTGTCTTCTTGCCTGTCATACAGAGTGGCATTACAGCCTTACATACTGCGTTGCAGTTCTTTCACAACACCCTAATCAAGGAACTGCAAGGAGAAAATCACACCAATTAGCTGCAGAGCAAACATAGGGAGCAAACATCTGATGATGTTACCCTACCTGATTAATGAAACTTCTGCAAGCAAAAAAACCAAGTATAGAGAGTACCAAGGACTCCACTATTAAATTGTCTCTTTTATTTGAGGCTTTGAATTGTTAAGATACCTCACAGACATTGTTTTTCCCTCCATCTTTAGGGGCCATATCCAGAGGGAAAAAAAATAAAATCAGGAGTAAAAGCTCACTGAAAAAGCTGGGAGATGTTGCCACTTTCATATGAGTTAATCATTACAACATTTCTTTTCCACCCAGTATTTAAAATATGTTTCAGACTAAAGATTCTGAGCAAACAGGAAGACTTTCAATACCTCTTAGGGTAGCTTACACCAATATCACACTTCCAGAAGTTCTGCCTACTTAGAATTATTTGGATTGCATAAAATTTCAAATGTATGCTTTGTATTATTTTGGAAACCAACCAAGCAATGCTGTTCTTCTTCCCTATTCACCAGTACATTATGTTGACTGAACTGAACTTGACATGTACACTCATGACCAATCTTGCCTAAAACCTTATTCAGGAGGGTAGAAAACCATAGTTGTAATGCCATAGATAAGATTGTTCAAGAGCTTTCATTTTGAAGTTGCTATTTTTGGAGATTTATCTTTTTTAGATGCAACACATTCTAGAAGCTAAGCAGAATAATACCCTTCTTCCAAGGACATATGAAGACAAAGATACAATTAAATGTGTAGAAAAACGTCAATTTTTAAACTGTCCCTCCTCTCCCCTCCTCAGTATAGAATTTTTTGAGCAACTCAGATGGTGTGGTATCTTAGTATTTTCTCTAATTTTAAAATGTGTTTGCATCAACTTAGAATTGTTTCTTTAAGAAACCTATTATTTTTTGGATACTAATACAAATTAAACTGTCAAGGCAAAATTTAAAGATGTATTTCTAAAGAATACCATGAAGAGGTATATCAGACCTTTCGGTGGTAGATTTTATTAGGACCATACACCCTCGCTTTGTTCAGTAATTTGTAAATAAATTACTGTAGGTTTAATTGTAGGAGACCTATTCATTAGCTCCTTATATTTAAAAATATAGGAGTCTTGATTAATATGCTAAATATAGCTAAGGTGGGTGACAATTAAATGTATTTACTATTAGAAATTGTGAGTAAAAACAAGTCTAGGGACTCTATAGTCATTTCTAGACAAGACTTGATTGTAATTCAAGTAATCAAGTTTTTTTCCCCCTACGCTACCCCAGACACTATATTACAATATCTTCCTGCCACTCTGCTTTTAATGCTGTGTGGCTTTTGTCCAGCAATTTACAGTGGCCTTTCAAGCCATGGCCACCCAGTAGGACAGCCACCAGCAGCGCTGGCAGCCTGTCCCCCTCCCCTTGTCCCTTCCAGGGCATGGAGGGAGAGAGGGAGGGAGGGAGGGAGGGAGGGAGGGAGGGAAGGAAGGAAGGAAGGAAGGAAAGAAGGAAAGAAGGAAAGGACAATGGGGGAGGGAAGGAAGGGGGGACAATTGAAGGGAGGGAAGGAAGGGACAATGAGAGGGAGGGGAGAGACAATGGGAGGGAGGGAAGGCGCCCACCTGAATCCCACCCCCTCTACCAGAGACCCATGGATCCCCCCAACAGCCCCACCCACACACCCCACAGGCACCCCACAACCTGAGTGATGAGCTGGCCAGCCCCCCCCCATTGACTTTGTCAAAGTTGCAAAAGGTGATCACATGACCATGGGACACTGTGACCATCATAAGTATGAATCAGTTGCCAAGTATCCGAATGTAAATCATATGACACTGGGGATGCTGCAACAGTCATAAGTGTGAAAAATGGTCATAAGTCACTTTTTTCAGTGCTGTTATAATTTCAAACAGTCACTAAGAAAATTTTGTAAGTCGAGGACTACCTATATCATTTTTTTCTTTTTTGGTCATCAGGTTTTTGACACATTGCAAGGCGACTGGTGGTACTCGAAAATTGCCTTATCCTAAAAGTGGTACAATGGGTGAAAAGGTTGAAAAGCCCTGATCTAGACCATATATTAGGTTGCCCACAAGATTGCTTGAGGAACACGGTGTTCAAGGTTCGATGATTTCTAATTTATTTCTTGTTAGATATTTGGGAATTTGAAATAATGCATTTTTATTTTAAATATGTATAGCCATCTCATAGAATCTTGTACTACAACCTCTGAGTAGGTGATGTGAAAGTGTATCCTGAAGAAGCAAAGTGTAATCTTCTCCGTCTAAAATTCCTTTCCTACACAATTCATTTTAGCATTTGAAAATTGTCTGCACTATCCCAAAGTACCTTATTTTCTTCTACATTTTCTTTTTCACTGTGGAGTTAACTGTATTGGAATAAGTCTGGGGAGACCTACCTTAAACCATGCAGGCTATATGACTTTGGGCCATTCACTATTCTTAACCCAACCTAGTCCACATTTGTGCCAAATAAAATAGAGCAGCCATAGCCATAAAAATTGTACTATAAATCTGGTTTTCCCTCCACCTTGAAAAAATTACCTGATGTTATAAGCCCTGTTTGAACATTCATCAATATTTGGTGTGTAATAACCCTGCTGCCAAAAGCATTTTAAAACCATCAGCTGCTGCAGGCACCCAAGTGTTGAATGTAAATATTTGTAGCAGAGACTTATTATTAATTTTCATTTGAGCCACAATCCTGCATTATAAAGATTTTTTAATTCACATGCGAGCCATCCTAATTTGGCTTTTGCATCTGCAGCATCTGATTTAATGTGAGTGATATTCAGACTACCGTATTCCCACCTTCAGCATTTTTATAATGAAAATGGAACAGGACTATAGTGGAAGGATTATGTGCATTTACATGCTCAACAGAAACAGTATAGGAAAGTTACTTTCTTTGGGCTCTCAGAAATACTTCATTTGCAGTATTCATTCTTCATGACACTATCTAATCAAATTCCATTGGTTTTTAGAAGCCAAATACAATATTTTACTTTAGGTCTTAATAATGTTTAATATAACTGACTGACCCACCTACTATTTTATTCACTGATCTCTTATCTAAGCCTATGTTCCTCTTGATACCTCTTGTTTTAAATATGTTTTGGTCTAAAATAAATTATCACTAAAAGTGTGAAAAGACAGTAATAGAATTAAATTTAGGCTAGGATTTTATGATGCATTTTCTTAACTAAAGCCTCTGGCAACAGAATTAAAAATCACTTCAATAACTAACTGATAACTCCTAATCCTATACATAGGTGTTTTTTTACAGTTTCGTTCTGATTAATTGTGGCATTTCACAATATTCTCCTAAGCCCTTCAGGGATTTGAGTGGAAGCTTTGGAGAAAATTGCTCACCGTATGTTATGCAAACAGAAAAAGGCATTCCTTTAGCCACCATTAGCACCTAATGCAGATACATGCATATTTCACACATATACTGATTGGTTAGATCACAAGAGTTTAGGGTTATTTTATTTCCTCCTAAACTCAATCATATTAAACAAAGGAGAGAGGCTGTTTCATATCTTCAGACATGGGGAAGAAATAACTTGGATGAACGAAACATTTCCTTTTTCGGTTGAAAAAAACATGTAAGCAATATTTTCTCTAACTCTGCACCCTCCATCTACATTCCCATCAATACTACCTCTCAGTAATGCTGTACTATGCCTTCTGTTTATTTTACGCATGATGCGTGCTAGGAGAGGGAATCAGAGGAATTAATGACTAACAGCCTTAGATTCATGGTTCTTGTCTTCATCATTCCCAAACAGACGGGCTTGGGTTGAGATTGAAACTCTGCAATTACAAAGACCAGATTCAGTGAGTAAGATAAGGGAATAAGCATAGCAATCTGCACTTAACATATATAACAAAAGTATTACTTAACATTATTTTAAAATAATTACCGATAACCCTATCTAAGCAAGCCTTGTATCGTACATTGGGTCAGTCCTCGAAGATTTGCTGGAAGTGCTTGTATTTCTGGCCTGTGTTTGGAAGCCTGATGCACAAGCTCTTTATGCCTTTTTTTCCCATAGCAACATCATGCTTCTATAGTAGAATGTCAGAGCACCATTGAGCTGAGTATGGTATGCTATATTGTCAGCATAATCTTTCTCAGAATTCATGGGATTGAAGAATGAACTACAGCACTCCAATGCAAAGAATCTAATAATTAGAGGATAGAAGTATATATGGCAACTTCAACTTAGTTTTTTTTTCTAAGCCAGGTCCTGAAAATAGTCATTACATGTACAGCTATTCATTTTTTTAAAAAAAAGTTTATAAATCTTGACCTGTTTGAAATCATCCAGTAAACATCAAGGAAAAGCAATAAAAGATATAGAGGTAATGCATATATTTAGGACTAACACCAGTATGAGGTACTCTTCAGCAATTGCTTGAGGGACATTTGCCATCACCCACATTGAGTCCTGTGGCATTAAAAGCAGCATCTGATAACTGAGCAGCCTCCACAATAGCCTGAAATTCTTTGATATTAGAAGCATTATGGGAAATCAAGTTTGACCCAACATCCCTAGAATTACTGCTGTCATTTCTATTTACAAAAGGCCAATTTGTAGACAGCTGTGCACCATGTTCTGCAAGGCAGTTTAAAATTACCCATAGCATTTGGAACTACAGAGCACCGTATTTTGTGAATAAACTGTCAAACCTGATGTCTCATGCTATTAAAAAACTGGATATGCTAATGAGCTTCAAACTGAATTAATCTAGGATTCATTTTGTACGAGCCTTTTAGAAGACTAATGCAATCTCTTCTATAATGACACAAAGTGTGTAGGAAAAGAATTATAGTCTAGTAGTTTCAAAAACTATGCCTGTTTGCCTGGTTACTCAAAATATTAAGAAATAAAGCTATTTTAGTTCATTAAGAAAAAAAGTATTACTAAAATTATTCTTCAAAATGAATAATTATAAAAATGGCCCGCCTCCCCAAGGTTTCTTGAACATATAATATTCAGAATACCTGAAAGAGGATTTCCAGCATTGACAAATGGATTTAATTCTAATCATTTTTCTAATAATGTCAGTATCACCAAACTATATTTCTTGCTGCTCAATGTTGTATCTATTTCCATGTTTATGGGTTTTAAAAATGTTTTTAAAAGTTCTATAAAACAATTTTCATTTTATTTTTCAGGCAATGTTACAGAGACCTCTTTTCTATAGAAAGGTTGGAAAGTCTATCTGGATAAACAGCCCTTGTTTTTAAATTATGACTAAACCATAGTTTCTCCTCTTATGCTCTCTTTGGTATTGAAAGTATATTATAACAGAATGCACTTTAGTTGTACATTATTTTATTATAAGCTTGCTCCTCTTTAAGAATCCTAAAACTTACATGTAGAAGATATAGCTACTTCTTGTGTATAATCAACAACTTTATGCTTTAATGTGTACTATATTTTATAAGCCATTAACGAGAATCATTAGTCTTGTAACAATTTGTTTTATTCCTTAAACAACTGCTTTTAAAACATAAAATGAAACAATATTTAGAAATTACAAATTGTATTTACTGGTAGGTGCACTATATACTGTATAAAAATTCTATTTATTCTGCTAGCTTAAGATTTAAAATAAATATTATTTATACATTTAGCTACCACAAACAAATAGTATTATCAGGAAAAAAAATAAGATGAAGAGAAAATATACTACAAATATAGCACATATTGATCATTTCATATTAAAGGGATGTATTTCACAAATCAATAAATAGGGAATTAAAATGTTCAACTCCACAGTCTGCAAGTTAGTTAAACAAGCATAATTAGATAAAACCCAATTCAGTTAACAATAAAAAAATGAAAAAGTATCAAAAGCCAAGAAATCATAAGATGTTTACATGTCACACCTAGTATAACACTTTGAACTTCACTGATATTATTTACAGAATGCCTATGCTATTTCTGAAGTCTCTGTAATGATCCAAGATAAATATTACTCCTGGATTTTTGAAAAAACATTGATGAAGATCTAAGGGTGTGACTGGATAGAGGCCTCTTATTTTTCTTCACTGAAACATACTTCTCTTCCTTAGGAGGAGGCACAGGGATTGGTTTCCAAGGTATGGGGTTATAAAAGGCTGGAGCTGGATAGGCATTTCCATCTGGGTATGCTGAAAAGTTTAGAAAGCAATAGTTAGGAACTAGTGTACAGGCTAAACTTCACTTTCAAACTGAAGAAAATAGTGGATTAATTATAAAGTATTTGATAGCCTGACAAGTCACAATAAAATGAAGATTTAAAGAGCTTTTCTTGACTGATTTATCAGGCATAAAATTGCACTTTTTCACCTCATCTACCTAAAGGCATTGATACTCCTTTCAGCTCTGGTCTACAATTTGCGTCAAGTTCTTTCAAATATTAATCAGAATTTTACTTTTATGACAGCAGCACTTACGGTATGTAGACGTTTTTATATTGTTTAGCAAACAAAAAGACCATCATGCCCCTAATCATATCTTCCTTCAGCTGCATCTGTCCTTTCTCTGGGATTCTGTAGTTTACCTCCACCCCTAGCCTGGTTGGTCCCAGGCAATCCAGTAATCATTTAATTATTAGGCTGTGTGATATTATCCTGTATTTATCTTCACTGGAAAGAAAAAGAAACCTCTATGTCTTTCTCTTTCTTCTTAGGCTAGGAGGATTTTTTTTTTTTAAAAAAAATCTGTTGTAACTGGTAACAGCAATACAATGTGACATATTTTAACCTATTTTCTACATATAATGAAGTAGGTTATATTTGTAGGCATATGCAGATCTCCATGAGGTCACTGGTATGCTGTTAAGTACGCTCTGAAGGCCTGCCTTAGCACTTAAATGTCCCTTCACATCCAAAATATTTACCACCTGGCTAATTAACATTTTAAAGAAAACTTCTGAAAAATGAACATTTCTATACAAGTTGAGGATATGTTGGGTTATAGTAGTTTATTGACTACTGATACAAACTTGCAAGTTTCCCATTGACATAGGCATAGCTAGCAGAAGCTGGGCGGGGCTTGTTTTTAGAATTCTGCAGCCATTCTTTGAACATCCTCTCTGATTTTTCTTTTTTCTCCTGTAATTCAGCTTCCCGTAGCTTTTCCTTTTCCTGCAAAAGTAACAGGCATGTAACCAGATCTAAATACAAAGTGCCTTGCAACCTGCAAAAATATATTTCATCAAGGTAATTGACTGCTCTAGAAACAATTGAGTTATAGTTACACTTTTAAGTCATGCTGATCTGGATTATTTAAGCGCATGCTTAATTCTCACACCGATATAAAAAGTTTTATAGGTGCTTGTAACCTATAGTGAGTTTAAATTTTCCATACCAGATTTAAAACCAGCAATACGTTTACAATTTAATCATTATTCTGAGTATATCAACACACAGCATCTACCTTCTTAGGGTGGGACTAGGGTAGCAGTACACTGACTCGTAAGGTAATCTTTAGATTAGAGATGATGGCTTCCATAAAATGTGGGCAATGTTAGGATATGATTGGGTTTAGTTGGCCTATAACAGGGGTGTCAAACTGGCAGCCCATGGGCTGGATGCGTCACACACAGGCCACACCCACCCTGGCTCCACAAAGGCAAAAACATCGATATGTCACGTGACATGATCGAGTTTGACATATGTGGCCTATAACAGCCAAATCTGCCAAAGCCTACTGGGGGCAATTTAACCTAACAACATAGTCTATTTTTTCCTTATTAAAAAGGAATTGGCTTTTGTTTTTATGTTGAATTGTTCTCTATTATAAGCTACCAGATCTGTGTTGTTTAAATTGGATAACTACATACATTTTATAAATAAATTATCAAAGTTTTATGAAAGTCTCAGTAAGGTCAATGTTCATGGCTGCACGTATTTATGATTATGTCACATGAAATACTGCAATTTGGAATGTAAGAAGAATGCAAGGTTAAAAAGCATAAATTAATGAATGGAAGTTTTAAAAATATATTTTATTTGTAAAAATAACAGAATAGGGACACACACTACAGCAGGGGTGTCAAACTGCCGGCCCATGGGCCGGACGCGTCATCCGGAATCTGCACCCACCCCATTGCCAGCAATGGCAAAACTCTCCCGATACGTTGCACGACATCACATGATGTCACGAGTTTGACATGTCTGCATTAGAGCTAAAAGAAAGTAGTCTGATTTTCTGGAATGGAGTTGATAACTACAGGAAACTTTGCAAACCATTCTTGTTTCTTCCATGACCATATACTGCTTTATGTTCTTTAAACTACTCGTCCCTTTCCAAGAAATTTACCAATTCCACCAAACTATAAACATTTTGGTCTTCCTTTTCACCAATTTCTCTAAGAGGGAAGAGCATAATGAATGTGTGTATATGTATATAAAATTATTTCAGCTACCCTTTTATTTAACTGGTTAATCATTTTACAGCAGTTACTGTATTAGCCACATTGTAACAAATATTTCAGGACAATATATACAACAACAATTTAAAACTCAGCAATAAATGAACACAGCACTAAAATATAAAAAAAAATCTCAAAAGAGGCAGATTAGAAAGCCTAGATTAACATTTATATAAAGAAAACCCTATGCTGAAAGATACTGTCAAATATGCAAAATGAGTTGTTGTGAGAAAAATATTCTACAAGTGTTATTTCATCACTGAAAACATACTTCCCCATTTCTCGTAACTGTGGATTTTTTGTGCTTCAGTCTTAAACCTAACAAGCAAGATCCAATTATCTTTAACCAGAATAAACAGGAAGAAACTCATTCTTTTTAAATGTAATTTACACCAAAGAAGTTCAGTTATAAGTTTTCTTGAAATAAAAAGCTAAATTAAACTTACTTTCTCTTCTTTCTTTTTTTGAAGATCTTCACTGTTCTTTTTCCTCAGCCATTCCTTATACATTTCTTTTGCTTTTTCCTTTAGCTGTATTTCCTCAAACTCTTTTATTTCCCTTTCTCTCATTTCTTTTTGGAGCTTACGCTGTCTTTCTTTTCTTTCCTGCATTAGTATTATTTTAGAAAATATAGGTAGAACTATTATTACTCAGAAAATCTAAGTTCTTGATATCCTGGGCATTCATGAATACCTACACCTGAAAGGTATGTGGTCCCAATGCAGATTTACTACCTGGCTTATATACCATGGCTATTTATAAGGATACTATACTCTTCTTTTGCAAACTGACATCTTGGACATGATTCAATGAAAGAAGAAATATTTCATTTCCACTTTCTTCTGGAAGACTATGGGACTTAATGTAGCACTTTTTCATTTTGCTAGTTACTGGTTTTATGACAACTATTTACCATTTTAACCAAGAAACTTTGGTTATGTATGTGCTGCTGTATGCAGAAGAGGTACACTGGTAATATACAACTTATAAGCTTCCTCAATTGAGCATACAAAAAAGACTATTTTCATATTTGTAGGCTGATTAGGTAACACCTGGCTAAGATTACTCATAAAGGGCCATCAATAAACAATTACAGGAAAATGCATGTGACCATCTCCATTTTAAAGGCCCATTGGCCATCTTCAGCCTCAGTGGATTTATATAATGTTTTGTCATTTTATGCTATGATTTTTTTCATGTATTTTTTAATAAATCCATTCATGAAATAAGTTTGCCCATGAATATTAATATTACAACTGTGTTTCATGTACAAGATAATTGTGATTGTTTGGTTTATGTCATGCCCAAATTAGCCAAGGGAAGACCAAAGTAAGGAAAGAGTGGGTCAGTGTCTTAAATATTCATGCTACTGTTCAAGCTTGTTTCAGAATGGCTGACATTAAGAATTATTATTTTTTACCATTTATTGTTATCGCTGGGGGAGGGAGTTCCTGTTTTTTGTTTTCTGTACTGTATTTTCACTGCTTGTAAACTGTGAGTGAGTAGGCAGCCATATAAATTTCAGAAAGAAAGAAAGAAAGAAAGAAAGAAAGAAAGAAAGAAAGAAAGAGAGAGAGAGAGAGAGAAAGAATCCCACTTTTATTATTTTTATAAATAATTTTCCTCACAACTTCAATCTCATGAGGTAGGCTGGGTTGAGAGTGAATGACTGGCCCAAAGTCACCCAGTTAGTATTTCATGCCTAAGGTAGGGCTATAACTCACAATCTCTTGATTTCTAATCTGATCCTTAACCACTGGACAATATTCCTTATTAAAACGTATATACAGGTAATCCCCAAGTTACGAACATTCCCTTAGTGAACGTTATGCGATAAGCACCCCCTAGTGTTTACGAGCAAGTCCTCAAAATACAAATGGGTGAAGGAAACCTTGGAGGCCTGTTCCATCACTAGCCCCCCCCCCCCCGGCCTTCCCCACGCTGAGAAACCTCATGTGCACATAACAAACTGAGCATTCGCCCACACATTTGATTAGCGAATGTGTGGGCGAAAGCAGGGAGCGATCTTGTTCAAGGTACAAAATTCATTTCTACGAATTTTTGAGTTATGAATGGAATGGGTAGGCTCCATTACATTTGTAACTCGAGGACTACCTGTATACCTTTTAGATTATTAACCTGGTCTATTGACATTAGCCCGAAACAACCTATGTACCATTAGAGTTTAACTATCTCTAAAGGAAAATACCGAGCAGCAGCAGCACAACATATCATAACATCAACTCTGCATACCTGAACATGCCAAAACTAGTATGATTTGTGTTTTGTATTTAGCAAAAGCAGTCTGAAACCTCAGTTAACAAAACTGACTTTTCCATTTGTCTGCAGGCCTCCAAAGGAAGAAAATATAGCAAGGTACAGGTGGCAAACAAAAAATTACAACGTAATAGTGAACATAGCTTAATTATTTTATTAATTTCCGCAAAATAAAGAATTTAAAACACTCTATACTTACTTCACAAAACAATTTACTAGTTACATAACAGTTCTTATGTGTTTTTTTTTCTTGTTAAATTTGCAGTTAGAATTTTAGCCTAGTTGTTAAAATTTCCCCTGGACCATTGCCATTCTGGGATAATTTGGCATCTTCTGGAAGGTAATCATTGCAGATAAAACAGGTCTGTCTTATCTGGAATGTCATGTCTGGAGCCTTCAAACTGCATCTATTTTGGATGATTTACTTTCAAAAACTGCTAAGCTACCCCAGTGATAGCATGACCTGGAAAAAAGACTTGACATTTTACCCATCTGTAATTGATGGTTTTGGAATCTTGCTGGTATAATATATACTGGTCTTAATCTCAGCGTATGTCTTGGGGGCTTCCAAACTGTGTGGGCAATTTGTATGGGCAGTACTCACAGGTTAAGTTCTATCTAGTTCATATTTTCCAAATTTGCAACTTCCACATATCCCAAAATTCTTAGCGACGGCTGGGAAATTCTATAAACTGAAATCCCACTAGAAAATTGCCAAGGCCTAGGAAACATTCCTATACAGCAAAGAGTATTCTGAACTACTTGCAAAGTGCATAAAAATAATTGTAAATAATGTAAGTATAAGCCAAATGATTATCATTTGGTTATGAATTATATAAATTGTGTTTAAGTCTCATGCATTTTCCTGCCTAAAACTCAAATCAATAGAAAACAGAATTTAAACAATCTTTAACATTAAATTGGCCGAAAGCAGGTATTTTTAAGAAAAGAGTTTTTAAAAGAACCAACAGGAATTTCTATTTAACCATGAGCAATTTTCTTCATTAGCAGCACTGATACTGAGCAAACTGCTACCCAGAACAAAAGTCCTCAGGATAACAAATGGAACCTAATTCTGAGAATATACATATGTTGGTCTGTTATTAGTTAATTGATCTTAATCACTGTTATTAGCAAAATAAGGAAGGCCACATTTTCATCCTATGGGGAAGGAAATACATTAATTCCTGCTGAATAACCAAAATAAAATCTAACTAAAAATCTACAGTGGACTTTAAAAGCTTAGGAACTAAAATATTACTTTGGTCCACATTAAAATAGATACTATATGCCATTTCACAAACATAATATAATATATAACTGAAAGAGAAAAGCAGTTCCTCACCCTTTTCACCTCTTCATTTTTTTTCTGGACCCACTGTTTGTGTTTCTCTTCAGCAATTAATTTTTTTCTCTCTCGTTCTTGTTTTTCCTTTGTTTCTTCAATTTGTTGATTCATTTCCTATTGAAAGAGATGGAAATTACTCTTTGCTTCTTGATTGCTTTGCATAAACCACAGCAACTTTGGATCCAAATACAGTTCCCATTGCAAAGTACGTGACAAATTCATTTTATTTTAAAGTAACAAGTTACCAGAAACATTTTTGCTACACGATGTTTTGTTGTGATGTGTGTATTTAACTTATCATAAAGTTTTCTCTGATGAATGAGTATGCAGTTGTGTAAGGGGCTATATGGATGAAAAGTTAATGAATATCTTGGATGTTTTGTCCTTCCAAAACCTGTAATCTAAGCTTGTCTTGATGAAAACAATAAACATTGAAGCAAGTCATTTCTAGACAGGCTGAAATTCATGTTACGAGACATATGTCCAAATGCTTGTTCTCTTCAGAACCATGAGGTGCCATTCTCCTAGTCACCCCAAAATGTACTCAGCAGAAAAGGGTTAATCTTATTTTCTTGTCAGAGGCAGGGTATGACCTTGGCAAACTGCAGAATTGCCTTGACTTTTCTTTTCAACTGTCCCACTGATACAATGTGTTCGTGCATTTACTTAACATGTTAAATGTATTCATTTTAGTTCTGACTGACTGGGGACTATGATTTATATTGGCATCAATGTTCCTTGTTGAGAAAGATGAATTCTCCTCTGAGAATTAGATTAGAAACCCCAGTTTGTGCAGACAACGAATACTTAAATCAAACTTGATTGCTCCTCCACTCAAAAATGAACGAATCATCACGGTAAACATAGATAAGGATCCCACGCTAAACACGGATAAGGATCCCACAAGGGACTCAAATGTCTGACCATTATTGCCATTACATTTCTGAACACTGTGGATATTGTACTGTTTGATCAAATGTAAGGGCCTTGAATTGAAGCTGCTCTTTTGTATAAGCAAACCTGCAAACTGTACAGTGAGTGCTTCAGTTCCCTACTGTCAATTTATGGCACCCTGAAAGCAAGTCTTCTATGTTGTCGTGACCACCCTGGAGGAGCCTGTCTGCCACGGTTTGGTCAGTCTTGGCTCTTTTGACTTTTCTGAAAAATTTAAAATTCTGACTCTTTCTTCAGGTGTTAGGGCCAAAATGTTAATAAACTTTGGTTTGCGTTTGGTTTGCTTGACTGAAAAGTTTTTAACTGGCATCAGTTTTTGCATTTTTTTAATGTAAGGTGTTATGCTTGTTCTCTACCAGGAGTTGATTCAATATGAGTGGTCACATAAATAATAAGATTAGTAAGTTGTTATTAATCTCTTATTCAAGTTCCCTGCATGGAAGAAAGCAAGATTGTGCAGGACTGTTCTACCAACCTAATCTTTCTGCCTTTCTCACGTTTCTGCTCGGGATATGTGAACGAGGCATTATCAATTTAGTGATATCAACATCTCTGTATAATTATTGGCTACATTCAAAGGTTATGATGTAATGAAGATCTCACTGACATGGATTGGGCTATATAATGCTCTAAGCCATAACGCAATTGTTTTTTTTTTGTTTAGCATATTGTGTAAACCCAGCTCTTAAGATTGGTAAACATGTTTTATTTAATGTAAACATGTTTATTGTTGTAACCATAGCTCATAACACAGGGGATGCCATAAAATACATTAAACCAGAATGAAAATATAAAACAGATCAATAGAAGTATTAGAAGCAGAAATGTTACAATAAAGTCAAAGCTGCAACTAAGATCTTAAGTATTTTCAAGTGTAAATGACAACAACTTGTTTGCTGACTGTTAGAAACACATGTGAAATCTAGTTTAATTTTGCAAGGCTTGAGGCCTTGAGTTCATCTGTCATTAATAATTTGGGCCTGATCCCATTGTAAATGAAGCAGTGAAGGCTATAATGGGTATCTTCCACTTGCTCAGCACCACCACGAGGGTAGAGGCACTGTTCAATAGGGAACTTACAAAAACACTCCAGAGGGCATAGCTTGCAGGCAAGCGATGCTAAAGTCATTCTCAGTGAAGAAACTGGTTATTTTAACCAGGTACTAGGAGAAGCTTCTATGTTTTCCATAATGACATCAAAATGAAACTTTGGACGATTGTACTACTATTAAAACATGATTTGTGGCTTACTGCAATGTTTCACTCCAGCAACCGTTGCTTAATTTAATATTCCACGTTTAACAAAATTGAAGAACACACGTGAACCAATTGGTATCCTCCTTTCTTTACTTAACAATGTTTTGGACTTAGGGAAAATTATTTCTTGAGCCTAGGCCAAACTGACTTCCTAAAGATTGCTCAGAATGTTTTAAAATAAATTAAAAATTTAGAGCATCATGTTTTGTTCTTTGCCAAAAGTCCTGATTTTTTCCCCTTCATTTACTAGAATTCAAAACTGGCAAACTGAAAGAAGATTTATATTAAATAGATAATAGTTATGACAATAAATTCTTTCATCAGTCATTCAAAAATTACTACTGATTTACAGTCAAAAATGTCCATCAGCATAGATAGCATTGGGATGATAGAATTTTTCCTAAAATGCAGGTAGTGCAAACAATATTGAGACTAATATAAAGACTGCATCATCTCAAAAAATAAAGTGGGACTATTATGAATATTACTAGAAAATAAATTCATGAGCAAAAAGGGTACTAATACAAAACTTTTAGAAATAAATTTAGTTTTGAAAGGGACAAGAGCTCAACATATTCCTCTAACAGTCATGTAACATACTACAGTTTATCACAACATATGTCAACCATAATATAGTCAACCATCTCTTATCCCAGATCATATAACTTCACTTACTCATGAACAGCACACATTCTTTTGTGTGTTAAAGCTTCAATACAGATGTGGGTAATTTTTTTTAAAAGCATTAAAATATTTTAAATTTAAATGTTTAGGAGGGAGTTGGTTACGGTAAGTAAAATGCAAGTAACAGCTTCTATCAAGCATAATATAAGTACAACACAATAAAAATATGCACAATTAGTAATGAATCAGGATATAATCAGCAAACAAAAAGCAGGGTAAATATGATCAAAATATAAAAAACAATCTGTATTTAAAAATAATTGGGAAAGTATGCATTTTGATGTTTCACAGTCTATTGCTACTAACTATAAAGATAATAAGCTATGTATTCACCTCCAAAGCTTTTGCTTGAAAACGAGCACGTAGTTCTCTCTCTTTGCAAAGGAACCATTCTTCCCATGGTGAAAGATTAGTATGAGCAGGTGAATGTTTATTTGTATCTTTAATTTGTTCCAGACTGTGAATTGACAAATAAGTAATCAGATGCAATAGTGTTTATGAATACTATTTTAAAATAAATCTGCTTTTTAAATAAAACAAGAAACAAGTAATATTATGAATAGTTCTTTACAATATTACTATAATTATGGGACTTTACCCAAAGATTTCTGTTTGCTACTGTGTAGGCTTCTCTCCCTTTAACATTCTCCATGAAATTCTACAAATCTGCTTCTGTAGGAAAACAGAAAGTGGTCACAGGAAAGAGAGAAAAATTGTATTATAATGAAAGTCAGTATAACCTTAGTAGATTTCATCCACTGTTATACAGAGTTCCATTCATATAGCACAATACCTCTCTCCTCCTGTATACAGAAATATATAGCAATAACTAATAAATTCAATTGAAATGAAACTGTTTTCCTCCAATAAACTTTTTTTCAATGTATACTGGTCACAGAAGACATGGCTTTTCTGTATTGCATTAGTATGCTGTAAACATTCATTCAGAGTGTGATCAATGCATATATAAAATATTGTACTCAGATATATGCCAAACAATATCAAAAGCCCAAACCCATCTATTTCAGAATTGCAGATTTTTCATAATTATACTGAGTAGAGGGGAAAATGATATGATTACATTCATGATTTGATCTAAATATTTATTTTCAATATATGTGAAAATTATTGTCTCTAAATTCAATTTTAGTTAAAAATGTATATTATCATAAAAATGATAATCAGGACATTTCATCTATGACTAAGATCTTTATGATACAGTAAAATAAGCTCTGATTCTATCGTATCACATTGTTTGCTAGCCTATGAGTATGCAATTGTTACCATAGTACCCTGGACTTTTTGAAGCATCCACAGTATTCAGATGCATGCTTTTGATTTTTAGAGGTGCAACTAAGTATGCATTAAGTTAATTATACTATGACTTTTGAAATTAACTCAAATGATGAGGCCTTGTGATAGAATACCAATATTTGTTTCCCTAAAACATTAAAATAATGTATAACGGTTATTAATTTGAAGGTGCAGGGGGAAGGTGAGTAAAGTTTCTGTCCAGATTTTTTTGGCTGGGAGATGATCTTAGATGAATGTTAATGAGTAACTTTAATTCCTCAAACACATTAAACATAAATACAAAATGATAAATACTTAAAATATATTGTAATCCAAGAACATTCCTTTTTCTATTATTTTTAATACACATACACTTGCTACAAAAACTAGGAATATATATCAAGCTCCTTCCTGTCCTGGTAAAGATAAGTCTTGCCAAATACTAATATCAGTAGACATCATTTTTCAGCCTTCCAAACTGGGTCTCTTTCAGAGGTCCATGGTCCAACTATGCAGGAATTCTCTGAGGTGCAGTCTCAACACAATTGTTTAGGGAAAGTGATCCCTAAATCAGGAAGACCATTATTGCAGTTTACTTCTGATTACTTTAACAGCTTTGTTTTCCTTGCCTTTATACCACTTCATGTTTAATCAAATCAATGCCTTTATATAATAGTGCTCAACTGATTTACTTCTTGGATGTGAAGTACTTGAATATCCACTTTATTCTTACTTCTTAAAATTTTAGTAATCACTAAGCTTGTTTTCAGTTATTTATTGATATGACGATTTTAACTTTCCAACTTGACACACATGCACCTTGTCTATGGGAAACGAATATCCAATAAATCCCTGGTAAAACACAAAATAGAAATGAATTTCTAGGGAAGAAATTGGATTTCTAAGTATTATATATTTGTAGGATGTATATAAACTGCTTCAGTCTAACATGGCTCTATGCAGTATATAAAGCAAAAGCCATTTTTCTCCTATAAATTAGTATAGAATCTGTGTGTAAAATTGTGAAGATTAGTCTTTGGGGCAAATACGCCATTAACCAACCTAAGGTGTTTAAAAAAATACTACGAGGCACTTTCCTGCATAACAGATGCCACTTCCAATGCTTTAGGGTTAACTTTGATGACACTTTATTGGGGCAAGAACAAACAGCAACACTGCACAATAGAACAAAGGGGAATTTTGGCCAGTTTTGCAGACTTCTAGGCTCTGTCCAGTAGTCATGTAACTCCTTGTTTCAGTTTGGGACGCCTCAGGGCAGAGGCGTTTGGATAAACAAACTGCTTTCCACCAATATTAAACACAGTTTTCCAGTGCCTTCCAAACTATCTGGGTCCCCATTAGTTTAATCAAAACAAAAAAAGAAAAAAGAAAGAAAAGGAGCCTAATGGAAGTATAAAGTTGCACTGCGAGTGACACATTACCTACGGTGGTGTTTCATCTTCTGAGGGATGCTCGATCCCCTGCTAGTTGTTGTTGTTATTGTTGTTGTTACTCCCTCATGGTGGAAATCTGATAACTCTGGGTGGAAACTGTCAGAGATCAGGGAGAAAGTGGAAGACTTGCCGGCCCCCTCGTCGTCAGAACTAGCAGGGGAGGAATAGACCGCCTCCCGCCTGCTTTTGGGGGGCTCGGAAGTAGGCATGGTGGTGACTAGTACCTGCGAAGAAAGGAGCGAATGGAGCGAGGTGTCTTCCCGGGTTCCCCTTGCCCGCCTCGAATAAGGCCCGGCTCTCCCCACCCTACCCATGGCTACCGCCTCAAGCCCTCTCGCCTCTCCCTCTCTGGGACTGGCACCCCAGCCTTAGCGCCTTCCCTTCCCCTTCAACGGTCCAAGGACGCAACGCCCCTACGCTACCTGAGGCCGCCGCTTCTAAACCGGCAGCGCCTACCCCGCTCCCAGTCGTCCCTGCGGCACAGCCGACTCCACCAATCGCTGTGCGCGGCGGATGTCATGGCAACAGGGACGCCTCCTGCCGTCTCTCAGGAGCCCGCCTAGAGCGTCTCGGTCCCCGCTCCGCTTTGGCGGCGCGTGGGCTTAGGCTCCTCCTCCTTTTCTATTCGTCTGGGCGGCAGCTAGCCTCAGTGCTAACTTGGCCTTCCCTGGTTGACTTACGGCGGCTTAATAAACGTTCAGAACCTACCGCTGCACGTGGGCCTGTGTCATCCTCCCGACTCTTCTCTCGCCGTCCGGCTCCTCTCTGGCTGAGTTACTTCAACAATGCGCCGTCTCCGTCACTATCGCGGGCGATTTTTCATTTCAATATTTGGCCATCAAGCTGGCGGGAGGGTTTTGCGCCACAGGTCAAAGCTTAGCCAAAGGGCTTAAGTCAGGGGTCTTCAAAACTTAGCCCTTTTATGACTTGTGGACTTCAACTCCCAGAATTCCTCGGCCAGTGTGCCTGGCTGAGGAATTCTGGGAGTTGAAGTCCACAAGTCATAAAAGGGCCAAGTTTGAAGACCCCTGGCTTAAGTTCTCAGTGAGGCTGAGGCTGGGAATGCGGGAACAATGGAGTTCGAGCGCTGCCTGCGTGTGTTTCTTTCTCCTCCCCCCCCCCCCACTCCCATCTCTGCTGAAATGTGCATTATTAGGAAGCTTTCCAGGCGAACAAATCCGCACCCGACTCCCTTTCAGGTTCTGAAATAAGATTTTTTTTTAACGTTCTCTCTCTAGTTTTCCTGCTAGCGTGGAGCAAGTTGCAAAAAAAAAAGAAGATGTTGAGACTTTGGAAAAAGCGCAAAGCAGAGCAACCGAGATGATCAAAGCCCTACAGACTAAAACATGAAGAACGATGGCAGGGCTTGGGGTTTGGCTAGTCTGGAGAAAAGGAGGACTAGGAGGGACATGATAGCAGTATTCCAGTATTTGAGAGGCTGCCCCCCCCGCAAAAAAAAGAGGGAGTCAACTTATTTTCCAAAGCACCAGAGGGCAGGACAAGAAACAATGGATGGAAATTAATCAAGGAAACAAAACAATCTGGAATTAAGGAGAAACCGTGAGGACAATTACTCAGTGGAAGAGCTTGCCTTCGGCAGTTGTGGGGGCTTCATCCCTGGAGGTTTTTAAGAAGAGACTGGTCAGTCACTTGTCTGAAATGGTATAGGTCTCCTGCTTGAGCAGGGGGTTGGACTAGAAGATCTCCAAGGTCCCTTATAGCTCTATTCTGATTAAGTGGCAGCCGCTATTGTACCTCCACCATCACTCTTCCCTGCAACCTTAGAAAATTAAAAGCTCCCATAGAGAAGTTTCAAAAATCCAGATGTCACTCTTTGCTCCCTTCTAGTGGTCGTTTGAATCTTTCTGCAATACATCTATGGTAGCCCTAGTCTCCCATCATTAGGGATGCAATTTTTGTATGTTTCTTAAAATAGGACCAGAACAGCTCCCTTGTTGGAGATACCATTCGACCATGTTATCTCTGCTTATGCAACAATCTGTATTTCTAGCTTGATTCAGGGTTTCACTAAACATTTCAAGTATGGCAAAATCCACTAAACCAGGGGTCGGCAACCTCGGCTCTTTTATGACTCGTGGATTTCAACTCCCAGAATTCCTGAGCCAGCATAGCTGGCTCAGGAATTCTGGGAGTTGAAGTCCACGAGTCATAAAAGAGCCGAGGTTGCCGACCCCTGCACTAAACATTTCAAGGAGAAGAGCATGTCCGTAGATCAGGAAAGAGAAATTTCACCACCCCATGCCCAAAAGCTAGCTTTTTAAAACCTTGTTATATTCAGCCAGTATAACTGTAACATCTAGTCTCTGTGCAAAGGAAGCAATCATGCCCCACAAATTTCTGCTTCACCCTGAAATCCAACGAATATTGGAACAGTACAAAGAAATGAGCCAGAAATCACAGCGTAAGACAGTTTACACTTTTTGGCACTGCCCCATGAAATAACATCTATATAGATCAATATTCCTAATGGGATTTATTTTGGATTTAGTCTTATCATGGAAGTAAGATTACTATTAATGATTTATATCCAATTGTGTTAATAGCAGGAATACAAATACGGTAATTGTGGTAGGAGTTCTGTTTGGGGGAACACAGCAGGGCAATAAATCTATGAATATGCACGAAGAATAAAAGTGTTGGATCTTATGATAGTGACCTGGTGAATGTTCATGACTACAATACTGCATGTAATATACTATATGTAAAGTTACATGGCACTTGGCCTGTAGCATTAGGTTAAATTTACAACTCTAAGAGATGTAAGTATAACAGAATATATTAGAATATTTTCTTGTTTTCATTTTTCTATGATTTTACTAGGAACATTTTAGGCTTACAAAATTATAGTATACAAGAGTGATAATAGCTTATATTTTGTACAAGTTAAGTAATTTTGGTACACAAAGCTTCTGGTTTTATTACAATAACAATATACAACTGAAGTTTATTTACAATGGGAAAAAAATATAAACCACAATTTAAACATTCTGCTACTGGCAGCTTCTATATTTCAGGAGGTAGCTTTAATTAACAAAATGTACTGAAGCCACATTTCCCATCAAGTGTTCTATCAAATAATTTACAAACCAAGAAAAATTCTTTTTATGCACACTATGTACAGTTTGATTTTCCTAACTGCAATTCTAATGTTATTTGATAAAATATGTGCCAGAATTTCTGGTTTGGCAGTAGAATTGCTCTCATTTAACATTTTGTTTGAAAAAAGTAGCTTATGCATTGATAATTAGAGAAAAGGGTTAATTCTAAAATGCAATGATCTGTGCATCTCCTTGCTTACACTTTTAAGGAAAGTTAACCTGGTTTCACATTACTGTATCATAACAATGAAATAGAAGATCCTAAGTATAGGTACTTTACATTGTTTTGTCTCTACATGAGCAACATCTCAGCCTCTTTTACTCTTATAAAACCTATTCTGTTAGTATATTCTACCTCAGACTTTGCTGTGTACCTTCCAGATGTATATCTGAGAATTACTAATCTGCATCAGGAGAGCACCAGGTTGGGAAGATTCTACTATGTGCTGTAGTTTCACTGAAAATGAAAAGATTTTCATCTACAACAAAGTAGACTTAATTTTTTTTTGCTGTCAAAATTACATATAACCTAACATGCACATTTAAGATTATAGGACGATGGAGTATTCTTTTGCCTTTGTGAAAATTACTTAAACAGGCATTAGAATGCTCCCAATATATCTATTTTCCAATGCATGTAGATCAGAACATCCCCCTTTTGGAGGTGAGAAACAACTATTATGGCAGAACTCCAAAGTGAATCTCAAGATTATAGGAATGTTCTAATATTATATATTTTCATCAGAGGTTAAAATTAGTGCAGCAAACCTGAGTTTGATGTCCATTTAAGTATGCAAAAGATCAGTTTCAAACTGTTTTCAAGCAGTACTCTCAAAATAAAAATTACTATGCCAAATTACTCAGAATATATTATAGGGGTGATAAGTATTTGGCTGAAATAAATAGTTTTAATTATAGACAAATTAATCCATAATTTGACCTAAAAAAGAATGTTTTGCCTGTATTTATCTCACAGTTGCATATGGGAAAAATATTCCCATCTTTTGGCCCTGCAGTAAATTGTCCTGAGATTCAGTCAAAAATGCTATACAAAAGTTAGCAACAGCCCCCCTTGCCCAGCTCCAAACAAAAACAAAAACAAAAAAACCCCTTATAATATTCTGTTGTATTGTGCTTATTTATAAGTTATCAGGATCGATATCACAACAGAAAAATGAAATTAAAACTGCGTTAACATAGAAATAAGCTTCAAATATAGTATGTACTTGCTTGGGAAAAAAAGTTTTTAAAAATGGATTACAAATTTTGGTTTTCTAATTATTTACAAAAGGAGCAACAGCTCTTATTTAAAATGTATAGGCTCACGGTACTTAGGCCTACATCCCTTATTTATAATTAATATCATACAATGATTAATAAAAGTGCTTTCAGATGAAAGAATGAAACAGGCATGGTCTATATGAAGCATCATGCTTCCTGCTTTTTAGCATATGGATTGCTTGCAGTAAAGCCTTTTAGTCTTTAATCCGCGGGGTGTTGTAGGCATAACGAACCAATGGAAAGCCTCTGCTCTGATAAAAGCAAGCACGTCCGCAGGCCTGCACCTGATCTGAACTATCCGATACAAACGAGTCCTCTTCGTCAGCGTAATCAGAATGGGCAGACTGTGTACCACAATCTGACCAACAGCCATCAGGCCTTTGGCAAGGCACTACAGTCAGAGCAGGACAACTGTGAGATTTTACTAAATGTTTACATGGTGCAGGCTTGGATATAAGAAGTGACTCACAACATTCGCACATGGTTAAGCTACCTTGCAAATGTGTGTACATGCTGCAGTCGTAGTAGAAATCCTGAGTCCTACAGCCAGTTTGCGTATTGACAGCAACTGTTCCAGTCCCATTCCTCTTGGTGATGTGCCATCTCAGTAACTTCCAATCTTCCTTGAATTTGGGGTTGAAGAACACATATAAAACCGGGTTCAAACAAGCAGGCAGTGGGAAAAATATCAGAGTGACAGACTTCATAATTTCAGGGCTGATGGCGATTGCAGTGATGAGTGGAGCAAAAGAGAAAAATGCAACAGGGCAAAAAAAGATGCAGTTGGTGAAGATGAGCCAAGCAACATGTTTAATCATGCTAGCTTCATTGTTCTTGGAGAGATCTTCCTTTTCTAGCTTGCAGTAAAGTTTTGTATAAATAACAGCCATTAGCAAAAAGGCTAATGAGTTAAGGAGCACGAGGGTAACTGTGAAGCCTAAAGAAGGGGCTTCTCCAGTAGGAAAAGGTAAGCAAAGGGGCGACCCAGAATATTCTCCTTTATGGAAGACTGGCAAGCATGCTGCTATCAATGTACACAAGAACGCAAATATGGCTGCAATTCGAAAATGGTTTTGATGCCTGCTTTTACCCTTTTTAATTATTTCCTTGGCAGACAAGCTCCGCTCAATAGTAGCCAACAAAAGGGAAAAAATTGCCCCTTCTGAAGAGAATATAGCCAGAAACTGAGCCACTTTACAACCACTGCCAGTCTCCCACCAAATACCAAATTCAGCAAACCGTCCCCAGGAAACTGCATCCAGGAAAGTTAATATACCGGTGTAGATCCCCATCAGTAAATTAGAGATAGAAATCAAGCCAATGAACAATTTGATTGAAGGCAGTGAAGTAGAAGAAACAAATATACTTAAGATGACAAGCATATTGAAGAGTACGGCAACCAAAAAAATAAACCAGACTGTAAGACGAATCATCCAGCTTCCCAGTAGGTATTCGCATGGCTTGAAAGCACCTAAAAGAGTCGGGGGAAAATGTGCTAAGAAAAAAAGGTTGCCAGTTGTAGCATATTATAACAAACAAGTATTTATTTTCCTGAAAACAACATAAGAACATTTACATTCAAGGTTAGATTAATAGAAAAGATAGGTAGGTGAAGCAATAAGGTAAGAAAATATTCTTCAAATAGCAACAATCAAATGAAGACAGACTTAAGAATCAGTTTTATAACCTGTGTGAAATATATTCTGTATTTCTGATAGTGTATTATAGTAATGACTGCATTGGCTGAAACTGTTGTTTTTGTGCCCTGTTTAAGGAAGCCTTGACTGAAGCAGTTCATAAATTCATAAATGAATATGTGTAAAATAGAAGTACTGATGATGAAATTAGTATTTTCAGAAAAGAAAAAGGATGAGAATGAACAACACTAGCAGCTCTGAAGCTCCCTACATCCTGGGATGACTTTGCTATGGGTTTTTCTATATACCACTTAGATTCTCACTTATTTTTGTTTGGAAAATTAGATAACAAGCTGCTTGCCAAATCTTCATAACTGTCTAGCTCTACTCTTCCATTTAGTAAAACAGGGAAGAAAGTGGGGTGATGCTTCACTTATTCATACTTCTACTACAAAATCTTATTTTGCATCTGCTTCCAAACCTCCTGAACAGTAAAGTATCTAAACATGGTAAGGATGCAAAACATTAAGCAGAAACCCCAGGGCAGGAAACACAGCTGGACAGGATGACATGACTCCCTGAGCAACTGGATAATGCAGAAGTTGCAGTAAGTGCCTAGAGTACTGTCTCATTAGAAAGTAAGGAGAGATTATGCTAGTACAGGGGTAGGCAACCTCGGCTCTTTTATGACTCATGGACTTCAATTCAATTGGAAGTCCATGAATCATAAAAGAGCCGAGGTTGCCTACCCCTGTGCTAGAAGAAGAATGACAAAGGTTATTTTTGATCCATAGTAAAGAGGAAAATATCAGCATAAAGAGGGTCTTATGGCAGATGCTTAGACTACAGTAAATGAATAATATCTCTGGAAACAGCGGCCTATTTCTAGGGATGCTGAAGAAGCTTGCATGTCTTATTTCAAAGCTTTTGTCTGCAGTTTTTGAAAATCCAGTTTGTCAAGTCAGTCTGAATCCTGAGAGAAGGCTAGGACGTAGATATTTTATCTTTAAAAAGAGTAGGAAGAGGGATGGATGGATGGGAAATTAAGATTAAATAGCTGCATATTAATAAGGTCAAATCAGGTTATTAAAGATCAGTTAAAGAAAAGTATGTTGTTTTTATTAAGAGCCAACATATTTATCAATTATTAATCAATCCAGTGAAAAATCCTTATCTGTTTTTCAAAATAGTATGATAAATGAAGGAAAAACAAAAATATCAGTACATTTTGATTTCAGCATAATATACAAGAAGCTCCTTATTTTGTTGTTAAAAGAAAGAAAATATTTATTTATTTAGAATTATTTGGCCACTTAATTTGCCATAGTGACTGGACAGCTACAAGAGATAAAAACAGAAGAAAACAGAACAACAAATATATAAAACCTACAAGGCCTTGCTTAGATAGGAATCAAAGCAATATATACAGAAGAAGAGATATTGTCCAAGGATGTAAAAAGGATCCAGTTATTTTAGCTCATCAAAAGCTGTGTGTGATGCAGCTACTTACAAAACCAATTTTTATACATCATAAATTTATAGTATCTGCATCAGAAGACGTAAATTACTCTATTTTATTATATCCTAGAGCATTAAGGCCATGCCTACGTACTATATTTTAATAAGGTCATTAATAAATCAGTCAGAAAATTAAATATCAAAATAATTAAATACATTCACTAAGCTTAGGTTTGCAAAAGAGAAAATTAAAACTAGTCAGAAAACACAATCTGCAAACATCTCATGATGTCATGCAGAAGGCATGAGAAGTAGCCACAGATGCAAACTGGAAAGGAAGCAGACTTTGCAAAAACATTAGATATTAACCGTGTCAGGCAGTGGAACAGATTGCTTTAAGAAGTAAAAGGTCTCTGAGAATATTTAAACAGATGCTGTATGCTGTAGATGCCTCCTTTGCTGCACCTCCTTTATTATGTTGCAGAGCAGGCAAAATGTCATGTGACAAAAGGCAGACAGCGAAGAAGACTACCTGTGTCTTTTATCACACAATGAACTATATATACAGAAATAAAACAAACTTCTATAATGTGAGGTAAATTTAACTGAAACGGAAGGGGAAGCGGCCACAGAATATGTACCTGTTGCGGGAGTACAGTGGATTACTGTTTGACCTGCTTCTTTCACCTCAGTGCTGCTTAAGTCATCTACATCTGGTGCACCTAGATTAAAAGGACAGAAAACCAGGTTTACAGATATGAAATTCTGCTTGATATATTTTATTTTATTTTATTTTTTAAAAAAAAACACAACTCAAGAAACTAAACTTTTTTTTCTCAAGTCAATCTTGACTCTGAGTGAATGCCTGGACAAATCCCTGCAGTTTTCTGGGCAAGATTTTTTGGAAGTGAATTGCTATTGCTCTCTTCCCAGGATTAAGAGAGAAGGGGACTGGCCCCAAAGTTATCCAGCTGGCTTTGCGCCCAAGGTAGGATTAGAATGCATGGTGTCTTTAAGATTCTAGAGCTGTGTTACATTAAATTAGAATTACTTAAAACAGGGGTAAGAAACAAGATTCCTCAGGGGCATCGCCATGAACACCCATCAAGACTTCATTAAAAAGTCATATAAAAAAAGGAAAACAATTATTAAATGAGAGAGAAGCCAACCTCAAGTAAGATGAAGTATCAGGCGTCAGCATACTATGTATTTACAATAATATGTTTGCATCCCTTAGATTATACAAATATTCTTACAAAAATAAATGTGATGTGCAACCTATGACCCCTGCACAGTGTGAAATCATAGGTTCCTGCCATACATGTTTGGCGGAAGCAAGACTGGAAAAAGATGGGATATAGTAAATCACAACACCACAGACGAGCAGTAATTATATCCTGAATTCCAAGGACAGGATGTGTCATTAGAAGTCTCAATTTATGATAAAAGCCTCTAGCCATGATTGGGATAGAAAAATGGGAAGTCTTCCTTTTCTATTCCAATTCATGAAGTCAGTAACTAAGCACAGATAGTTGAACATTTTTAAACTAAAAGTAGTTTCTCTGCGACTCAGCATTATTTATTATCCACGCTTTTCTGGAATATTTGCTTAACTCAAATTTGTTCTTTCTCCCTATATCTTAAAAGTACTGATATTTTTGTCTCTATACATTATTTTTCTATGTTATTAAGTTTTTATTTTCATTTTGTGAATTGTATTTACAGCTCCAATAGTTATGCGTTCTTTTCCTTTTAATTGTGGTTTTTTGGTACTCAAGAAAGCATTTTCAAAATTCTTTGCAAGTGGTTAGGCTAGATATGCCATTTCTAATACAATTTATAACATAGGGGGTGGAAAATGCTCACTGCTGTCCAATTTCATTTTTTTCCAGTCACTGCCTACAGTGCCTCTTTATGGAAACCGTGCAGTACCATCTAAGATTTCTCAAAATTCATGAACACAAAGAGAAAAGGTGCACATGTACATGTTGCTTTTCCTGGATTTGATATAAATATATTGTGATACAACTCTTGAATTTGCAATGGATTATTCATAAACCATTGTCAAATTAAAACATATATTCATGCCTCCAGAGAGCAAATAGATAAACATGCCAGATCTTATACTTTTATGAGACAAAAACCTTTATGAATGTTCCTACAAATGCCAACCACATCTAATCAGATAAGATGCCATTTCTTTGAATTCAGAGGTGAGCTATGTTTATACTTTGAGGAAAATAAAGAAATGTTTTTGGATTATTATAGATAACTTTTTACCATTTTGTGGAGACCCACAGCACTTTTTTAAAGTTCCAAATGAATAAACACTAGGTAATAAACACTCTAGCAAAGATACGTTTTAGAAATTCTTTTAGATAGGCAGCTTTTCAGGGGGAGAGTATTTTTTTATATGGAAATATATTCAAACATACACATATTGTTAAGCAGTTATCCCTCTTCAAAAATATAATTCAATTATTCCATGTAATAAAAATAATTCTGACCAGGCCCTGATATGCCATTGAGCATTCTTTGCTTTGGAATTTTTGACCAGAATATTATACATGTTTATATCCAAATCATATAATATGGATTACATAGCCCCAGCTGATCTCAATCATGAAATGATATAGAAACAAAATATTCTGCATGACTGTTTAAATAGTTTAAATAGCATACTATGTTCAAAGTATAAATACAGCTAACAACTGAATTCATTAGCACATGCTCTATTAACATCCTTAAAATCCCTTTAATTTTTAAATAATCTGCATATATTATGATAGTATCAGAGCACTCACCTTGATCATTTATGATTTCTTGACTCTGATTTTGGAGGCTGGGATCTTCAGTATTGGCATTCAAATAAGAGTCACAACCCCAGAAAGGACAACATTGGTAGGCATAAGGGACAGACAAAGATCTGAAAGTATGAAGAGAACGGTAGGAAAAAAGTTTTATTTATTTTACTTAATCTATTCGTATTTTGGTATAACTGATAGCAATAATGTAATAATAAATAAATAAAAATAGAACAATAACGAAGACCTCATAATTATAGGCCCACAATAAAAAAAGCATAACTTTCTATATAATATCTGACCTGGACTTCACTGTCCCATTCTAAACCAGTTGCTTTGAGGACATCTCTATTTACAGTACATTATAGTAACTTATCAGGAAAGTAGCCATTGATGGTAATAATGACTGGCCCAGGAATCTCTAGGAAGAGATGTAGTTAGTAAATCCATCACAGATAAAAATAGGGGCTGTTCACAATCACTCTAGCACACTGAGAGGCAATCCTGACCTCGTCCCTTGTGACTCCGCTAGTCATGTTGCCAAACTGCTGGCAGATTTAAATAACTTTCTCAGAGAAAACAAAAGCAAACACACAAGGCTGTCATGGTTTGCTATCACAGACTCTAACAGACCTTCCAGAACTTTCTGGAGTTATGTCAGCACTCATACTAGCAGAAGAGATTCCTTGAGTGATTTTCCACAATTCAGTGGTAGCGAAGAAAAAACTTTTCTCCTTGGTGTAGACAACCTTGGCTCTTTTATGACTCGTGGACTTCAACTCCCAGAATTCCTGAGCCAGCATGGCTCAGCTTGGAAAGCTCTCCCTTTCCCCTCAGGATGGCTGGCTGAAGAATTCTGGGAGTTGAAGTCCACGAGTCAAAAAAGAGCCAAGGTTGCCCACCCCTGCTGTAGACCTTCCAAAACATAATAGAGTCATGTTAGTGTTTAGATTTTTGCCACTGGAAGTCTAGCCATAGGTATGGCTGCTTCATCCCTCACCATTTTTCACTAAAACAAGGGGATCAGCTGTTTTGATGAAGAGTCAAAACATGTTTAGGAGTTGGACTCTAAAAGTTTCTGACCTGGCGGAAATGGCAAAGATTTCGGCTTATTTGAAAGACCATTCGCAACAACGTTATATTATGGAGTGGAAAAAGTGGATTGATTATATCCAGAACAAATATGGGACCAAAAAGTTTCATTTAGCATTTGTATAAGGTTTTTTTATGTGATATTAGTATTGCTTGTAGTCATTTCATATGAGCTAGAGTGCGATAGACTTAATAGTTTATTGTTGTTAACATATGGTTGTTTATGATTGTTTTTAGTTTTATGCCTTGTATTTAGCTCTGGGAAGTCGGGGAGGGGGGGAGGGTTAGGAAGGGTTGGGTGGAGGGAGGGGGGGAGGGATTGTTAAAGATAAAATGTATTGAAAAACTTTTCAATAAAAAAAAACATGTTTAGGAGTTAATTAGTCAATAGCTTTAGTTGGTCGTTCCAGCCTGTCATACCAAAGGTCTCAACTGAAAGATGGAATAACAAGCAAATTCTGAAAGTCACAGGATGCAAAAGCCATAACTGATGGTCCTTATTAACTGATCCATCTATGATAAAAGGTTCACTCATGGAATACCTTCCTCAGTGCAGAACGTCTAGTCCAAAGTGTTCCCTGATAGAGAAATGGAGGTAGATATTACCTGAAATAGGCTAAAGAAAGTCAAAATGACCATGAACTAAGCTGCATTCAAGAGCTTGAAAATCTCAAGTACTAAGCTGCGACTCAACATCATCTGTAAGACTAGCACTATTAGTTCAATTAGGAAAGTTCCTGATATCTAGAGTACCATTAAGATTCCTGTCTTATTTTACTCACTCTGCTCTCGAGGTACACATATTCAGAACTCTTAGCCTGTATCATTTTAGGCTCTGTCATGAGAATGGAATGGGAATCCTTTACAATGATGGGAACTCTCTCCTTCCTGAGGCCCACTTCATAGCTCTGCTTCACATCACAGAAACCAGGTAGGAATATCTGAGATTAGATGATGCTGTCCAGCTCACCCAACCAGGTGTCTGTCACACATACCATCTTTTCATTCCAGATCAGATCATTCATGAAGTGGGTCTCATTCATGTCCAATTTGGTATTCAATGGGAGAATTGACAAGCTTTTCTGCCCTCACCTCTTTAAGCAGTAGCATTTTTTGAAGCAGATTTTTTCCCCAAAAAAATATCTTCTGAGAAAATCCTGAAGTTAAAATGAATGCTGCAATTTCCTAAAGCTTGATTTTATTTAGAGAAAAAATATACAGTAGATTGATACAAGCTGAAAATTTAAGAAAAACTCATCTGAATGTAATCCAACACTATGTTATAGTGTTATTTTTAGAGAAGCAAGATATTTTGTGAAATCATGTTGTTACCTGTGCATATTGAAACGAACGTTCATCAAGTTGGCTGGAAAGCAACAGCCTTGCGCAAGTGAATTCCCAGGAAAGCACAAGCAGTAAGCCCACACCTGTCATCCTTATTGTTCTCTCGGGTTACATGAAATTCTACATACTGCAAGTCTGGATTTAACTAATTCAATGAATGCCAGAAATATTTATGCATTCAGAACAGGTCAGATCCATATTTTCTATTATTTTTAATTATATCCTGTCACATAACTTACAGTTATTAAAAAACTAATTAACTCCAATTAACCTTAAACATATAACAAATGAAAAATATCACCATTAGAACAGTAACAAGTTATCACTGCTAACAGAAATAGGATACTAGATCAGCTTTTATCCCTCTCTGAATAAAAACCCATCAACCAATTTCCAAATAGCAGGGATACATGTGACCTGCTGGGCTTATCCAAAATGAGGTTTCCATAGGAGATGTGTAAGAAAAAGAAGGAATAGGAAGAAAAGCCATAGCCAATACAGCAGCTAGACAAAATAAATCTGAGTCTAGGGCAGAAATATAATTTGAGAAACTTTTTCAGACATGGCCCTTCCTAGGTGTCCTGAAAAAGGATGAAAGAGCATATTCAGACTTGCAAGATTCTGTTACTATAACCTTATAATAAAAGTATTAGGTTATATGTTTCTGGGTTTCGTGTACCTTGGAGGACTGACAAAAGTTATTAACAAACAACAGAGCCTTGCCCTTTATTTCTTCTGAACTAGCCTTAATCAAGGAAATAATTCAAGTTAACTTCTGAGAATGTTTGTGCATTTGGTATACTAGTGTACACTTGTCATACTATTTTCTTGCCATTGTAGGCTGAGCAGAAGCAATGGATGTTGTTGCTCTTTCAAGAGTATAATACTTTGGGGAAACTCATTCTTTCCAGTATTTATGCTGACAATGTCAATGTCAAAAGATTTAAAGTAATCCACTACTCTTGCTTACCCTGGGTAAGAAATGAGAGGGGGAGAAGATAAAAAAAGATGAATTAAAGCATGATTTAAAATACATTACTTGCTTCTCTAAAATAGGCATGTCAAACTGCCAGCCCATGGGCCGGATGTGTCACACCAAAACCGTGCCCAACCCATTGCCGGCAATGGGGTAAAAGTAGTGATACGTCAAGCAACGTCACGTGATGTCGTGAGTTTGACATGCCTGCTCTAAAATAATGAATACCTGATGGAAAGCTGAAGAATACTAACAATTGGGATCTCTCACATTCAGACACTGTACTGCACTATAAATTCCTACTCTATATATCAAATGGGAAATGTACTTTTTCCCATTTTATTTATGATGAACACACAGGACAGAAGCTTAACTGTATCAAAGTCAATATGCAGATCTACTCGCTATAGTATATTGGTGCCAATACTTTATAATTTCAGGTATTACTACCTATCAGCCAGAGAACCTTGTCTAAAGTATTACTTGTTCTATGAGTACAGATTATAAGCTTCCCGCCAAGACTGAGTGGCTGTGCATACCGGCATCTCGGGAGAACCAGTTTTGTCCATTGTTAACTATGGGGGGGTGTGAAGCGTTACCCCGTTGATAGGGCTCGCAACTTGGGCGTTCTCCTGGATTCACAGTTCAGTTTGGAAGATCATATAGGAGCCGTGACCAGGGGGGCTTTTGCCCAGGTTCGCCTGGTGCGCCAGTTGCGCCCCTATTTGGACTGAGATGCCCTATGCACAGTCACTCATGCGCTCGTGACCTCCCGGTTAGACTACTGCAACGCTCTCTACATGGGGCTGCCCTTGAGGACCACTCAGAGGCTTCAGCTGGTGCAGAATGCGGCCGCGCGAGTTGTGATGGGAGTCTCCCGATACTCCCGTGTAACACCTCTTCTCCGCGAGCTGCATTGGCTTCCAGTTGCCCTCCGGGTGAGATTCAAGGTGCTGGTGATGACCTATAAAGCCCTAAATGGCTTGGGTCCAGACTATTTAAGGGAACATCAACTTCCCATCGTCCTGTGCGCTCCCATAGGGAGGGCCTCCTTAGGGTGCCGCTGGTCAGGGAATGCCGGCGGGTGATCCCCAGAGGGAGGGCATTCTCTGTGGGCGCGCCTGCCGTTTGGAATGATTTACCTGTGGAACTCCGGACTGCCCCCGACCTGCGCTCGTTTCGCCAGGACCTGAAAACCTGGATTTTTGATCTATCTGGCCTGGACTGAGGGGGTTTTTAGTTTTAAGTTTTAACATTGTTTTATTGTTGGGCTATTATTAATTTAATTCTTTTTAATTCTATTTTTATCTTAATTTATATTGTCTTTTAAATATTGCCCTGTAAACTGCCCTGAGTCCTTCGGGAATAGAGCGGTATAGAAAACTAACTAACTAACTAACTAACTAAATGCTTGCTGGGGATTTTTTTTACAGATTCTTGCTTGCTCCCTTTATATCTGGAGGTTAAACCTAATAAATTTTATCTCTCAAGATTTTCAAGATGAAACATAGGTAAACTGAATTATAAATGTTTTGGACCCTAGTGATACAGCTAAACCATTTAAGTTCTTATATTATTTATTATTTGGATTTGGATATTAGTTATGTTGATTTGGCACCACCTCTCTATGACCAAGATAAAAGTCTAACTGGTAGATATCATTAAAATAGAAATGCCAAAGATTGTATGTGGTATATTATTAATGTAAGATGTGAGTTTTATAATTCTGTTAGAGACTGGTGAGCTTGACTAATAAGTTAGAAGTCTTATAAAAGGAAAAAAATACAAAATAAATTGCTTTCTTGTAATTCATCTCAGTGTAGTCTATAATCAGCTACTTTAATCACTGGCATAAAGTCCCAAAAATTTCATAAAGATCTTTTGTAGCGCAATTTGGAAATGAGAAGAATTGAGTATACACTTAGAACTGAAAAGCAAGCATCGTACCTGTGAGATACATTCCTTTCCATAAAGGGCACTGAGTATATAAAATATTGCGCATCTATAATCAATGTGAATCAAGAACAAGAATGCAAAATCTATTTGCAATATTCCTTACTGTATGGTTTTCCAATAGCTTATCTTCTTTGCAACTAAACAATTATCTAAGTAAAATATTTTAAAGCCTAAATAAATTTATCACACTTATTTGGAGATTTAACATTTCATCCTCCAGATAAGCTATGGAGAAAAGTTAAGCTACCAAAATTTGATTTGGGAAAGGCAGAAACAGCACGAGTCCATATTTAAACTTTTGACATATACATGAAAGAATAAAGAATTTTGTCCCAATTCTTCACAACGGATTGAACACTGGATTAGTTTCCTACTAGTAAGAAGAACATGAGAAGCCTTATAGTGATACATTACTAAAGAAGAAGAGTGGTTTTTTGGGTGGGGTGATTCTGAATTCAGTAGGGGTTTTAAATGCATAGAAGCATAGAGTTGGAAGGGACTTTGAAGGTCTTCCAGTCCATCCCTCTGCCCAAGGCAGGAGAACTTATACTATCTCAGACAAATGGTTGTCCAATCTCTAAATAATATGCAAGAGTGCTTGCTAAGATATGAGGGTGTCGTAACTGAACTGACATGATTTGGGAAAGCAAGTGTAATCTGAACAGAATAACTGTATAGTTAAAATATGAGGGTACCAACTTAATTATTGACTCACCTTAGTTTCGTGAAGTCTTTTGGTGATAATGTTTCTTTCAGTTCAATGTTGCCTGTCAGCTTAAGTTGCTTTAATCTACTCAGACCTCCAGTTGGAAATGAAGTCAACATATTGAAGCTCAAGTCTCTAAAGGGATGGAGAGAAAGAAATAAGTATGAGGGGAAACAAAAATACTAAACAGTTGAATTTGCAAAACAAAAACAGAAGAAATAGCAAGTAATTCTACAATAAGAAGGCTCTACTAAAAAGCTGCAATCTATTATTTTTTGTTTAGTGTTTGTAGCCCTCCAGAAACTTACAAAGGCATATGCTTAATAAAAGCAAAAAAAAAAAAAACTTAGCTGAGAGATTACCTAGTGAGTTTCATGGCTAAGAATGAATTGGGACCTGACCTCTTTTACTGCATTTCACTGACTTCAGATTTCCTGTTGCTATTAAAACAAATACATTTATTTTGTCCGACAAGCATCTTATCCAAAAGGGAAAGGCAGATGATAATTACCAGTCTCATTTGATTTCCCATGCTTGCAAGGATTGTCATTTCTGGCAACACAGCAGCTTTTGCCACCCTGACAAGTACAACTGTCCCATGCAGCCAGGCAGCTAATGTATATGGCTGATTAAAATTCTCCATTAGAAATCTTATAACTTCTTGTCCCATATGCAGAATAAAGACGGACCCATTTGTGTTGTAACTCTAAGCTCTAAGCATAAAACTTGTCGCAAGGAAAGTGACAAGGCTTGAGTCACTATGAGCAAGATCTTCTGGTTCAGGAATGGGCACAATTGGTAGGTAACACATTCCTCTCCACCCAGACCTTCACAGAATTTAGCATCGTGGAACTTCTAAAAGGCATCCTCTTCCTGGCCAAGGATGGAGATGTATAAATTGCTATCATCAGTGTATTGATGATATTACATCTTGTGTTGTCAGATAACCTCACCCAACGAGGAGAGTTGAAAGATTTGCACCCTGAGGTATCCCACATTGTAGTTGCTTAGGGCTGTACCTCTCCTTCCACCTTCAACAACTGCTACTAGCTGTGGAGAAAGGAGGAAAAACACTGGAAAACAGTGCCCCTCTCTACCATTCTCCACAGTCTGTCCAGAAAGATACCACGGTCGATGGTATTGAAAGCCGCCAAGAGATCCAGATTTCCTTTGCATGAGATCAGAAAATGGGGAATTTGGAAGAAAATCAGGTTTCCACAGGCTTTTTCATTAAAGTGCAATAACGTATGTGATGACGTACTACCTGGGACATTATTTTTGCTTCTTTTAAATACAGGATGAATGGTTTTAACACTGTGCAAAAGAGGTTTTTTTGAGAAGGAGTTATCATATTTTAAGATTGGAAATGTGCACTATGCTAAACGGCCTACTTACAGGTTGGTAATAGCACTGAGCGTAGTAAATGCTTCCTTGTTAACCCGGTGGATCAGGTTTCTGCTGAGATCACTGCAATTTTAAAAAGAACTATTGTGTTAGTGATTTACACTGACACTTTTGAATGGTCATTGCTCGCAGTTCAATGATTACATTATGTTTTAGGTCACACTAAGTTTCCAACAGATAAATAACTTGAGTTTATCTGTATTTTACAATGTCATCTTGACAATTTTCTTTAATTCTTTTAAAAACACTGAATTCACTGGAAAGCTTTACAGTTTGGGGACTATAAAGATCTAAGCTCCATACAGTACAAAACTGTAATATTCTGTTTGTTCTCTGTTCTCTAGGGCACCACCAGGTTACCTAAATCAGAACGCAATTAAATTTTGAAACCTGGGGCACGAACACCTGGCTGTGTTGCTAGGAAAGAACGCCAGACTCCACTCCACATATGAAAATGCCTTTATGGACAACAGAATGGAAACTAATGTTAAAAATGGCTTATCTTTGTATTTAGATTCTCTTTTGCATGAGAAAAAAGTTGTTTCCCATCATTGGGTTAAGCCATAGGCTATCAGCTTAATGGAACAATTTCCCTATAATATCTGGATGTTATCTCAGCCTACATTGCTCTATGGAAATTGAGAAGGAAGAGGTAGGTGTGTGTGTGTGTTTAATTTCTTAAAGCCTATCACTGTCAACTCTTCTGCTATAAACCTGCACTAAAAGCCAGGTCTGTCTGTGGCCACTCAGTGAAGGAATCTGTAATTCAAATGCATCAAGGGTCATTTTCATTTAAATCTTTATCAAGAACAAATGATTCTTTACTAATTCCATCAGAAGTCAACACAGGATTTATGTGTATTTGATTTACTTTGCAGATTCAGCTAATTAAGTTTCAGAATACTTGACATGGCTTTTAAATATGAGTAAAACTAATTTAAATGTTTCAGCGGTGATCTGTCATTTCTGGAAGTAAATTTTCTAGAGCAGAAAAATGTTTGTGGTGTTCTAGATGTAGTTCCAGGAGGGGGGAAAAATACATTTTTGGACAAACCAGAATATGCCACAATCAGAATACAGAATTACAAATATCCCTGCAGGTTGGTTACCCATAAGATTAAACCAAGCACAACCCAGCATAAGCAGTGTGAGTTCCAACATGTACAACTTGTAATATATAAGCAAAAAAGATGAAAACCAATGTTTAACAGAAAACCAAAGGAGTTTATATTTTTCACGTGCTTGGGTAAGAACTAGGACACTTTAATTTAGATTAGAACATTTGCAATAGTCCTCAACTTATAACTGGTTGCTTAGTGACCATTCAAAATTACAACAGACCTCCCCAGGGTTACTTATAACCTAGATTCAATGTTCTGACAGCTGCCCTCCCCCATGGTCATGTGATCAGATTTTGGGCATATTTCGCAACTGCCCACATTGTTTGTTTGTCTGGAACTGTTCTTTACTTCTAGTTTCTGACAAAAACACCTAATGCAGGCAATATATTCAGTTAACAACTGCAGCGGCTCATTTAACAATCTTCTTAAAATGTTTGTAAAATCAAATCAGGTCATATGATGACCCACTTATAGACCGTCCCAACTTATGAAATCCCGGGCCCAGCTGTGATCATAAATCGAGGACTACCTATAGTGTTTGAAATATTAATCCATTTTTTTAAAAAAAGGAATCCAAATCATGGAACATAAGGATTCGTATGCTGGCACAAGATATATCTTCAGGATCCTACTTGTCGAAGAAAATGTTTCACAATATCATATTTGTTTACTGATTATCAATTTGGTGCAGCTTTTAAATGAGCATAATGTGTAAGGAGGAGGTTGTATTTAGACAGATTAAATAGTCAGGAGTGTTGGTTTGGATCTAGACTGAATGAGGATTTGTTTACAAAATCCGATAGATCCAGATGACAGTATCTAATTTGATTTTTTTCTATGACTATTTCCATCTTTTTTCTTCAGTCAAGTGTACATACACACTTACATATTCAAAAGATTAAGGAGGAAAAGAGGGAAGATTTATGTAATAAATTTTGATTGGTATCATTGGTACCACCCCAAATCTGAGATGGGAAGCCAATAGATATTTTACTGATTTTTATTTTGTTTGGATAAGCAGCTTGTCTTCCAAAACTGAAAACAACCATTCACTTTCAAACTTCTCTTAACTTAAAAGACATCTGTAAAGAGAAAGTATACTTACAGGGTATGCAAAGATGTTAGTCCCTGGAATGTATCTTCTTTGATTTCCTCAATTTGATTATGCTGCAAATATCTGAAATGCAGAAATTAGGTAGGAATATTTTCATCAAGAAAACGAATACATCAGATGATTCATTATATTCTGGTGAAACAGAGTCCCATTTAACATGTTACTTAACACTAAATATTGCTTATAAAATAGTGTTAAAAAACCCCAAAAGAATGTCTTTGAGAGCAGAACAAGAAATAAAATCCTTTTATCTGATGCTTTTAAAACATAACTGAAACTGAATGGAAATGATTCTGAGTCATGACCTGCAGTGCTTTTGGCAAATTTCTGTTCCTGTCTGAAAACAACTTGGCATATATTTGCATTTAGTGTAAGCATGCAGCACTGTCTAAAAACAAAGACTGGAGCATTGAGAGGTTCATACTTCACCTCCTAAGAGAATATGAACAATCATTAGATCACAGAAAGAATGTGCTGTATCAGGAACTGACTCTCCAGACAGAAAAGACTCGAACAAAGGAGAGTATGAAGCGAATAATGACAACCAGAAGTAAGAAATATATAAAATATCCTGTATTTCTAGAACTCGGGAACATCTTTAAAACCTTGCTGAAGATAAAGAAAGAGGCCAAAAGTGAAAGAATTAAATTTAACAAAAACAGGAAGGAAACAGAAATAACCAAATTCGCAATACTGTATGCTTCCAACACTAGTTAGAACAGATCAGCTTCCACAAGAAGAAAATAGGTTTAAATGCAACCACTTGCAATGAATTATAAACCAATTGAACTTTTTTTTATTTTCTTACTCCATTTATAAAAGCTCTGGGCAGCTAACAATCAGAAATATTACTAAATCCCCCTCCCTCCTAATAATAAAGAAATACTCTTTCAAAATAAACAATTCACAAAATAAATCAAATATAATATTAGAATTACACAAAAGTGAAAAAAATTCTATTGATTGATTAATGTGGTCAAGTTTGTGTTGACTCTTAAAAACCACATAGATACATTCCTTCTCCCAGAATACGTAATATATATTTTCGAGATTTAAATCAACAGTTATAGCACACCTTCTTATTCCCTTGTGACAATAACCAGATCTTAACTGCTCTCCTAAATCCCAAAAGGGAAGGAACAGATTAAATCTCCATGGGGAGGCAATTCCAGAGTTTGGGAGTATTTATCCAAAATGCCCACTTCAGATGGACTGTGTTGATAGTATTCAACTTGAGTGGACAGGCAGATAAATACTGGTCCTGAGCACTACATTCCTGAATCACAAGTCAAAAGCCAATAACCGGTGCAACACCCAAAGCAAAATGGTCTCCTAAGTATATATGGATATATCCATAAATGCTTGGGCCACACTTTGTACTAGCTGAACCTCCTGAATGCTTTCCAAGGGCAGCCTCAGGTTGTAGTCCAAGTGGGAGATTACTTTTGAGCAGGGTTATCTGGCACAGAATTATTCAAAATAATCAGGTCAAAAAAAAGATTTTGGGGGGCAGGGTGTATACATCAACTTATTCCAGAGATAATGGAAATATCTCCTCAATGAAAGAAGTAAAGGTTGCTGCTTGAATCCATTCTCCTCCCATTTCACAAGAGGCCTTAACCAACCACGAGAGGTAGAACAATCTAAACAAATATTAAGAATAGACTGAACAGTCATTTGTCTGAAACAGTATTGGCTTGAGCAGGTGGTTGGACTAGAACAGTGGCCCCCAACCTTTTGGGCACCAGGGACCGGTTCCATGGAGAAAGGTTTTTCTGCAGACCAGAGAGGGCATGGTTTTGTGTGTTGCCTGCACCCTGTGGATGGGGCTTTGCCTGTTTGCACAGCCCGGTTGCTGGCTTGCCACAACCTGGTATCGGTCCATGACCTGGGACTAGAAGACTTCCAAGGTCCCTTCCAGCTCTATTCCGATTGGTTGAAATATGGAAATCAAACAAAACAGAAATCAATAACCAATTAGACCCAGTGTGTTCTTTACTTACATTTCTTCTAGGGAACTGCAACCTTTAAAATATGGAAGTTCTTTTATATTGTTGTAAGACAAATCCCTTAAAAGATAAGGAAAAAAGAAAAAGAAAAAAGCAAGCTTAATTAATACAAAATTGTTCATTTTTTACTTGAGCTTTATCAGCAAACCATTCTCTTCCTAGCTGTTTTTTTTTCTTAAGAAACTGACATTATTTTCCATTTAACTTAATGCAGAAAGCCTGCACAGAAATAGAGCACTTAAATTCAGAAGAAGGTCACAAAATTACTGCAGTAAAGAAATATCTGTAACACTGTATCCTCTGTGGGAATAAATGAAATAATAAATTGATGTACTACTGAGTAATCATTAAAGATTGCAAGATCAGCTATTTTCTTAAAAGCTCCCTTTATTAAGCAAAAGATAGAAAACAAATTAGAAGTTTAAATGTTGCCTCACAATTTTAATCAAATTTTGAAATAAACCACAATAATTTATTAGAAGTTACCATCTATTCATTAACTAGACATTTGCTGTTTCCTAGCATACCTAATGTCATTTGGACAGGATTTGGTATAATCTACTATTTACAAGCTAGTCTCAAAATATTGAACTGAATAAAAGTCATGTATAACACACCTGGTTTTTAATTAAGGTTTGCTTGTTTCTTAACTAGTCAACTAACTTGTAAGCCGCCTAGAATCGCCTTTGGCAAGGTGGGTAGCATATAAGTTTATTAAATAAATTCACAAACTGTATACATTGGTCTTGATGTGCTTTTTGTACCCCCACAAACCAAAGTATTACCAAATTTACCAACATCAAATTAATTTTCTGACATTATGATTCCTATTTATAAAAATAGACTAGAATCAGAAGTTATATACTTACAAAGTCCGAAGTATCTTTTGCTCACGGCATAGACCAGTGGGAATATTACTTATTTTGGTACCTGTAAAAGTTCTGTTGAATAAAATACCATTATCTATAAGAACACTGGAAACAGGGATTTCTTTAAAGGAACAGCTTTTCTAGAATGCTATAAATCATATGAACTTAGCTTAACCAGATATCGTAGAAGTACTGATGTATCCACTTAAGCCACTTTATAATAATACGCTTTTTATTTAGAATAATACGCTTTTTATTTATATAGGTTTAAAAATTGGACCCGTTAACACAAACAGTAAGCTAACATTTCTGGTTTACTGATAGCAAAGGGTTGGTACACACTTCCTAATAATTCCTTCATGGATTTTCCAGTAACTTTTGCTTGTATGCATCTCATCGTTCTGTTAAAGAAAGACAACTCTTTAAATATCCTGACTACCTAATCAACAAACAACTGTGGCTGTAGAGGGCATATAAGTCAATGATTTGGATGTAATGCTAAGCCATCTATGACTATTAAACTTCCTGCTGTTATTTAGTTTTTATTTCATGAGAAACAATTAGGAAGCATACACTAGCAAGTCTGTTAGCATATATTCCGAGTGCCCATTTTTTGTGCCAACACTATCACACACAAAAACTGCTTTACAATAAATCTCCAACATTAAGAGATATACTAAACTTGCTTTTCTTTACCTTATCTCTATTCATGGAATCTAAATATAGTGTACATATTAACAGTATTTTGTGTGTGTGAAAAAAGGCACCATAAATATGTCTTTGCCTTCCAAAATTTTGGTCTACAATTTTATTTATTTAATAAATCAAATATATATAGCTGCCCATCTCACTGAAGGTGACTCTGGACAATGCATAACAAACAGATACGATCACGTATAAAAGCCACATACGTATTTAAAAAATACAAAAATCACGGTAATTGTAAATATTATAAAAACAGAAATACAAACTAGGAAAAGAGGGAATAAAATTAACCAGCTCATCAATAGCGTCATCTAAGCAGTGGAGCCATTAAAATATGTGTCCAATTCCCTAGAAGCTCCAGGCCTGATAATATAATCAGGTCTTGAAGGTTTTCTGGGATATCAAAAGGGATGGAGCTAATCTAATTCTGAGGGACAGAATGTTCTGTAACAGGGATGTCAAACTGCAGGCCCACAGGCCGGATGTGTCACGCCAAAACCGCGCCCACCCCATTGCCGGCAATGGGGAAAAAGTCACAACACGCCATGTGACATCGCAAGTTTGACAACTGTGTTCTATAAAGTAGACACCATGGCAGAAAGGGCACCTCTCCTAAGACCCATAAAATTTAAGTCCATATCTGATGGATTGCTTTACTAGTTATTTCATTTTTGAAGTCTGACAATAAATACTTACAAACTCTCCAGATTGATCGTCCCTGTTAAATTAGGAAACCATTGCACCATGTTGGCTCCACGAATGACTCTGGAGAAAAACAGAAAAGTAATACATTACAGCTTCACTGTTCAGCAGAAAAATCAACTTTATGGGAACAGAAGACTTTGTTAACATGTTTTTGCTAGTGTTTTGTACTGAAGTGGCTTCCTCTTTCTCACTAATATTTACCAATGCCAGATTTAAGCCAAGAGGTTGAATATTCTCAATTCTTTTGTAGCACTGCAGCATTAAGCAAAATTGTTACCAACTTCTTTTAAAAAGTTTTGTTTACTAAGGAAGCTAATGCCATTAGATTTATTTATAACAATCTGTATTACGCTTATTTTAGTCTTGTTCCAGGTTCACTTATTTCAAAAAGTAACTATCTATATTCATGGAAACAAAATCTAGAGCAAAGATTCTGAGAAGTAATTCCACTGAATATATGTACTTAGGATTAGAAGACTAATTAGCACAAACTCGTTTTAAATTAACTGCAAGGGTACTTACAAGGAATGCAAATCTGATAAGTTTTGAAAGGCTGAGTTCCCAACGAAGGATAAAGGATTATCATACAGATGTCTGAAGGAGGAAAAAAGGCAGGCTTTGTCATTCAACATTTATTTTTTGATCCATTAAATCCAAAATTTTATTTTTTTAAAAAAAAATAAAAACTTACATTGTTCTTAAAAGCGGATTTCCTATAAATGCATTATCAGGGATCATGGAAATATAATTGCTGTGAAATCCCCTAAAAATTAATTGAAATTGTTGGATTAATAGTTTGCTATTTGGTGATCATATATCAAATCTTAATAATCTTTTCAAAATTTGTAAAAGGAAACAAAGTAAAAAAAATCCTGTAAGAAGGAACAATCTCAGCTTCTTCCCCACAATTTCATGAGCTCTTTATATGCAAGATCTATGTACTGGAAGATAAACTTTCTATAAGTTATTTCAACAATCACAGCAGGAAATGCAAGTATAGTTTCCATGGAAAAATGGACAACAGATATTAGAGTCTGGCAACTTAAGGCGAATTTATCCAGAATTATCTTTAACCAAACCTCTCACCAAACAGAATGAAAACAATTGGAAGCTAGGCTAGAGCCACTAGAAACCAAACAATGTAAAAATAATCTGAATTTTAGAGGCATACTAGAAGAATTTGGTGAGGAAGACCTGGAAAGAGATAGAGAACACTTACCTCATACAACCTGATGAAGATAACTATTACATGATGTAATTTATATATTTCAAAACTAAAGAGGCAATTTAAATGAAATAAAATCTTCTTTGAAAATGGAAATTATAATAGTCATATTAATTTGTTAAAAAATAATCTGTATTGCACTCAACTAAACAACACCTAACATGAGAGACCCAAAAGCCAGATTACTTATTATTTTATGTTGATCCTATAATGGTCTCCCCATTTGAATTTAATTCATTTTAGTTTACAAAGAGGAAAAACATAACCTTCATAAAACTATACATTTTTTTGTTGGAAAAAATAAAAGTATGTAGTAATACTCACAATTCTTTAATGCTTGGAAGGGATTTAATTGCTTCTGGAAATTCCACCATGCTGTTATAATTTAAATCCCTTGAAAGAACATAAACAATGGCATTATATTGTCTATTATGAAAAAATAATTAACAGTCTTCAGTTTGTTTAAATCCTCTTGGTTTAAGCTTGCTATTTGCCTCCTACTATGCCATAAATGCATGAACACACATTAACCTGACACACATTTATTTCAAATACTTTAACCTCCCATAGGATAGTGTTAATTTTTCACTTATTCTGGGTGTAATTTAGCTCATTAATTTTAACAGATTTTAGAATCTTGATACTGAATCACTAGAATTCCCTCCCTCCAATCTGTCCTTAATTGTTGCAATGCTTGCCTTAGCCTCCTGCTGACATTCAACTATCAAATTACAAGTTCTTCTTGGTGGGAGCCAACTATCTTCTTGCTCCAGAGTAATGCCAGTTTCCCTCTCTCAATTCCGCCCTCACTCAGAAAACTGGAACTTAGCTATTCACTGTTGGGAATGTTATTTCCTTTCATCTTGCAACAATTTAACTGACTGTAATGGTTCCTTTAAGGTAGTTCTTATCTATAATTTCTTTACCTCCCTGATCTTCGGTAATGCCAATTAATAATAGGTTGGTATCAGCTTACTAATATATATCTAATTTTGTAACTTCTATTCATGGTTGGGTCTCAGTTGCTAGATCAAATGTGTTGCATAATCACAGCATATATGATATCTCAACTTTCCATAGCTGCATGCTTATATCCCTAAAAGCAATAATTCTTTCCGTTTTCTTTTCAAGTATCACTCCTTCTTTATCATTTTTTTGTATTGTCCATCTTTTTTGTAATGTATCTGTAAAACTAGGGAAAAAGAAAAAAAACAAAGCTAAAACCAGCTCAGCTACCAAAAGGAACTGTGAAATTTCCTATTCCTGCAACAAAATAATTTGGGAAAGAAAATCAAACCAAGCTGTAACCAGTTCCCTTTCACAACAAAGCATTAAGTATACTTGTAAATGTATGTAAATCTGGCTAATCACAGCATAACTATGTTTAACTATAAGCCTAAATGAAATAGTTTAAATTCCTAATGTCAATATTTCAAGACATTAAGTCTTTTGTAATGTGTTTTATTCTGTTATAGAACCTCAGTCAGGATACTCACAAAGTTTCTAGGTTGTTTAATCCATAAAAACAGTGTTGTCCCAATGTTTTTATTTTATTGTTATGAAGATGCCTGAAAAAGAAAAGGGGATGTAGAATCCGTAACTTCATGAATCATTTTTCCCCACACAGTTTCCCAAAATTAAGTTTTATAGCAAAAAATGCATCACAATGGAAAGACCATTCAGAGTAGTGAAATATTAACATATAAAATCTTTTTGGTGGTCAAGCAAGGTAGTAGAAGAACAAACAAGTTATATATTTTGAAATCCACTCTGCATTTATTTTATTTTTTTGCTTTTAAGAATAAAGCGTCTTGGTGTGGAAAAAGCCCAACCCTCTGACTCTGACAAAATCTATGGAAGAATCCAGAAACGATTTTTAAAATGGATTTTCACAGAAACCAACCTGATAATATAATTCTCAAATCACAAGTATGACAGGAAAGATTATGTAAATTAGTCCAGTGTTGTAGCTGGTCCCATGAAAGCTAAGAAGATGGAGATATGAAATGGCATAAAAATACCTGGAGTGCCAGTGGGAAAAGGACAAGAAGTAAATCTAACTGAGCAGGGGTATGTGCCTCGGTTCAGGCCTACTTCTGGGAAGTAACTGCACCATTACCCATCTTTTTGCCTCAGTGGGTTGTTCTCCAGGAGCTAATGCGGATGGCCAATTTTCTCTAGGGTACAATCAACAAGAGCTCCTTGTCATTATGCTTCACTGGCAAAGTCACCTATATTTATTGAAGAATTATAGCTGAGTTATTGTCATGATTGACAATATCTGGGATTCCTTTTGGCCTATGACTTCTCATGAAGCAGACAGGGTGCTGTTTGCGATACCCTCTGCCTTCTGCTGACTGGATGTTTGCCACTCTTAGCTTCTTCATGGGGGAAGGGGATAGTTTTCTGGATTTGGGAGAATCCAACATCTAACTGTGGGAAAGAATACTTCCAGTGGCCCTGAAGAAATCTAAAGATCGCATACTATAAGAGGTCCTCTCTGGATTCAGAAATGTTAAATAACTATTATTAGGTGTCCACCTTCCCTTTTTAGGGTAGGTTCTTGTGACAGTAATGGGAAATCAGCTGTGAAGTACTCTAGATAAAATAATCTGGTCTCTGTTCAGCCAGGACTCAAGCCTGGATGTGAAAAAGATGACGACAATGGTCACACTAATGCATGACATTTACTGTGACTAGGATAAGAGAAATGCACCAATTCTAGTCCTTTGATACCTTTGAGCTTGCCTGCAGGGGATGAAAATTGGGGCATTATGTTTCAGTATTTCCACTTGTTTTTCAGTGGGTGAGGGAGATTTGCCTTTTGACTATTCTCTTGAAGCGTGCCACAGGAGTGAGCTTTCTATCCCCTATTTAACGTTTATATGAAAGCACTCGAGTAAGCATGTCAAACTGCCGGCCCACAGGCTGGATGCGTCACACCGAAACTGTGCCAACCGCATTGCCGGCAATGGGGGGAAAGTCCCGATACGTCGTGTGACATCGTGAGTTTGACATGCCTGCACTAAAGGGTCATCCAAAACACTGGTGTTTGGTACCATCACCCGGCTAATGATACCCAGTTTTCAATGGCCATCCGAGACCGGTCTGTGACACTGCTGAAGGCCTGTGACATAAAGCATATCTTATTAGCAGGAGAGTTATTGTTTGTCCACTGGGATTCTTGATCTGTTCTAGTAGTATATCTTGATAGGACAGTACTACTCTTATTCAAGAAGCAGCTCCACAATTTGGAGATTCTTCAAGATTCACAGTTCTTGCTAGAATAGCAAATGGAAGCTGCAGCCAGGGGTCTTTTGTCAGCTTTAGTTGTGTGCCAGTTGTGGTACTATCTGATGCAAAAGAACCTTTCTACAGTGAGTCATGCTGTCTATTTAGATTACTGTAGTGCACTGTGCACAGGGCTGTTCTTAAGGACCACTCAAAGGCTGCAATTAATTCATTGGCTCCCATACACTGAGGGCATAATACACCAGTACTACAAGCCATACAACAATTACATTAGGCTTATGGGTGCAATTTAAAATGCTAGTGCTAACCAATAAAATCTTACATGATTTAGGACCAAATTATTGCAGGATCGCATTCTCCCACTGTCTGGCCAATATGATCTACCGGAAAGAAACTATTAGTGCAATGATGGTGAACCTTTTATACACTGAGTGCCCAAACTGCAACCCAAAACCCACTTATTTATCGCAAAGTGCCAGGCCAAATCAGCATTGTGGTGCCCTGGGGGGTGGGACAGGGAGGCACCTCCAAGTGCCACCTCTGGCACGCAAAACTAGGGGGCGCAAAAACAGGCCACCGTGCTGCAAGGCGCAAAAACAGTTGCTGCAGCGCCGCAAGGTGCAGATACAAGGCAGTGCCACGCAAGAACGGGGCAGGGCTAGTATCACGCAGGCACTAGCCCCGCCCCATTTGCTGTGCGTGCATGCTTACGGCCCCATGTACGCATGTAAAATGCTTCCCCCTCCCTTTTCTTCCAGTCCGCCAATCAACAATGGTTGGTGACCTCTGCTCTACCACCTCTACTCGAGCTTGCTAGTCGGCCACTTCGCCTCCTTTGTGCTGGGTGGGGCTTCTGCTCCAGGTGGTGGTGGCGGCCTGATGGACCTGCTGCTGGTGGCGGTGGCATGCATGCCAACAGAGAGGGCTCTGAGTGCCGCCTTTGGCACGCATGCCATAGGTTCGCCATCACAGTATTAGTGGTTCCCATCGGACAGAATGAGATGGGCTGAACCTTTGTGGTGCTTCTTTTCTTTCCTTTGGAAAGATCTGCCTGAGAATATCTAGTTGGTTTTCACCCTGGTTGCCTTCCAGAAGCCTCTTGGAATGGAGATTTTTCCTTTATAAAAATGTAATGAAGTTATAAATTCATTTTTCCCTTAAATTAAGCATGCACTGAGATGACAGAATGCAAATACTTACAGGACAACAAGGCTTGACAGATTTCTGAATGCGAAGTCAGGGATGTGGGCTATTTTATTGAGAGCCAAAGTTAAAGCTTGCAGTGAGGGAAGATTGCTGAGTGGGATAACAGGAACTTCAGTCAAACTGTTATCATCCAGCCACAAGTGACGTAGTTGAATGAGACCCTCAAAACTGTCTTCTGGGACAGCTGTAATATGGTTAGCATCTAAACGTCTGAAGAAAAAGAATATGAGTGTTAAACAAAGGGTGTATAACATGAGAAGCAAATTATTATTTTTAAAAAATAAACAATTAGAAAGAAAGAAATATTTGAAACTGGGGGAACGCAGCCCAGAGACTCAGTCATGGGCCTAATGATCATGCAAATCAATACAGTCTAGAGAGAAGGCGCTAAGTTATATACACCATACAGTACAGTTTATCTATCAGAAGAATACAAAACGATTTACAAAAACAAAAAATTGTCCAATTACTCATTGATTCAGTGAATACTCGTTTTAAGCAATATAAGGACATCTTCATTAATAATTTACCTCCTGCGCAAGCAAAAACTGACCTGAGAACTTAATACAACTCTTCTCTCAGCTACCAGGGATTCCTGCAGGTATATTATTGTAATCCCAGTTAAAATATCCTTAAAGGACTGAACTGGCTCCTTACAAACAATTCACCCTATTTCAAGATGACAGCTTTAATCTATACGATCTAAACAGCTTAACAGTCAAGCTCTGCAGTATCTGTCAGCTCCTGAATAGCTGATAAGGCATGCTTGGGCCTCCATTTTAGGAATGCATCCACAGTGTGGCAATTCTTGTTTTCCGGAATTCTCAATGATGGCAACCCAATTACAGAACTCCTTAAGAAAGTAATTGTATCAAATTTGAGGTAATTTGCAGTAGATCAGGTTTTTCACATATTTTAAATAATATTACATTTCCCAAATTAATTTGCAGAAATATAGAAAAGAATTGTATGCTGTACTATTATATACACAGGACTTAGGCTTTTTACTGTACTTCTGAAAATGGTCTGTTGCTGAACTGTGGTTACAAAAATTGTAAGAAAAAATGACTATAAAGCCAAATTACAATTTATGTAAGAGCTTCCACTCACTAACTAAGTTCTCTGAAACATTTGATCATAAGCAATCTATTTAAAAAGTCTGGTCAATAAAATTGTGGCCAGTGGTCAAAAATGTCAATTTCATTTTTACCATCCTCCCTCAACCATTTCCAAAGCATATAAAAGGCAGACAGAAAAACCAAAGGATCAATTATTTCTTATATAAATGTAGGATGCAAATGAATGAGTGATATGCAGGAACTTGCCAAACTGATAATTTATTCCCAAGAGCATAAATTAGAGGTGATGAGCAATGAGCACAATAAAATGCTTTTCTGGCAAGGTGAAGAAAGCAATGCCAAGTAAGAATATTATTTCTCCAATTACTTCTGGTCAAGAGATTTAGATGGAACTTATATTCAGAACATAAATTATGTTTTAATATAATCCTAGCACTAAATACTAATAAAAACTAATGAGCAACAAGAATAAAGCAGTATGAATCAAGAACCTCTAAGAAGATTATGCTTCATTATCCCTTTACATGTTATATCTCTGTACAATTAAGAGTCTCTATGACTTAGTAGTACAAAAATGATACAATGGAATATAGGGGAGAAAAAAGAAGTTTTAATTATACAAGGCATAAGCATAATAGCTTCCCCCGTTCTGCTCATGATAAGAAAAAAAATCATTTAATATTTCATTGCTTTTCAATCACTTTACACCTTGTTCAGGAAACCCAACTGGATTATTCTATTATTGGTTGTAACATAGTCACCTCAAATAAGCCTAATAAGCCTGAAAGTTAACAGACCTTTCAGATAACAAATCTTTGATCTAAAAAGCAGATTTGCATTATTTTTCATTTTTAAGAAAAATAATAATGCTCAGAAAATGTGTATCTCAATAAATCAAAAGATATCAAACCATTCACTCAAGGCTGGAAATTAAACTATCCTAAACTAAAAAAAGTCAAAAGATTCAGAGGAAGAAAAACATATTTTGTCATCAATTAAAAATCCCCCTAAAGCACCCTTCCCATGTAGAAGGGAAAGTTGCCAGACATCCAACCAAGCCACATTTAATTTGGAAGATTCTGGAATGAGATGGTAGATTAAATATTTGTTTAGTTAATATTTAGTGAAAAAGTATCTTGGCAACAAACAGATTTTCTAGTATTTTACATATTAAGTGTTATCTACTTCGAGACTACACACCTCAACAATTTTCAAAGCATTTTTCTTTGGAACAAAACCTTCCTCAAAAGGTCAAATTCTGTTAATAATATAGTCACAAGATACTATTTTATACTCTTCTTAAGTTAATCACTTAGTCCTAGCCTCTGTATTTGACAACCTCCGCAACATTTCCTATAACATGTCTCTAAGGCATACTGCCAAATGAAGATCTTCTGACCATTACTCATACAAAATCCAAGGCAAATTTCTGTACTACATTACATATACTATTATCCATCACAAATCTTCTGTAGCTTCAGTTAATATAGAAGAAGCTACCCCAGCCAGGGTGCTCTCAGTCACCATACTCTATTTGCTTTTATTTTTCTTTACCCTCACACCAAGCTGGTAAGCACAATTCCAATAATTAACCAGGCTGCCTCTGCCTCTTGTCAATACAGCACCAATTTAAAATTTGGGAATGGAAGACAACTATGAACTCTAACCCTTTGCAAATATAATACCTCTGAGTTAATCTTGAAAATAAATATAAGTGTCCCACCCTTATTATGAATCTATGCACTATTAACAAGTTCATTTATCCATTCGTTAAACTTATTTCTATGCTGTCATAATAAAAAAATTGCTGGTGGTTTACATAGAATAAACTAAAATTAAACTAACCTAAGAAAAATGAAAATGGCAACATTCACACAAGAGGTGGCATTTTGAAACAGTTTTTATTACTTAAATTTATATGCCACTATCTTGACTATCTTCAAGAACTACTGAAAGACTAACCAAGACCAACCCCTCCCACCCCCACACTTAATAAATTCCTTCAGATATTTCTATTTTATAAACCACTAAATCACATTTAATTACTTGAATATAGTAGGGTATGTTCTCCTGTAATAAAATGAATCACTCAATGAGTTAAAAAAAGGAATCTATAATGAAGTCTCTGGAGCTTCCATAATTGAGCTGGGTATACTCTTATGTTTTTCTATTGCATTTATTTGAGTTTTAATTTAAAAAGCGTTAAGAGTGCTGTATGAACAATCCTGCTAATTTTGGTTTCTGAAATACAAAATAATTCATGAAATATAAAATATGAATCCAATCAACATGCATTCAGGCAATAATACTTACAACGATTGTATTCCGTTGAGTCCTCTGATGGCCTCTTTAGGAATAGTTTTCAACTGATTGTTCTGCAAAGTGCTGGAAAGAAAGAGAGAGAAAAAAGAGCGAAAGAGCTGTAAACTGATATCCATTGATTTGCACAATTTTTTTTCTGTTATAGGCCTTGTATATGCCTCCTCCCTTATTTTGAAATTCTAAATTCAATGTATTTGTGTAATATAATATGATGCTATATAATAATATTGGGACGTGGTGGCTCAGTGGGTTAGGACGCTGAGCTTGTCGATCAGAAGATCAGCAGTTTGGCGGGTCAAATCCCGAGTGCTACGTAACAGAGTGAGCGCCTGTTACTCGTCCCAGCTTCTGCCAACCTAGCACTTCAAAATCATGTAAAAATGCAAGTAGAAAACTAGGGACCACTACGGTGGGAAGGTAACAGCGTTCTGTGCGCCTTTGGCATCTAGTCATGCCGGCCACGACCATGCAGACGTCCTTGGACAAACACTGGCTCTTCGGCTTTGAAACGTAGATGAGCACCGGCCCCTAAAGTTGGAAACGACTAGCACGCATGTGCGGGGGACCTTTACCTTTTACCTATATAGTAATATACTATAATAATAGTATACATTATATAACTGTAACGTAATATAACTGTGTCTCTTAAGAAAACCTTACTCTCCTTGTTATAGCAGTTTTTTTCTCTTAATATAATAAAAAGAAGTCCACAAGTCATAAAAGGGCCAGGTTTGAAGACCTCTGACCTATAGGATTAGTTGACTTTCAGCTCCCCATTAGACACATTTGGAGATAAAATAACTGCTGGTAGCTCGCCCCACTTATTTTGTCTAAGCTGAAACCATGGTATTCTGTGCATTGACCCTTAAAGAAAAAAGAGGAACAAATACATATTTTTCTTTTTCTCAGCAACTGAAAGGTTGATGTTACATTTGAATTATGAGGGGGGGGGAAATTCTCATTATTGGCTCTATACTGTACTAGAAACTAGAGCAAAAACATATTGTTCTGCTCATTCTATCAGTGAACATGCTGACTGGACAAGAAAGAAGAATTATACTATGAAGCACTTAAATTTGATTACTTACAGAACTTTGAGTTCTTTCAACCCAGACAAGGCTTTTGGATGAATAAAAGCAAGGTCATTGCCTGCCAGCCGTCTGGAAAAGATTGTAATAATAATACATACACAGTATTTCTATTTGTCTGATAAATTATAAACGCAAGTATAGAAATAAACTTTTACACACATTCCAGAAACTCCTTCCCAATGATTTTATATTCCATTGTCATCAACATCACATTTCCTTATTCAAAACAAAACACAGTGAATATGCATTCTGCAAGATATTCTTATATTTAAGCTTAGTTTTATATTTACTATTTACATTACTTTATTATAATCAAAATTCTTAAATACACACACACACACTGATGAATGAATCGACAAGACCAATGTCCATCCTAGTCTAATATTCTTTATTGTACCATTTCTGAGATTCTCAGAAATAAGGTACAGTATGAGATTTCCAAAGGAATCATATTCAGTATCTGCTCTGATGCTAAGGACCCCAGCCATTATAAATAGGATTTCTTAATGACAGTAAAATTTGTGTAGGGTAAGACTAAATCCCTTTTAAAGCCATCTAGGTTAGTAATCACCACTACATTTTACAGCAGTGAATTTTATATAGTTTAAGCGTGTGTTGTGCATAGATGATGTATATATTTTTGCCTGCTGGGAATCTCCTGTCATTTTATTTAGCAAGATGTCTGGATTCTAGAATTACAAGGGGGGGGGGGGAATGTAACTCTTGTTTCTTCTACAAGGCATTATTTTATAACTGTCTATCACCCACCTACACTTTTCCCTCTAATAAATAAATGTATTTTTTAGATCAATAATATGGACTAGTTTAAACAATTTAAACCATAGTTTGCCATTTTGTTTTTCAAATGAATTGTACAGCTTGTATGTTATATTCAAGGTGGAAAAGAAATTCTGAAATGATTTATTTTGGTCTGTTTTACATTCCTCAAACCTAGCATTTTAACATGGGAATTTATAGACTTTCTATACTTGCTGTAGGTGATATGCTATAGGAAAACAATTATTTTAACATATGGTTAGCAATTACTTTTTATTGTAAAGTCTCTCTCTCTCTCTCTCTCTCTCTCTCTCTCTCTCTCTTTCTCTCTCTCTCTCTCTCTGTGTGTGTGTGTGTGTATTTGTGTGTGTGTGTGTATGTGTGAACACTTAATCCTGGCCAATGCTAGTTGATTTCCTTTATCTTTTTCATAATTCAATCTTGCTTTGATTTAACTTTCAGCTGTTTAGCTTTTACTTATTTCAATGCTACTTTCAAGCCAATTTCATAGCTAAAGCTACATGATCTCAATCTAGGGAGGGTTTCTCCCCCCCCCTCCCCCTCCCAATTTAATGTTAAACAGTATGGGGGACAAAATGAAATCCTGTTAATACTCCACAGTCCAAAGGTACAGGGAAAAACAGAATAATCATTCATTACAATTACTAAGGGAAATACAAGTACACCATATAAACATGAAGGATGTCATTTTGACTTCAGACAAGGAGTCCCTGCTAATTTACACCCTGTTTCGCTAAACCCTCCCCTCCCCATTCTTTTCTCTTTTTCAGTCTGCATGATGTTTCCTTTCTATAACATGAATGTAATGACCCGTCTCTATAGCTATATAAGCATCTGGGAGTTGTGCAGCTGTACAAATATCTTGCTTGAAGTTCAAGGAAAGGATTGCAAAACATTTTATTCAGCTGATATTTACTGTAAAAAATTTTCACTATAGTTTTTCTCCCCCCCCCCCCAAAGAATGCATTTCAGGCAAAAAAGAGACAGTAAAGTGATGAGCTATCTTTTAAAAAAAAAAGATGGGGGAAGTTTTGTTGTTAGCTGCGAAGTCGTGTCCAACCCATCGCGACCCTATGGACAACGTTCCTTCAGGCCTTCCTGTCCTCTACCGTATTGTGGAGTCCATTTAAGCTCATGCCTACTGCTTCAGTGACTCCATCCAGCCACCTCATTCTCTGTTGGGGGGGGGGAGTTTAAATGTTATAAAAGCTACTCTGCAACAATACCCTATTGGTAGCTTGAAACAAGTAATTCATTCTAGTGGTTGTTCCAAATTATGGGAAATTTCTTTCTTCTGGCTAGTAAATTAAAAACAATTTAATCAGCAATATCTGATATCACTGTGAATAGGTAAACACACACCTAAAGACAATACCGAGAATTTATTTATTTTTTTAAAAAAAATGAGTTTTGTAAAATAGAGGTTGCCATGTTTTCAAGTGTATTAAAATGAAGTGTATATATTTATTTTTCTAATATACTCCACACCCAGTTAATAAGAAAGAATAGATCATATACTGTCCTGATAGACTATGTCAATCATACTAATTCAATGACAGGATCATATTTAGTGTAATTATGTTCTAATGTGATGTGAAAACCATGTTTACCGAGGATGCTATATCTTCTTTATTAAAATGATATTTCTCTGGAGGAATACAACCTTTCACAGAATAATTTATTTACTTGGAGAGATAAAAGCAAAGCAGAATTTTGTGACTTGATCAAAAATAATTTACAATATCCTTTTATTTCTGTCTCTTATCAACACAACATGTAGAAATGGAATCAGTAACTATACCACAAAAAACAAACAAACAAACCCAAGAACCTGTAAGCACAGTGAATACATTGTTAAAAGGTAGTAAGAAAAAAGCTGAAAAAATTCTATAAAACTAAAAAAAAACCAAGTCACTATAGGATTATATAAAATTTAATTAAAATTCAAGAACTATTACATGGTGCTACCTTCAAAGGTAAAATAAAACCAGAATTAAAAATTAAGCTGCAGCTACAAGGCCAAGTAACTGGAGATTAGTGACAACAACATAATTATAGGAGTTACAGAATTTATATTTGCTTAGCCTATCCAGATGTGGGTTTTTGAAAAGGGAGAAGTTTGGGAAAGTACAATCCAATACACTGTACCAAGAATCTGAAAATGGTGGTTCCAAAGTAGACACAAAGCACTGCTTTCAAAGCTCTAGAACAGATTTTGGAATGCTCACTTGGCTGCCTCTGCTTCACTTTCCCCAGTACACACTACTTGCACAGACAACAGTTCCTTCAAAACTGCCAGCAAAGCTGTCCACACTCACAAATGCATAGAATGTATGGTTAGGCTTTAGAGCTTCCAAGAATGCAGTTATTTTAACAATCCAAGAAGGGTCTTTTCATTGCAAAATACTTCTTTTAAATACTCAGCACAGCTATAAAGCATTAATTAGATCCAGCTTCATATCATGAATTCTTATTTTATTCCCCCCCAAAAGCTTTCATATGTAATCAGAACCACCACCACCCCAAAATATATCCTTAAGTACACACTCACTTCTTTGGGTGTCTTTTCATTTGTATATTCCTAACAAAGCTTTTTGTCTTTTCTTTCTATTCTTTCTAAATCTAGTGCCATATTGAACTTAAATAATCACTAATATTGCAACAGTTTGTGCACTTTTGAATGACAAAGAACTCCAAATTCTGGGATTTTAAATCCATTAATGCGAATACATTTAGGCTACAAAGGAGTAGCCTACAAATGCTTTAGGTTTTTTTAAAAATAATTTTGTGGAATACATTCAAATGTTTGAACAAAACGTAGATATTTTGCAAGGAAAGCAAGAGAGCTGTCAAACTCTCCCAGGAATTCTAGTCCCCATCTAATAGTCAGGGTAGCAACATACTAATTACAGCTGATTTACAGTTTGTAAAGGAATCTTGGCAGGTGCCCATGTAACATAAGTGCTCAGAACAGTAGAACAACCCTTAAAATAGCTGTATCAAGCTTTCAAGAATGATTTTCACAGCCGTAATGCTCATTCTGACATTACACAGAGTACACATATCTTTAAAGGAAATGGCAAGGTCTTTGATAGTTTTCTGTAATGCCTTTTTATAAATTACTTCCAGAAGAGTAATTGCCACGAAAGAAAGAACTTCCATTATATTCATTAGCATGCTACAATTAAATGCTATTATTATGTAAATTATATACACATACTTGGCCTGAATAGTGTATAAACTGTAACTCTTTCTTTTGACTACACTTGTAATTAATTCATGGTCAACATGAAGTAAACAACTTCCTCATGTTAGAGGGAAGGAGAAAACAAACCAATGTAACAAATGTGACAGGAGGAAATCTAAAAATATTAATCAACTTACATACCTCAAATATAAGATAATTTCTAAACTAGTATAAAAAAAGAGAATGTTATTATAGAAGGGATTCAACAGGCCCACATTATAAGGGACCTTTATCTAGTTCAGACATGTCAAACACAAGGCCCAGGGGCTGGATGCGGCCCGCGAAGTGGTTTCATGCGGCTCGTGAAGCCATCCTGGAAACAGTGAGGGAACGGCCCCCACTGCCTTGGCCCTGTCCCAGAGACCCTCCTCCTGCCAGAGACCCCCAGATCTGTCCCACTCCTGCCCAGGCCCCCATAGGCACCCTTGATGCCAACGATGTAGAGCTGGCCACGCCTACCCAGTAGGCTATATGCACTCTAGCCACGCCCACCCAGTAGGCCACACCCACCCGGCCCCCTGAGGGCAACCGCAATGCTGATGCGGCCCTCAATGAAATTGAGTTTGATACCCCTGATCTAGTTGGTTGGACATTATTTTAACAATATTTGCAATATTCAGTAGAATTTATTCTTAAGTTCTGGTTCCCATAATACATTTTATGAAGTTTACAATAGCAAATATTACAGATGGTACAAGTGTTCTGAATATCTGTCTTAAAGTGCAGACAAATGGCCCCAAATGACTATGCTGCTCTCACTTATAAAGTTCTCAACTACTAAGATAAATTTCCCAAGAACTAATTGTTTTCTTATAAGTAGTAGAGGATGTTTCAGGTTTGTCAGCCTATCCTGCTCTGTGAACTACAGTGTGCATCAAAGGTCAGCAAAATATTTTCTAGAAATAAAGACTATTTGAATGGCTTTCCTTGAGGCTTTTGTCTTTGGGTGGAACACAAGAGACAATTTAGACTGAATAGCTAGGTGAGGCTTTTTTCAGTTTCTATGCTCCTGGGAATTTTTGAACCTTCCCTTTTAATTTCTATAATTTAAATACACTGTCCATTGTATATAAAAAAGAGCTTCTATCACAGAAGGACGCATCAATTACTTGCTTTCCTACAACAAAGAGAACTGGAAATTGGCAACTCCCCTCACAAACATCCAATGCCATGTAAGTCCAATGCCACTATATAGCCAATTTTGCAGGCTATTATTCTACTAAAAGAAATGCTGTATCTATGTATTGCGTGTGTGTGTGTGTGTGTGTGTGTGTGTGTGTGTTCTACAAAAATGCTGTGTGTTTATACACACACACACACACACACACACACACATATATATATATATATATACACTAAAGTGTGTGTGTGTGTGTGTGTGTGTGCGTGCGTGTGTGTAAACTTTAGTATTACAATTTACAATAAATTGTGTGCTACCGCTCCAGTATAAAGTGGCCTGGCTAATCTTAACACAACAGTTTTCTTTTAACTTTTTCTAAGAATGAGATAAAATTTCATCACTGTCCACTTATTAACATTAGTGGCAATCTGTAACCCTGAGGTAAAATGTGGCTCTTAGCTACAGAAAAATTCCCAGCTGATCATATTCAGCAAGTAGCAATAATTTCTTAGTGGTTACAATGAGTTAGAACTTTTGTAAAACAGAGTTGGTACTTTTTTCTTGTTCATGTATCCAAGTTAAGCAAACTGGTTATAAATGTTTGATAAGCTGGGATCATGAACTGGGTAAGGTACAAAGATACCACATCTCCTTAGATCAGGCATGTCAAACTGCTGGCCCATGGGCCAGATGCGTCACGTTAAAACTGCACCCACCCCATTGCCGGCAATGAGGAAATACGTTGTGCAACGTCATGTGATATCACAAGTTTGACATGCCTGTGTTAGATCTACTTTAATATTTTGGGGGGAATCTCTGCTTATTTTTAGGAATTCTAAAGTATTCCTCTGATACAGCAAGGACTAGAAATTGGCTTTTTAGCTGTCAAATTAGACAAGGCAAAATATTTTCCCCTATCATTCAGAGGTTCCTGGCATATAGTAAGCACAAGGATTTGTCACATATTGTATATAAGTTATGCAATCAATATAGCACAGCTCCATTTAAAACTGTAATTATACACTCCCATATTGTCTTTGGGCAATACTGTAATTACTCTATGTCATCACAATTAAAATAATTGCTATAAAAAGATCTTGTGCAAATGGTATTTGAAAAAATGTTTTCTCTCATAAGCACAGTATCTTTACTGTTTGTTATTTAGTTATAAATGAATTCTTCAGCCAATTTCCACTCATTCACTCTCCATACCACATACTGCAGTATTATATTTAATACTCACAGTTCCTCAAGATAAGGGAAATTCTTGAAGGCATTCTCTGGTAATCTTGTTATATTGTTCATACTGATGTCCCTAAATGTGGAGAACAAAAAAAAATCTGTGATAAAAATATTTTGATCAACTAAGTTAAAGTATTAAGAGAGTATTTGTAGCTCAGGGTTGAACTTTGAGGTTCTTGGTGCTATCTGAGCTTGGTTATTTTCTTGCAGCCGTTTCATTAGCCAGAGTAGAGTAGAGTAAAGCAGAGTAGAGCAGAGTAGGAAGGGACCTTGAAGGTCTTCTAGTCCAGCCCCCTACTCAAGCAGGAGAACCTATAACATCTCAGACAAGTAACTATCTAGCCTCTTTTAAAAAATCTCCAGTGATGGAGCGCCCATGATTTCTGGGAGCAAGCTATTCCACTGGTTAATTGTCCTCGCTGTGAGGAGGTTTCTCCTTAATTCCAGGCGGGTGTGGGGTTTGTTTTCCTCAAGACAACAAGCAAACCCCACTCCTACTAGCACTGATGACACTGCCTAATTGGCTAATCATCTGCAAGAAAGCAACTAAGCTCAGAGAGTTTTAAATTAAAATAGCTGAAAGAATATTGTAACCTGGCATAAATAATGACAATATTAAATGGCAAACCCTAAAACCAAGTAAAGCAAAAACACATATTAAAATTATTTATTTATTTATTTATTTATTTATTTATTTATTTATTTATTTATTTATTTATTTATTGAACTTCTCCCGTAGGACCCAGGGCGGTTCACAAGGCAATTAAAACATTACAATACAAAAAGTTAATAACAATTAAAATAGATTAAATTATCCTTGATTAAAAATCTAAAACCCCTATAACTCTGATTAAAAACCCAATTACAATAAGTTAAAAATTAAAAGTTCTCAGTCCTGGCCGGAAAGCTCAAAGAGCCAGAACGAACGAAAATCAGGGGCAGTCCTGAGCTCTACGGGTAACTGGTTCCAAAGGGCAGGCGCGCCCACAGAGAAGGCCCTCCCCCTGGGTGTTGCCCGCCAGCAATCCTTTGCCAGCGGCACCCTGAGAAGGCCCTCCCTGTGGAAGCACACAGGACGAAGGGAACTTGATGCCGGCAGCAGGTGTTCCCTCAGATATCCCGGACCCAAGCCATTTAGGGTTTTATAGGTCATCACCAGCACCTTGAATCTCACCCGGAGGGAAACCGGAAGCCAATGCAGCTCGCGGAGCAGAGGTGTTACATGGGAGTATCAGGAAGCCCCCATCACAATTCGCACTGCTGCATTCTGCACCAGCTGAAGCCTCCGAGTGGTCCTCAAGGGCAGCTCCATGTAGAGAGCGTTGCAGTAGTCTAACCGGGAGGTCACAAGCGCATGAGTGACTGTGCGCAAGGCATCTCGGTCCAGATAGGGCCGCAACTGGCGCACCAGGCGAACCTGGGCAAAAGCCCCCTGGTCACGGCTCCTATATGATCTTCAAGACTAAGCTGCGAGTCCAGGAGGACACCCAAGTTGCGAGCCCTATCGATGGGGGGGGGGGGTAAAACCTCACACCCCATCATTAAAGATGGAATAGAATGGTTCACTCGAGATGCCACTCAGTCTTGGCAGGATTGAGTCTGTTTCTCCCCATCCAAACCCGAACCGCCTCCAGGCAACAGGACATCACGTCGAGGGCATCACTGAGTTGGTTTGGGGTGGAAAGAAAAAGTTGGGTATCATCAGCGTACTGATGATACCCCATCCCAAAACCACGAATGATCTCACCCAGCGGCTTCATATAGATATTGGAGGGGAGAGAGGACCGACCCCTGAGGAACTCCACAAACGAGAGACCTCGGGGCAGACCTCTGCCCTCCCGTCAACACCGACTGTGAACGACCCAAGAGGTAGAACCACCGTAAAACAGTGCCCCCCACTCCCAACCCCCTGAGACGTCGCAGCAGGATACCATGGTAAATTGAGTAATTTAACATTCAAAGGCCTCTTGAGTGTCAATTCCATGAATCAACTACCCACAAAATGAAGACAATACATGTAGTCCTCAACTTATAACCGCAATTGAGCACAAAATTTTTGATTTTAAATGAGACATTTATTAAGTGAGTTTTGCCCAATTTTATGACTTTTCTTGCCACATTTGTTAAGTAAATCACTGCAGTTGTCAAATTAATAGCACAATTATTCAGTGAATCTGGTTTCTCCATTGACTTTGCTTGTCAGAAGGTCTCAAAAGGGGATCACATGACCCTGGGACACTGCAACCATCATAAATGTAAAGTCAGTCAACAAGAACCTGAACATAAATTAGATGACCATGGGGCTCCAAGTGTCAGTGCTTGCTGCTTACACAAGTGGGGCTGCACACGCATGTTGATCCACCACTGGCACAGTGTGGGTCTGGGTAGAACACGAACAACTGTTTTGTAACAATCCATTTAAATTTCTTTAGTTGACAATTCATTTAATTTCTTTCTTTTTATACTTCTTACTTTAGATATTTACTGAACAACCCAATACGTTTGAGGTACTTGTTTGTATCTTTCATACAGCTTCCCTGTGAGTATCATCATACAAAATGGTTAGACATTTTGAAACAGAATTCTAGAAACAGAAACTTCAAATGTAACAAGAACTTAAAATGTATATAAAATTATCCTTATTCACATAAGACTACTAATTTAGGTACTTAGCTCACTGGTGGGATTCAGCTGGTTTGCACCACTTCAGCAGAACCGATAGCTAATTTTTTGTTGCCCAGGCCCAGAATGGACTTCCAGAAGCGGCATCCACACAGAGAACTAGTTGTTCACATATTTGAATCCCACCACTGACTTAGTTGTACATGTTTCCCCAACTCAGAACTATAACTGCACTGCATTTGTTTGATTGCAGTTATCAGGACATCTATGCACACATGAACTCTGCATTTTATTAAAGCTATGTTGTATTACTATTGAAAGTTTTTTTTAAAAAAATGAGCACCATGAATTTAAACATTCATAACAATCTCTTCCTTTAAAAGAAAGCAAAAGCAAAAGAAGAGAAATGAACACATTCAAACCTTAAAAATTAAGCCCTGAAGCTGATAAGTATGTAGTAAGAACATGTCTCAGCTCTAACATGGTCATACTTTTCTGTAAATTTAAAAAAAACAAAACTCCTCAAGGTAATTGTTTTAAACAGACTTGAATTTCACTCCACAAACAAATGCAGACAAGTACTTACATGGCAGGCATGCAAAACAATTTGTTGGTTTCCTCTCATAGGAAGAGAGACTGAGCAGGATAGTTTTCCTTATGGATGATCAATTACTTTAATATTAGAAGTCACATCATTGGAAGGGAGGATGAAAAAGGAGGCTGATGACCCAGACTGTTACAACAGTATTTATTTAAATGGGTAGGTTCAAACGAATAAGTCTTTCTGCCTATCTACTTAACAATCTGAACAGATTCAAGCTATCATACAAAGTATTCTAGTCCCACCTTAGGCCAGTCACTTTCTCTTAGCCCAGCCCATCTCAGAATCTTTGCTGTGGGAAAAAATAGGAGGAAGGTGTGTTGGATATGTTTGCCACCTTGAGTTATTTGGAAAATAAAGGCAAAATACAAATAAATAACAATAGACACAACTTAATTGTAATTGCTATTATTATTATTATTTTCAGACAGCACTTAATGTACTAGCATATTAATCTTGTCTTCCCCTTCTCACCACAATAGATGTATCAATTAAAGCCATCCATTCTTAATCTTATTTCTTCTTTTACTATGAATACTTTTCAAAGTACGGTGGTACCTTGGTACTCAACTGCTTTGAAACTCATCAAATTTGGTACTCAATGCATTTTGACTTGAAAATTTTGTCCTGGTAGTCATGGTTTATGTGGTACTCAATGCACAAGCTAGAACTTCTTGGTGTTGGCTGCCTTGTGACTCATATTATTCCTTATGGGAAAAATTTGTTTGGTACTCATTGTTTTTGGCACTCATTGGAACCAAATAACTTTGAGTACTGAAATACCACTGTATCCCATTCTAACTGCATTTAACTTACTTTTATTTCGCCTAGATTAAGTAGTTAATATTCAACTGTAACAAAATAAGCAAAAGCATGCTATTATGCAGTCATGTGCACTTTTAAAAAAAATAATGTTCTCTGCAGCAGATTACATACTATTCACCTCATTTATCCATTTGCCTATCTCTAGTAAAGGTGCATACATTAATCTTCTTGCTCTATTTTTTCTATTCATATATAACTTGCAATCATCATACACAATTACCTTTGTTTTTGATGCATTTTCGGACCTGTAATGAACAGTATAGTGATATAGTGATTATCTGAAGCCCGTGCCAATCGGGCTTCAGGCCCGGGTACAGCACGGAGACGGCATTGGTCGTGCTGGTGAATGATCTCTGGAGGGCTCGGGACAGGGGATATTCCTCTGTTCTAGTCCTATTAGACCTCTCAGCGGCTTTCGATACCATCGACCATGGTATCCTGCTGCGGCGTCTCAGGGGATTGGGAGTGGGAGGCACGGTTCTTCAGTGGTTCTCCTCCTATCTCCTGGGACACTCGCAGTTGGTGTTGGCAGGGGGGCAGAGGTCGACCGCGAGGCCTCTCGTTTGTGGAGTTCCTCAGGGATCGGTCCTCTCGCCTCTCCTGTTCAACATCTACATGAAACCGCTGGGTGAGATCATTCGTGGTTTTGGAGTTGGGTATCATCAGTATGCTGATGATACCCAACTTTTCATTTCGACCCCAAACCACCCCAGTGATGCCCTCGACGTGATGTCCCGGTGCCTGGAGGTGGTCCGGGTCTGGATGGGGAGGAACAGGCTTCGACTCAACCCTGACAAGACTGAGTGGCTGTGCGTACCGGCATCTCGGGATATTCAGGATATCCCACCCCTCATTATGGGGGGTGAGTCATTACCTCCTGTAGATAGGGCTCGCAACTTGGGAGTCCTCCTAGATTCACAACTCTCCTTAGAAGACCATATTGTAGCTGTGACTAGGGGGGCCTTCGCCCAGGTTTGCCTGGTGCGCCAGTTGCGGCCCTATCTAGACCGGGATGCCTTACGTACGGTCACTCATGCGCTCGTGACCTCTCGTCTTGATTACTGCAACGCTCTCTACATGGGGCTACCCTTGAAGACCACTCGGAGGCTCCAACTGGTACAGAATGCAGCTGCGAGAGTTGTACTGGGAGTTTCCTGATACTCCCATGTCACACCTTTGCTCCGTGAGCTGCATTGGTTACCAGTTGTCTTCCGGGTGAGGTTCAAGGTGTTGGTAATGACCTACAAAGCCCTTCATGGCATGGGTCCAGAATACCTTGGGGAGCACCTGCAGCCGGCGTCAACTTCCCTCCGCCCAGTACGCTCCCACAGAGAGGGCCTCCTCAGGGTGCCACTGGTCAAAGAATGCCGACTGGTGGCCCCCAGGGGGAGAGCGTTCTCTGTGGGTGCACCGGATTTATGGAACCATCTTCCGGTTGAGCTCCGGATGGCGCCCGATCTCCGCTCCTTCCGGCGCGATCTTAAAACCCATCTCTTTAAACAAGCTGGCCTGGCCTGATGGGACGGGGTGGGATTTTTATAAACGACTTTAATTTTAAATTTGTATTAATTTTATGGGCATTGTTTAATCATGTTTTAATAATTTTAATTTTTGTATCTAGTTTTTATGTATTGCCCTGTTCACCGCCCTGAGTCCCCTGGGAGAAGGGCGGTATATAAATTAAATTAATAAAATAATAAATAATAATAAAATAAATAGCCAATACTCCAGAAGATAGGCTTAAAATACAGGAGGATCTGGACAGACTCGAACACTGGGCGCTATCTAACAAAATGAAATTCAATGGTGAAAAGTAAGGTTCTACATTTAGGCAGGAAAAATCAAATGCACAGGTATAGTATAGGTGGTATCTTGCTCAATAGTAGTAACTGTGAGAGGGATCTCGGAGTCCTAGTAGACAATCACTTCAATATGAGCCAGCAGTGTGCTGCAGCTGCCAAAAAAGCCAACACAGTGCTAGGCTGCATTAACAGAGGGATAGAATCAAGATCAAGTGAAGTACTAATACCACTTTACAATGCTTTGGTAAGGCCACACCTGGAATACTGCATCCAATTTTGGTCACCACGATGTAAAAAAGATGTCAAGACTCTAGAAAGGGTACAGAGAAGAGCAACAAAGATGACTGGGGGACTGGAGGCTAAAACATAAAGGGAACGGTTGCTGGAATTGGGTATGTGTAGTTTAACGAAGAGAAGAGTGAGGGGTGACATGATAGCAGTGTTCCAATATCTCAGGGGCTGCCACAAAGAAGAGGGAGTAAAGCTATTCTCCAAAGCACCTGAAAGCAGGACAAGAAGCAATGGATGGAAACTACTCAAGGAGAGAAACAACCTAGAACTAAGGAGAAACTTCCTGACAGTTAGAACAATTAACCAGTGGAACAACCTGTCTCCAGAGGTGGTGAATGCTCCAACACTGGAAGTTTTTAAGAAGAGACTGGACAGCCATTTGCCTGAAATGGTATAGGGTTTCCTGCCTGACCAGGGGGTTGGACTAGATGACCTCCAAGGTCCCTTCCAACTTATTATTATTAAAATGGCATAATCTGCAAATAAAAATACATATAGCCACACCCAACACACATTTAGTATCACCTCAAGCATTGCTTATATATTCATCCAACAGTATATTAACTAAGATCATGTAATCCTTCTTTGTCTTTCTACCTCACTAGTGTTCAAACATTCACTAGGCATTCCTTTACATTATTTACTTCAATCATATATTGCTTTTATCATAGCAAGTTTCATATTCTCATATTTGCACAAAAGTCCCACAAACCTATTATCATATGCTTTCTCTAAATCAACAAGTATACAATAAACTTTCTTACACTCACATATTTCTCAATGACCAGCTACAAAGAAAAATTTGGTCTGTATACTCTTTGCCTCATATAAAGCTGTATCACTGTTAACAAATTTTGCTCGTTGTCAGCTTTCACATCCTTTACACAAGTGGCCCCCAACCTTTTGGGCACTAGGGACCAGTTCCATAGAAAGAGGTTTTTCCATGGACTGGAGGGCATCATGGTTTCGCGTGCTGCCTGCATCTTATGGATGGGGCTTCACTTATTTGCGTGAACCATTTTCTGGCATGCCGCAGACCAGTGCCGGTCCATGAACCGGGGGTTGGGGACCTCTGCTCTACACCACAATTTTTCCAGATTTTTGCCAGGTGACCATAGCAGACTCCAATCCCCCATATAGTTTTTGTATTCATTTATGCTACCGTTCCTTTGGTGTATAGGAACAACCATATTGCCCAAATGTCAAGCCTAGATGTAGTCTTGAGACATACATTAAGCAAATCACAAAACTGTTCCATAAACCAAGCATAGACCTATTTTAATATTTCAATAGTAATACCACCAAAATTTTTCATTTTAGCATTTTAACTTTTCTCATAGCATTTACTACTTCCTTTGCATACTCCCTCCAGCATTTCCTTACTATACTTTCATTGCAAATTATCTTCTACTGCCACCATTCATTGTAATACAACACTAAATACTGCAAAGGGAAAACTTTATTTCACATAGGTTAATTAATGCTGATTAAATGTAACTTAGTTCATAAGACCATTTATTTTCCACTATGCCCATTTTTCAACTTTTCTAAAAGTACTATTTAATTCCACCAAATCACATGGTTCACATCAACTAAGTGGCTCCCTTTGAGAACTTCAGATCAATATGTATTCATGAAATAAGGAAAAAGGGAAAAAAATGAAATCCCTTACGAATTGCAAAGAAATAACATCCATGCAAACCATTATTTGCTATTTTTCTGCACATTTTTTTAAAAATATGTATTGTTACAACTAAAAGTATTCACATGTAACTAAAAAGAACTGGATTGAATTATGTTTTATATAATCCTCAAATGGAGTGGAATACAATATCTGTCCCAGTGAAACAAGAAGAGTTGGTTTTCAATACTTATTGTAAAAAGACTTTCTAGTCTAGGAACACAAGGCAAACGGTTAAGAAAATTAAGGTACAATTTTAGGAGGTGTATTATTCTCATAATTAATATACATGAAATAAACAATAGGTCCATGGTAGCAGAGGGCACCCACTAAAATCACAATTAAAAAGGACAATAAAACACTCCCAAACCAATATTTACAAAGAGACACAAAGTATGGCAATTGCCTCATAAGGAATGTATTGTCTAACTGATAGAAATGTATGAAATGTTAAGCACAACCAAACTGTTTTTACAGATGGGAGAATTTTGAATAGCAAATGTATAGAAAAATGCATGGGCAAGACAGAGCAAGGAAAGTGTGGCTCTCAAGTATTATGTCAATGGGAACTGTAGTCTAACATTTATGGAAGCCTGTGAGATACTGAAAAAGTGATATTGGCATACTATAAAAAACTATGCAACAAAATTTTCCAGACAGTAAAAGCCCAGGATTTTTAACACTGCTTAGTGATGAACAGACCAGTCAAGCCTCCTTAAGAAAGAATTTCATAAAACAGGGAGCCAGCTGAGTTTTCCAGTCAATATATTTTCATCCCCAGTATCAACCTAATTTATATCCAGATAATTATTTGCTAAGTAAACTATTATCACTGTATGCTTTGATTTGGGAAAGGGGAGTCCTCATCTGTCTGGATGGTGTTGAAGAAAGTTCTGTCACCTTCTTCTCCCATTAATACAACAGTGTTGACAACTGCTAAGAAAGATGTGCTGGCTCCTCTCGTTGAAATTAAGAGAAGATATATACAGTATAAACACCACTAAAGACTGTTAATCTATTCAGTGTGTTTCTGAATGGATGTTGCCATAAATACAGTAACTCAGCTGGAAGAGTGTGGGAAGTCAATGAATATAACTGATGTATTAATGATGGTGAAAAACATTTAAAATAAATTCAGTAAATTTATTAAAGAGGTTTCTTTAACTTTATAATCTAGCCTACTTTCCTTGCATTTTCAAGCGGTCTCCTATCCAAGCATTAACCAGGTCTGATTCTGCTTGGTTGTTTTTTTAAATCATCGAACTTACTGAATTACTGCCATCTGCTATGATGGATATTTAGAGAGGAATTAAAAAAAAGTTGTATCTCCTACAGGTTTGTTATGGAAAACTATGGGCTATCAGATAGCTTTTCCTAGTAGTTCTTCTAAATAGTTAGTTCTTCTAAAGAGTCGGAAACGACTAGCACGCATGTGCGGGGGGAACCTTTACCTTTTTACCATCTTTGTTAATGAAGAAGAAAGGCCTTTTCCTGCATACCTGGAAATCACCATTCCAGAACTATCCCCATATTTTTGTAGCTTATTTTTAAACACTAAAAATATTAAATTTTGAGATTCAAGCAGTGTTTTTACAGAAGCATACCAGATCATATCAAAAGTGGGATTTTTAGAAATAGTTTTACTGGCAGGTATGACTGATACATTTCTAGAATTTCTGGTTTCATGCTTGCCGCTCTTTAGAAAAGGATTTTGCTATGTCAAAATAATCCGACAGACTTAAATTCACTGTTTCTAAAATGTAGCACAACATTAAAAATACTTGCAGGATTTATGTTTTATTTGCTTTTATACTACATACGGATTCCAGTTAACCAAGATAAAGCATTGGCAAAACTGATTTCACGTTACATCCTAGGAAAGTGCCAAAGATACGCAATGGAATTTGCCACCAAAAGATTAAGCTGCAGTGTGAAACAGGTTGTGAATGCAAGACTATACTTGAAAAGACATGTGTGATACCCATACCTAAATAATTTCACACCCTGAACTGAGGGTTTTGAAAGATTTGTTTTAATTAAAAGAAAATTAACAGAGCAATTGATAAGCTGCAAGTGAAGCAACAGTCCTCTGCAAATCCATCTTTATTTTCACATTTTAAGAATGTATGGGGTTCCTTAGTAGAGGGCAAAGGCAACATTAAAAAAAGTGTTGTTACCATTTGCTGGTAAAAGCAGGGAGAACAACTTAGAAGATATTAGTTTCTGGTGTAGATGTATTAATGTATATATGTCTTTATTTAGTGTATGTGTTAATCCAGTTTATCTAAAAATACTCTGTTTGCCAGATTTGTTTGTACTTATTTCTCTGAAATGGATATTTTGCTTTGCTCTGTGAGAAGCAAATATGTAATTTGATATTCAGAAGTCATATCTATATCTATATCTATATCATTTATATCTATATCTATATCTATCTATCTATCTATCTATCTATCTATCATCTATCTATCTATCTATCTATCTATCTATCTATCTATCTATCTATCTATCTATCTATCTATTGCATTTAACCTTTTGGCTAGATATTTCCTTCTTAGCCTTGTCATTTTTATTTTATAAAATAGAATTTTCAGCAGAAATTTGAAAATTCAAAACTATGGTTTTGGAATTCAAATTTTATCTCTGGTTTGTTTCTAATTTCTCGGGCAAATTACATTTATTTTTGACTTTTTAGTTTGATTCAAAGGAAATGCATGTTTTATAACTCTTTTTCCCCCCACCAGAATACTATTTGTGATTACACACATATGGTCACCAGATGGGTTACCTATTGGTTTATTTGAATTACTGACTTCATAATTTCTCTTTCAAGAATTCACACTAGAACTTTTAAATACTAATTTATTAAACTTATATGCTGCTCAACTCTCAATGGCTCATAACAGATATTACATTTCCATTCAATCAAGATGTGCAATATCACATTCTTGTATTCTAAAAAATTAGTGCAAATTACTAGTAAGGTTTATGAAAAAAATAATGTTATGGATTATGAATATTTTACTTTCAAAACTATTATATTATGCTATAATTACCTTGGTTAAAACGTAATTTATGTAGCAAAAACGTTCAGAAGGCAAAAGACACTAACCCTTGAGTAAATCATAAAAAGACATTAAAAATTAATCTCATCCCTCTAGAACAAGAAAGAAAAACATCAGATTCCATTTTATATACTGGAATATATTTCTAAAATATTTTTTACAAAAGCAAATAAATGCTAATTGTAACCATTGTTTGCTTCATGTCTATGGAGATTCTCAGTCATCCAGGTCATGGTTGTCCCAAAGGTGGTTTTTCAAGAGGCAACTGGATTTTCTTGAGAAATAAAGTCCAGTTGCCTCTTGAAAAAGCATCTTTGGGACATTGTTTGTTACAGGTGGTCCTTGCTTAATGACCATTTATTAAACAACCATTCAAATTTGTGATGACACTGAATGAATACAAAATCAATGGGGAAGCTGGCAGGGAAAGTCACAAGTTGTGATTGCAAAGATGTCTTGCTTAACATCCATCCTTCCGAGGTAGGTAAAATGAGGACCCAGATTGTTGGGGGCAATTAAGCTGACTTTGTAATAATGCCGCTTGGGGGTGGGTGTGAAAGCCCTAATAAGCAGGCATATACATAGAATGAAGGCTGCTGCTAAGCTTGTAAGCCGCCCTGAGTCTTCGGAGAAGGGCGGGATATAAATGGAATTAAAATAAAATAAAATAAATAAAACAGCAGCAGCAAAAAAGGTAATGAAACTGGACCTGATCATGTAATGCTTTAATGTCAAATTTTCTGTTCTTTACTGTGATTGTACCTCTAGGATTAGCTGTATAATAATTAAGCGTTCATATGAAAGACCTTAAATGTTCTGATGGAAAGTCTCAAGAGAGTAGTTTTGATCTATGTTCAGCACTTACAAAATTTTCCCTAAAGATTGCCTCTTAATGGTTGTAGAGAAAGCCTGAGCCGCACATCCGAGCTTAGGCCAAAGAAGTTGACAATAAAGATGGCAGTTCATTAATAAATAATGGAGAAATCTTAATCTACATTTTATGATTGTAGTGTGAAACCCTAGAGAAGCTATTGTATCTCAAACTAATTGTAAAAAGCATCACTAAATAAACAGAACAAATACTTCTGTATTTTATGAACATGGTTCTTCTTTGTTCCAACAAAGTTCTGAAGCATATACTTTTCAAATATCTGATGATTCTGAAAACAAAACCTCTCCCTTTTCAGATTAAGTCTTTAAACTTATTTAGGGAGGGGATTGGTGTTTATATTCACGTCTGCTCCTTGCACAGGAAAACCATTTCTTCAGCATTTGTCAACTTCCATTTATTCATGTCATGCTGTTCATTACTTTCAACCATAATGTTCTAACTTGTTTTTCTGAAACAACAACAGCTCTACATATTCTGTTCATGTGGCAACTCTAACAATTGCCATAAGTGTCATACAATAGGGTTTATATGGAATTAGTATCTATGTTATTGCATGCCAGCCATAAAAAAAATCACATATTTGTAAAACAAGGATTGTAGAGGTTGGTTTAGGCAGGACTTTTTTTCTCATAGAACGCTCAGAACGGTGTTCTGGCACCTTTTTTTGCACAAAAAAAACCCTTTTGCACAAGCTGTGCTACTCCCTCTATTGGCTTTTGAAAGCCTATTGGCTTTTGAAAGCCAATAGGAATTGCTGCTGAGCGCGCCAAAAGACAAAGGCAAGTTGTCTGCAACGAAGGCGAATTGGCAGGAACTTTCACCATCTCAACTAGGTGAGGATCAGGAGGCAGGGGTTGGTGGTGCTGCTATGGGCAGGGGCGCGGAAGGCATCGGTGGCGGGCTGCACCAAAGGTTAGAGCAGCTGGTGCTGTGGGAGCTGCAGGGCCCGCTCTACATGGGACTGCGTGCGGCAGGCGGCGTCGCGGCTACGGGTGGGGGGTGGTGGCGGTGGGCTGCCCCCCGAGGCCAGAATCAGCACCGGAAAAGGTAGTGTGGCAGCCATGAGGCCCGGTCTACACAGCATGGCAGGCGGCACACCTGGAGTGGCTGCAGGCAGGGGTGTGGGGTGGCGGTGGTGGGCTGCCCCCCAAGGCCGGAGTCAGCGCTGGAGCAGCTAGTGTGGCAGCCGTGGGGCCCGCTCTACAGGGCGGGGCTGCCAAGGCAGCTGCAGGCGCTGGGCACGGAGGTGATGCATGTGGGGCGCGGCAGGCGGCTGAGCTTCCACAGGCCAGGCCAGATGGTGGTCTATCTGGTGCTGGATGCCCTCGCCGCCTCCGCTGCCTGCCCTGTGCAGCTGCTCCAACACTGACTCCGGCCTCGGGGGGGCGGCCCACCGCCACCCCACCCGCAGCCTCCCCAGCAGCGCCACCTGCCCCACCGTGTAGAGCAGGCCCCACGGCTGCCACACTACCTGCTCTGGTGCTGACTCTGGCCTCAGGGGGCAGCCCACTGCCGCCCCTGACCCCAGCCACCCCAGCAGCGACGCCACCCACCCTGCGAAGCCCCCTGTAGAGCAGGTCCCACGGCTCCCACAGCACCAGCCCCTCCGGCTCCAGCTCCAGGGGACTCCGCCAGCGACGCCTGGCCCAGCTGCCTCAGTAAGTTCGTCAGACATCAAAAAGCAAGACAAAAAAGGGTTTCCTTGCAAGCAGAAGGGGAGGATATTCTAAATAAGTTCACACATCATATTATTAGGCCATAGTTTTCTGTGTATGCCCCAAACTGACTTATTTAGGACATACACTGTGTTTCAAATGTTGCTTTGCAATGACTGGATTCAAACATCACTTTAAGCAGCAAATGATTGGTCTACTTTAGCATATTTGCCGAATCCAGATTAGATGCATAATTTATGGTATATATAAAATATGAATAAATATAGTATACCTAGACTGCGGGTCCATATGTATGAATCCTGCCAATGGTGATTTATTATAGTTAAATAATATGGCTCAGTATAATGTGTGAATCCATAAAAAACTAGCATTATTTCAGACAAGGATTTGCCTGTTTTCAAAAATAATCTACAGTACTCAGTTCCAGAATACAGTAATAATACAATAAAACTACCACAATACAAGCTTCCCCCTTTTGTACTGGTGTTGTGATGTAAGGGGTGGAATTTGTGTCATATTTTAATACATCCCGCTTCCCACTGATTGTGTAGGTAAGGCTGAGTGACAAAAATCCAGATAATTAGTGTGTGTGTGTGTGTGTGTGTGTGTGTGTGTATATACACATATACATACACACACACATATACACACATACACACACACACACACATATATATATACATACATACATACATATATTTTAATACATCCCGCTTCCCACTGATTGTGTAGGTAAGGCTGAGTGACAAAAATCCAGATAATTAGTGTGTGTGTGTGTGTATACACACATATACATATACACACACATATACACATACACACACACAAATACACACATATAGATAGATAGATAGATAGATAGATATAGATATATTATAGATATAGATATAGATATAATATATAGATATAGATATAGATATATAATTAACAAATTGAGAGTTCTGGCACCTTTTTTTTTTTAGAAAAAAAGCACTGGGTTTAGGAGTTCTGGGAGTAAAGTTTCAGAGCACAGACTTTTTGGCTTCATCCTATCACTTTGGAATAGCTTCCCTATCCTGTTAGTAATATTGCAGCAGTTATTGCAGGTAGCAATCTGGTAAATCAATATCTGTAAGATATTATGTTCCACAAGGTAATCAGAGGAACCCATAGCAAATTCAAATTCTGTCCTATGAGATACAGTAGCAAAACAGTTGCTGCAACAGAACGTACACAATAGATAAATAAGAATATCTGCTTTTGCTAGCAATTATTTAAGAATTCAATTTTTGTTTAAAATTAAGGGTTTTTTTTAAAATAAAAAGTGCTATTTTGAGAGCTAAGTAGCTGAGATGAGGTTTTCCTCACCTACCCAGTATTCTTTTAAAAACTCAGTGAATTTAGACATGTTTATCAAGATGAATGTGCTGCCTCTTCAAGCACCTCAAGGCAGCTTAACAGTAAAATTAAAGCATCAATAAAAATGCATGAATAAATATATCACTCACTGCCATTGGGTTGAAACCCTATTAACTGAATGCTCTTTTAAAGGGAAATATCTTCAACAGTTTCCCCAAAAAACTGAAAAGATGAGAGTTTGTTGTTCCAGAAACAAATCGAATTGTTCATTCCTTGATATAATTAAATCCTTGTGTATGGTGTCATACCTCTTGCCAGTATATGCCAGTAACAATATTTTAAAAATATTTTAACGCTAACCCAAAAGTGTTTTTCCAAAGGCAAAGTCCAGTTGCCTTTGGAAAAAGCACTTTAGGGACAACCATAACCTGGATGACTGAGAATCTCCATAGACATTATTCTTGCATGACAGAGTTGAATGGAAGGACATCAAATGCTTCAAGAACTTCTAAAATGCATGTAAGATGTACAGTTTATTACAATTAGTCAATGAAGAAACTTCATTACCAAAGGGAATAGTAGTAATTTGATATCAGGCCCCGAGAACCAAGAAATGCAAATAGAATTAACTTCTGAACAATTAGCACTTTGACTTGTATACTGCTTCACAGTGCTTTACAGCCCTAAGTGGTTTACAGAATCAGCATATTGCCAACAATCTGGGTCCTCATTTTACCAACCTTACAAGAATGGGCGACAGAGTCAACCTTGAGCTGGTGAGAATCGAACTGCTGAACTGCTGGAAGCCGGCAGTCAGCAGAATTAGCTTGCAGTACTGCATTCTAACCACTGCACCATCATGGGTGCTTATTGTTCTTCACCTACAGAAATCTTGCTATAAACTAAAGCAATTACTTGCATTACTATAAATATTGTCTGAGAATTTCTAGAGCTGAGTCTTCTTAACTCTCTTTCTCCTGACCAAGCTATCTAAGCTTGACCAAGCTATCCAAAACTATCTCTTTGCAAGGAAAGCAGCCCTTTCCTTCTGGGAATCCTGATCACATTCCACCACATCTGAGTTTAAATACATTCTATGCATTTGTCTTAATATGAATGTTTATATGAAACAGTTTTGACTTTTTCAAGTGCTTCTCATTTTCACCAAGTTGCATAATTATAAAGATAGTGAAATACATACTGCTTTTTAAAATACATACTTTAAGAATATGAATTCAGAATTCTTACTGCAGATATATGATTAGGGTTCTAATCAAGTTAAACAGAGCAAAGTTCTGTTAGTTTTTATATCTTCAGATTTATTAAATTATGTACACAATGCATATTTTCCTTTTGGCTCTCTAGAACAAGTGCTGACAATTCTTTGTCTAGCTAGAATTTGAACTGTTAGTGAACAGGTGCATTATGTTATCTATGTTTCCACTTAAATGTGTGTGAGGACTTGAGATCATTGGGGGGGGGGGAGATGACAAAACTAAGTAGAAAATCTTGCTTGACTGATTCAGTATGGAATATCCTTGAAATCAAGCCAGGACATTAGGGAGGAAAAACACAGGCATTTACATATTTGAGGTTTGAGAATTTATACCATGTTCCAAAACTTTTCAGTAGAATAGGAAGCCTTTCCACCATACTAATTTTGAAATATAGGAACCACTTCTTTAATACATGAAATTCTTTTTTTAAAAAAGTATGGAATACATCCAGGTAAAATGTCATGTTAAGAATGTTATGGAGTTGCAGATGTCCAGATGAAAACATTGCAGTCTAGCACAACTCAGCAAAACAGCAGAGATGATACAGAGGTGAAGACCGACAGCCAGGCTATACGCCCAAACTAACAGAGCTTTTCAGAAAAAAAGATAAGGTATGAGATTGCCCACAGGAGCCACACAAAGAAAACATGATATACTCACAGCGTTCATGTGAAGTTTCCTTAAGAGACACTGGGTGTGCCCTATCCACTTTCTAAAGCATGTTTAAATGGGAGCGAAACTAAAGTGTAAGGAGACCTTATCACAACACCTAAAGCCATCTGGAGAAGTGCACCTTCCATCCGAGAAAAATTAGAAGAAAAGAAACTAATTACAATTTTTAAAAAAAATTAAATGCAAAATATTTTGGAATGCAAAAGTTAAAAAGCAGAATAAAGGGAGAGTTAAATCTGGAATATTGCCTTATTTAAAGATAAGGGTTAGGGTACACACACTCTCATAAGGTAACTGGATAGTATTTTATTCTTACACATGTACTGTTATCACATATTGGTGCAGAATAATGCTTTACTATTGCTAACCTTATTCTCCCTTTTAGATAGCATGGAATAGTATTATATTTTATTGCTTTTATAATAAAATATAACTATTGCCTTATACCAGTGGTGGCAAACCTATGGCACATGTGCCAGAGGCGGCACTCAGAGCCCTCTCTGTAGGCACTTGCGCCGTCACTCCAGCCCCACCTCCCCCTGCGGCTGCCTCACCAGCAGCGCTCCCAGAGAGTCATCCCAGGCACGGCCCGCACAGAGCAGTGCAGCCAAGGACATGGAAGCTGGGCAGCAGGGACAAGACTCCACCCTCACGCCCCAACATGCAGAATGATGCTGTGGGTGTGGGCGGAGGACATGGCCATAGCGCTGCTGGGTCACCTGGGTATCTGTTGCGATGGACCGTGGAGGCCGGTGGCCCTGCGAGTGGGAAGGTGGGGCAGAGCAGTTTTTGGGCACTCGGTCTCTAAAAGGTTTGCCATCATTGCCTTATACAGTAACTTTAATACTTTATACCTAATTATTCCTATATACCATATAAGTTTCTAAGATATTTTACTTCTATAAATATCACAGAATTCTGGGCTATAAATTTATTTTTTTAACTGTATCACTCACAGTCTGTATAGATTTTCGCTGTTTGGCAGAATGCAAAACTCTATGTTGATATTGATCTCACAGTGCAATAAATAAATCTGATTTCACATTTTATTTTCTAACTAGCTTCTAGTTGTATAATTTTCCTTACATTTTCTTCCATAAGATACTTATGAACAATAAAACAGCTAATGACATAGAAAGAAAGGAACACATCCCAGGCTTTAGAATTATTGCAACTGCTGTTGTCAAAAAGACCACAGACAGTCCTAGCCCTGAATTTAGGAACTTACCATGTGCTGGAAATGTCATAATACAATGTTTTGTTTTTGCTTTTGAAATATATGTGTAGTTTTATAATTAGATAATTTCCCATTTATCAATTCTACATGTAAGTAAGGTACATGAGCATTCTGAAGTCAATATTTAGGAATTTTGTAAACATACTTTTAGAAACGTACCATGTCTACTTACAAAAATTATATAAATTTAACAGGCGTGATCCTCATATTCATTCAGATGTGCTGTTGAATTCAATTAGGCTTATTCCTATTCCTATTTGTTCAATAAATGGGAACAAAAATCTAACAAAGAAAAAAGAGACTGCATCATAATTGCCTTTGTTTCCTTAAAAAAAAAACAACACCCAGAATACCTAACAGCTACTGTCTATTCCTACTTTGCAATTTCAAATATCTTAAAATTCCTTCAGTTTCACTTATTTTGGTCCTCCTTGACCCACACCCAGCGTTTAGAAAGCAACATGAGCCTCACGTTTTAGAATAAGCCTGACATTTAGAAAGCTAATGTTTAAGAAGTGCAATAAAACCAGAACAAAATTTAAAATATAAACATAGTTTTAAGTTGTAACTATGCCAACAAGAATAGGATATTTTAAGCGCACTAACTATAAAAATGCTAAGAACATAAACAGTTCCCTGCTGGATCAGATCCTTGGCTGCTAACCTTACTGAGAAGTCTTTGATTAGGAAATTTATCAAAGCCTTTTTGAAAATATAAGGAGATGATGTCTATTGGTTCTGTGTAGCTTATTAACACCTTAAAAACATTCTGGTAGGTTAGTTAAAAACATGCAACCTGTCCCTACACTTGGCCTCTGTAGCTGAAAACTGGGAAGTAGTCAACATAACTCCAATTTTTAATAAGGCTGATGGGGAGATCTAAGAAAGTATAGGCCCGTCAGTTGGGGAAGATCCTTGGAGATACAGAGCTTGGTTAGGGATACCCAGCATGATTTCACTAAGAAAATGTCCTTTTTAACCAACTTACCAGAATATTTTTAGGTTGTTAATAAAAATGTAGAGCCAAGATTTCTCAATAAGGTTATAATAATGGTAAAAAAGGAAAGCCCTCTTGTGAATAAGCAGCTAACTAAATAATTTGAAAACAAACATTAGGGATAAATAGACATTTCTCACAAATGTAACTAATAGGATCCCCCAAGGTTCTATCTTAGGGCCAGTGGTCCTTAACATTATAAATGATATGGAATTGGGCATGAGTAGTGAAATAGCCAAGTTTGTTGATGATTGTTCAGAGTGGTTAAAAAGAAAAAAGGGATTGCAAAGCGCTCCAAAGGAATCTCTGCAGATTATGATAGTATCAAAATGGCAGAAAACATACCATGCGTTGTCTAGCAGTTTAGTTGGTGTTTCATACCCACAACCTTTGGGGTTGCATTCAACAACCCCACCCAGCTATCTTATATTCCTAATGTTTGAATCAAGTAACCACCAGAAGCCTTATGCCACAAGAGGAGACTCGTCAAGGTGAGAGAAGATTGGTTTGGCCCTTAAGAAATCAGTCTTTTTTGAGGGAGAACTTTTGCTTAGTCCAATGTCCTCTTTCTTAAAGATCCTCATTCTTTGCGTTGCATGGTGGATTCTACTATCACATCTCTGAGATGGTCTCATCCTTGGCCACGTCTCCTTCTTCTCCCTCCTCAGCTCATTTATCTCCAGTGTTCTTCCTTAGCTGGCCCGCCCCTGGCCATTCTCCTTGGCCAATAGGCCCCTTGCCCTCTGCCCTTTCTCTGAGGCACCCTTTGTCCTGGGCCTTTTGCTGCATGGGACAGATGGCCGCCAGGCAATTGGGTGGCAGGCATGCCCTGGTGCTGCAGTGGCAGCCTGTGATGGATGATTGCAGATTGTGTGGGGGCTTTCCCCCAAACAGTTTGCCTCCTTTCCTTCCCCGTTCACCTCCTTGCTGCCCCACGGAAGGTGTTCCCCCTCCCCGCAATGACAAGAGCCGCACCCGTGCAGTTTGCCTCCTTGCTGCCCCACGCAAGGCTCCCTCCCTCTCAATGGCAGGAGCTGTGCCAGAGCTGATTTCCTCCTTGCTGCCCCCACAAGGTTTCCCCCTCAGTAACGGCAGGAGCCACGCCAACACCGGTCACCTCCTTGCTGCCCCCCGCAAGGCTTCCCCCAGTAATGGCAGGAGCTGTGCCAGAGCTGATTTCCTCCTTGCTGCCCCACGCAAGGCTTTCCCCACAAACACACACAGCAGGAGCCCCAAAATCTGCAGAGCAGCTGCAGCACTTTAAAAAAAAATCATGCATCGCAGGCTGCCCCCCTCCCACACAGCCCGTGATCGCCCATCACAGGCTGCCCCTGCAGCACCATTGCATCTGCCTGCCACACGATTAGCTGGCGGCTATCTGTCCCATGCAGCCAAAGGCCCAGGACCAAGGGTGCCTCGATGAAAGGGCCAGACCGAAGGGTGGGGGGCGGAGGTCAAGGGGCCCACTGGCCAGGGAGAATGGCTGGGGGCGGGCCAGCCAAGGAGGAATATTGGAGATAAAAGGGCTGAGGCGGGAGGAGGCGCATCCAAGGATTCGAGCTGAAGGATCCTAGACCCCCTGAGAGCCCCTTCTACCTGCTTCTCTCTTCCTCTTACTTGAGACAGTCTCAAGCTTGTTTTCTGAGCATCAGAAAGTCCCTACACCAGGGATGCATCCATTATCTCTTAGATAACCATACATGTGACACTTAAAGTAATATACCATGTATATCCCACATACCTACTATGTGTCTGCTTTCAGATATATTTTAGACAACATACATTTACATTTAATATTTAGCCTTACTGTTCAATACATTTTAGAAATCTTTTGCTTCTGACTTCTATCAAGAAATACTTATACCACATTAATCATTTTAACTTACTATACATAATTTAAAAATAAAATGTTGCTATTTACAGCAGCAATGATTAAAAATAATTAGATATTAGGTGCTAGTATGAAGTATCAATGGCCCAAGTAAAATTTGTGAGACATGAGTCACGCCATGAAAGAGTCACTTGACAGTAAGATGGATGGCATATAAATAAATATAAATAAATAAATGTATGTTCCATATATATAAACACATTAGATGAAGTCTGATGCAAGGAAGGTAGAAAGGTTATTAATGAATGGACAAAAGTAGCACAGAGTATAGTAAATCTGAACAATAATTAAAATGTTAGCACAATAATAGCATTTCATGATGTATTAGCTTTATATTCATTGCATTTTGAAATAAATATTTTGATTACATTTTCTAATTAGAATTCGCTGGATTCATTTCAAGAAATGCTGTGTCATGGTTTTTTCAGTAGTTTCAAAGATATATGCCTCTCTTTCCTAAGAATAGTCAAGTCAGTAACAACGTTAAGAAAAGAAAAATACTTCAACTTAAAACAACAATGTGCATTACTAGTCTTAAAACAAATTGACACACCAGTCATAATAGGAACAGTTATACCTCATTATTAAAAAACCATCTCTCTAAAACACCACTGAGATTCAACTACTAAGCAATAGTAGAGCTAACCAAGTGATCTATGAAGAAAGAAGGATCACTCTGTTATTTGATGCCAAGAATGTGGGTGGCAATCTCAGCCAGAATCCAAAGAACCATTTAACTAGTTCCACATGGTCAAGAAGACTTTGATTTATGCTACACTGCATGTAAACTGAGGAGAAACATCATTCCTACAATGACAGAGAGACACAAACAGATAGTGTTCCAATGTTGCAACAGCAGGGGGGGGGGGAGAGAAATCATACAGTACTTGCATTTAGTTAAATCAGTCTGCAGCTACCCTGTGGAAAAGAGTGCCAATAATTGGCTTCTTTCACCTCTGTTAGCCATGAACAAAAGCATCATTTGATTTCACAAGGGGCAAAATGAACTAAAGATAGTCAACTAGCTGAATCAATCGGGTGGAATAACAATAACCTGCAGCATTTTCTTTTTCTCTTTGTTCAAACTTTCAAAGTTGTTAATTAAGACCTACAAAAACCAACCCTACTGGATTCTTTCAGCAAGGCATTAAACTGCCTTTTTACTTGTATTTAAAAAGAGAAAGAAGCCTAAACATCTGAAAGACGGTAACTAGTCCAATTATTTTTGTGTATTTTCGACAGGAAAATACAGTTACAATTTACCTTCTGAACATTATTTTCAAGAAAATGTTAATGTTAATTTTATTTGTATACCGCCCTTCTCCCGAAGGACTCAGGGTGGTGAACAGGGCACATATAAAATACAGGATACAAAAGTTAAAAAAGAATTAAATACAAGGCCCAAGCTAAAACAATAAATAATAATATAAAAACCACAATAAAATCCCAACCTATCCCCCATCAGGCCAGGCCGGCTTGTTCGAATAAACAGGTCTTCAGATCGCGTCGGAAGGAGCGAAGGTCGGGCGCCGTCCGGAGCTCAACCGGCAAAATATAGGGTGTTCTGTGAAGTTTACTGTATCTTATTTTTAGTGTAACGTTAAAAGAAACATAAACATACACTAGAGGTAGTTCTTTCACTTACTACATTTGAGCTCAAAATTTCTGTTGCTAAGCAAGGCAAGTTAAGGGAGCTTTCCCATGTTACGAATTTGCTTGCCACAGTTGTTAAGTGATTAATAGGTTGTTAAGTTATTAAATTAGTTACACAATTGTCAAGTGAATCTGGCTTTCATTGACTTTGCCAGAAGGTTGCAAAAGGAGGTCACATGACCCTGGGACACTACAGCTGTCATAAATACATGCCAATTGCCAAGTGTCCAAATTTTGATCATGTGACCACAGGGCTGCTGCAATGGTCCTAAGTGTAAAAACCAGTCATAAATCACTTTTTTCAGTGCCGTTATAACTTTGAACAAGTCTTTAAACAAATGGTTGTAAATCTAGGACTATCTGTATTCTCAGGGACCATGCTAATGAAAATCTAAAGTCTTTCTTAAAAAGTATAAAAAACTGTTTTTAGAGATTAATGACCGAAAGATGTCTGCATTTCTATCACAATACAAAGCCATGATAAAATTACCTAAAATACTTTATGTAAATTGAATAATTTCTTTTTTTTAAATCCATTCAACAGACAACTTCCCCAACATATTAGAAATGCTTTTGAAATTGCCCCTTGGTTAAGCAATGGATTAATTCAGAAGCTGGAAAACATAGGCTATTAAACAAGTTTCTGTATGTTCCAGTCATGACTACCTACTTATTATTTCAACTATATGTTTCAAGTGAAAGTCTATACTAACAAGCAAGAAGTTCAAGCTATTATTCACCCTCAAAGCTTACTGTATAATTTTGGGTTATTCGCTTTGGCTTTCTCTTTCTTTCTTTCTTTCTTTCTTTCTTTCTTTCTTTCTTTCTTTCTTTCTTTCTTTCTTTCTCTTTCTCTTCCTTCCTTTTTTCTTGAATTCCTGAAGATATATAAAACTAATACATTTATCTAAATTACTCTGTGACATAAGACATACATTTAGTATAACACAATGGTTTCAATATTTTCATCCTAATCAACCACTCTGGAGGTAGGTGCATGCCTGAAAACGTGTGTTTTAACTGGATATTAATGCTCCAATATTTCTGTCGCTTGCTTAGCAGACCAGTCAACATGGAACCCTTAAACATGCCAACAAATAAGCGGCAGATACTTTAGCTGCCCTGGAGTGGTGAAAAATTAAAAAAGGAAAGCTGGTGCTCTCATCTCTTGCCTTGGTCAAAACAAAACAAAGCTACACCTCTCTACCTGTTATGTTCACAGAATTTACTATCAAAGTTAAAAAATATCAAAACTAAACAAAGACATCTAATGCATATACATAGCTATTATTTTAAGAGGTCCAATGACTTGATATTGATACTCTATTGACTTCTGTAAAAAGAAGATCCATTTTACGCTTCTGTAGGGAAATAACAAGCAAAATTAGTTGTGAACTACAACACAGTTAATGAATTTAAACCCTATACTAAACCCTAGTTCCCTAACAAAGGGCCTCTGAGTGCTGGTGTAAGGCTCCTTTTCCTTTTAATTTAAAAAGAAAATTAAATGGGAAGGTAGCATACCTCAGACATTATTTAATTTCCAATAATGCTTCTGGGCCCTCCAAAATCCCAAGGCATTACAAGAAAATCAATCTGACAAGAGGCCTTGAGCAGGAGTATGAAAAAAGCACATGAATGCCACGTATGACCCTCTGGGGCCTCAGGTTGCCTAGTCTTACCATTATTGTTTACAACAGCAGTGACTGGGCACACAGAACATTCCAAGCCAAACTCAAAATGCATTACGACTTAAGTGTGTACGGCAAATCCAGCCACGAAATTTTAACTTCTAATTTTTTTTCAATAAAAATTAAAGTACAGCAATATTTATTCGCAAAATAAATATTTTTTACAGACTCATTTCACCATCTCCTATGAATATTCAACATGGGCAGATAAGGTTGCGGTACAAACCTAACTCTTTTATAACACTAGTTCTGTAAAATATTAACAATCAGATAAACATTAGAACAAGGTCTTTCAAAAGAAAAATCAAACTTGTTAACATTAAGAGGATCAAGACCAAACAGAGATATAGGAAATACATCCCACTTACTAGCTACTGCTCTTTGAAGTTATAAGAGGTTTCTAACCCAACTTCTAAGTATGAGGAATGTTATCCAAAGCCCTTTTTCTTCTCCTTCAGATATTCTAACTGCCATATAGGTAGTCGTTGACTTACAACCATTTGCTAAGTGACATTTTGAAATTATAAAGACACTGAAAAAAGTGACCTATGACCATTTTTAACACGTATGACTATTGCAGCATCCCTGTGATTCAGATACTTGGCAACTGACATATATTTAGGACTGTTGCAATGTCCTGGGTCATATTATCATCTTTTGTGACCTTATGACAAGGAAAGGCAATCGTGAACTATGTTACCAACTTCACAACTGCAGTGATTCACTTAACAACTGTGGCAAGAAAGGTCATAAAATGGGGCAAAACTCACTTAACAACTATCTTGCTTAGCAATAGAAATTTTGGCCTTAATTAGTCATAAGACAAAGATTACCTGTATAAGAATATAGTATTAATTTACCCAATCTGAGTGATTAACTAGATCATGTTACACTGCCAGCTCTAAGATATTGATTATCCTGTATAGCACAATCACTAAATACCTATATAATAAGCAGTTTTCTCAGATTGCTGATGGTCACTACAGTGCTGATGTGCCACTACATTGCTGATCATGTGTATACTCCCAAAGTATTTTACATAACAAATAAAACTTTAACATGGTACATATAACCATGCACTTTTAATAACAATAAGAATGGCAGTGCTGGATTACATCAGAAACTGTCTAGTTTCTAAATCTAAAACTAGTTTTAAATCATATTTATTGTATATTTTATACTGTTTTGCATGTAACAATTCACAAAAGAAAAATAATTGAAATGCAACAATACAGATACAATAGATTAAAAATGTGCATGGATATGAATACCCATGGTGGCCACACATCTGTTTACACTGAACTAAAAAATTCTGCTCAGATTTTAGAAATCACTTTTTTAACCTGTTAAATCAGACCTAGAATTGGTCTACATTTCAATTTCCTATATGCATATACATAAAAATATGAGCCAACAAAATTTAAAAAAACCCTGAAAAATAAACTATTGTGGGGGGGGGAGAACCTCTGACAATTTGCTAGAATCAGAATGTGCTAGAAGAGTTAAAGCTGTACTAAGAAACAGGGAAAAGAAAGAAGAGAGATAACTTATAAAATATCATTGTATATCTTAGAACTCATTAAATGTTTACAATGAACATTAAGTAACCTTAGCCTAATTAGATGATTAAAGCCTAAACAGGAACCCCTACAGAGTGCTTTTTTTTTTTGCTTATAGGGCCTTTGGTGCCTGGCTTTACTTATAAGGACAATTGTAAAAAATGCACCTTCCCATAACCTAAAAACTGAAAAATTCATCACATTTTTTTGCAAATATTGATGCATCATTACCTATTTAAAAACATATCCTTTCTAAAAAAATTTGCTTCTTAAATACATGGCAAAATAAAGCTCCCATCTATATGTGTACAATCAATTTATATTATAAAGTGCTATATTACATGACAGCATACAACATTTAAAAGCTACAGTCAGAAACTGTCAGTATCTCTCTTTTGCCTCATTTAAAAATATTTTTTTTCATTTTCTAGACAACTGAAAACAAGAAGAAAGGAAAAAACAAAAGCTATACCTATAAGAGTCCAAATTAGACCAAGTGTGTGCCATCTATCAGAGAAGAATTATAATTTTCAGTATTCTGCTTACCACTGGTCAAGCAAGCTTGGTTACATGTTTCTTTTATGGAGTTTATAGAATTTAAATGTATTTAAAACATTATTAATTAGTGGTTCTGTGTACATCACAGATCATCACAGATCATCTTAATTATTTCAGTGAGATGCTAATACACTTAATGAACTGTAATATAAACCACATAAAAATGATTAATAAATTTGTTAAATCATTCTAAAAAAACCTGTATTTGATACAGCTAATAGGCAGTTTCACACATTTTTATAATAAAACAGTGTTATTAAAGGATATTTCATGTCTTTTATTTCTTACTATATTTATGTACCTATGTATAGAGAACTGTTATGTTTATAGGTACACAAAACACTTCTAACCGGTATTTAGCTGGAACACTAGAATACACTTTCAGGCACTTGTAAACTGCCAAAAATCATATGAATTGAACACTAAGTGCTATACAAATTAAAGTATTACTTTCAGAAAAACAATGAACAAGCCACATACAATTACAAGTTGTAAAAAAAATTTAAAATCCTTTAGGGATGTTAACCTTTTCAGGTCACAGAACCGATTGTTTAAAAACTACAACTATAAACCCTTGACCAAGAGGCAAAGGCTTAGTGGTAGAAAATTGGCTGTGCTCAATTTGGGGGGTAGGTGGGAGGGGAAGATTTAGTCTCTCACATAATTCCAGAAAATTCATATGGACAACAAAAGTTCTACAGAACCTAGTTTAAAACTTCTGCAATGTAGTATATTTCTTTGATAAATTTTAGGAAGGCATTTAATTCCGGAGGAATCTTATCTGGTATTTTTTCCATAATTAGGCATCTGCCTGGTTTTTATGGTATAATTCTTCCTTTAGTTTCACAGAGAGGGAGTTTTATATGAAACCGATTTTATTTATTAGCCATTAGAGCAGGATAAATAAAATAGCAATAATACCAATAAAACACTTTACTCATGAATGAGACTGATTTACATGTGTTTTTCTCTTCAATTTAAAATAGACATCACAATCCAAACCTGGTACATTAGACCCTAGGGAATACAAAATCAATTATTTAGTTTTGAATACCACAAACAACTAAAATACATGAGTATTTTCATTCTGTACTAGAAGTAACATGGCTGAGCTCAGAGGATAAAAACTAAGGCTCTCCAACCTTCTTTCTCAGAAACTTTGCAGGTTTACATCTCAGTCTTGTCTCTTTGCTTTGATAAATCAAGCAGATAGTTATGCTACAAACAATTATTTTCGGGTGGTGGTGATTGCCTATCATCTTCTAGCATCATCCTTTATTTAGCCTTGCTGTGTATGAGAGGGTTCCCACAATTTGTGCACCATACTAACAAGTAAAGGGTTAAAAATGAAATAAATCAAGATGGTAGATATGAGTCTAACAAGACAAAAATCATGGATTCAATAATTCCACAAACTTTGGAGCCATCTAAATAGATTATGCCATCAACAGTGGTTGATTCATTTTTCTTTTGAATATTTAGAGCACTGTTTCTCAAGTCTCAGCAACTTTTAAGATGTATATACTTCAACTCCCAGAATTCTCCAACTAGGACCCAGCTGAGGAATTCTGGGAGATTAAATCCACACACCTTAAAAGTTGCTGAGATTGAGAAACACTGATTTATTTCAGTAATGTAGCACTGGCAGAAGTAGGCTTCAACAACTTCTGAAGCGTTAAGCACAGGCAAAAATCTCAGTCTCCAGTTCCTTTCTTTCATTATTTCAGGAACTGTTATTGTTTAAAAAACTGGGAACCGATTAATACTTCATATATTCATTTCTGAGGATATAAACATGTTCACACCCTTTCTCCCACCACAACCGCATTCAGAATTTGAATATGCTTTTGTAAGATTATACAATAACAACGTAAAAACGCAATATAGAAATAGCCTTAAATATTTGGATGAGATTCAATCTGATTACAAATGCAGAACAATTTATTTTGGACAATTTAGCTTCATCCTGAGTGTCATTTAATTATTAATTACTTAATAACTGATAATTTTAAAGCATTCAATTATTTAAGAATATCTGCATAAAAAGCGAACATTTAGACATGTTAAGTAAAACACAGTAAGAGAGATATAGAGAGGGTATGGGACATCATAATAAAGAGTTTTGGTTTTCTTACCCAAAAATAGAGACATGCCCATGCTGGAATGTTCCATATACCTTCAGAACATGCTATTTGGGAGAGGGCAGGGGCAATATGGTACTTTCCAAAAATAAAACTTCTGGACTGGAACCAGTTTAAAATGATTCAAGGGTGGCCCTGCCATAAAACAGGCCTGTTTCATCTGGAACACTCCAACCAACTTCTAATTTGAAGAATTTACTCCAGGAAACTGCTGAACCACCTCCAAAATGGCACAAAAAGTTGTGGACAAATTCCACACCCATACATAAAACTATTTGACCAGCTTGTCAAGCATCTGTTAAGAAAGTATTCAATCAACGGTTCACAAGACAGAAGAAATAACAAGATCATATAGAGAGCTATTCAACCACACAATATACTGTTGAATTCAGCAAGAAACATATTCCCCTCAAAATAAGCACTACAAGGATGACCAAAAATAGGCAAGCAACAAAACTGGAAACATGCATGTACTTACTGTATTACTTGGTAAAGGAAACTTTAGCTTGGTTTGAAATACAGGCAGTTCTGACTTACAGCCACAATTGAGGCCAAAATTCTCACTGCTAAGACAGTTATTAAATCAGTTTTAGCCCATTTTACGACTTTTCTTGCCAGAATTGTTAAGCAGGCTGGAAAATAGTCAATGAATTTTAAAAATAAAAAAAATGTTTTTAATTTAAATTGGAATTTAAATCGAATTTTTAACATTTAAATCGGATTTTTTATTTTTATCAAATTTATTTTAATAAAATGCTTTTGGAGTAAAAATCTAAATATAGTTTTCTATTTAAGATACATTAATAATTTAGTTTATTCAGCATGAAATGGAGCTTAGTTATGTAACATGAGGCTGTATATTCTGCAGTATTTACATTTTTGGTAAACTCATTCAATGAATCCAAGCTCTGCAAGTGAGATAACATGCATGGCATTGAGGCATTCATACAATTTCACAGCAACCATGAGAAATATCATAAAACAAAGTTCAGGAATATTCCTTTATCCCATTGTTTTGCAAATCTGCATACACTACAAACTGTATGATTGTTTGAAGAGAAACGCATCTGTACCAGGCTCTAAATGTTTTAATTAAATAAAATAATTTAACTAGTTCTCCAACTATGTGTGATTAACCTATTAACCCAAAATTGGTTCTGATATTACTGTTTTACTAAACTGACAGCTTATTATTCTATATAGGAAACCTTCATTTTATTTGCAAATAATAATATTAAAGATTATTAGCAAGAATGAGTCTTTACATTTAAAAAGCACCTGTCATTTCAGATACATCAAGACAGTGCCTGTTAGCGGGCGTCCACTCACCTGCTGCCTGCCACGTCCCTTACCTTGTTGTGTCACTGCTGCATCACCAGCAGTCCCATTAAAGTGATGGGACTGTCGCTGTGTCAACAGCGGGTCAGAGGAAGAGCCGCTGTGGGACAGAGATGACAGCTGCTCTTTAAAAATTATGATTTAAATCGAGCTGATTTAAATCAAATCCACTCTGTTGTTAAGTGAATCACAACAGTTTTTAAGTTAGCAACATGGTTGTTAAGTGAATCTGCTTTCACCATTGATTTTGCTTGTCAGAAGGTCACAAAAATTGATCACATGACCCGAGGACACTGCAACCATCTTAAATATGAGTCAGTTGCCATGTCAGTTGAATTTTGATTACATAGTCATGGGAATGCTGTAACGGTTATGAGTTGTGAAAAATAGCCATAAGTAATTTTTTTCATGCCACTGTAACTTCAGAGTGTCACTAAATAAACTGTTGTAAGTCAAGGACCACTGCACTGAACATTAGTGTCAAAAAGCTTTGGTAAGTTAGTGCTTTTAAACTAACATCTTCAATCTGAATACTAATGCCTTTTCATAATTCTGTCAGCACACTTTTGTATACTTATGAAGCCATTCCAATTCTCTTGTATGAGAATCATAAGCCCCAATATTTTAAAAAGGTTGTTTTCCAGAAAAACCTTGCTGCTTAAGTAACACCAGCTGCCTGCAATTAGTGCAGGTTCGAGTCCCACCAGGCTCAAGGTTGACTCAGCCTTCCATCCTTCCGAGGTAGGTAAAATGAGGACCCAGATTGTTGGGGGCAATTAAGCTGACTTTGTAATAATGCCGCTTGGGGTGTGTATGAAAGCCCTAATAAGCAGGCATATACATAGAATGAAGGCTACTGCTAAGCTTGTAAGCCGCCCTGAGTCTTCGGAGAAGGGCGGGATATAAATGTAATAAAAATAAAAATAAATAAAAAATATGTTTAAAACCAAGTACCAAGTGATTTTTCTCAAGCATTTAATTGATTTACATAATAAAAACTTATCTCTATAGTATCAAACCCTGATAAATTAGCTACTGTCCTTGTTTGCAAATAAAATACAGACCATTTGTTTACTGAAATTGCAAACCAACAATGACAATTATAACTGGTCAGTGGTGGGATTCAGCCAGTTCACACAACTTCGGCAGAACTGGTAGCTAATTTTTTGTTGCCCAAGCCCAGAATGGACTTCCGGAAGTGACATCCACACAGAGAACAGGTTGCTCACATATTTGAATCCCACCACTGTAACTGGTCCTTATACTTAAGACAAGGCGTCCCTCAGCCATGTTATCAAAATTCAGATGTCTTGCAAATGGCATGTATTTACAATGGTTTTAGCATCCCAGGATCATCTGTGATTGCCATTTGCAACCATCCCAGCTGGCTTCTGACAACCAAAGTGAATTTGGATTCACTTAATAAACATGTGATTCATTTAACAACCATGGCAAAAAATGGGAAGGACTCAATCACTGCCTCACTTAACAATTTAAGTTCCAATCTCAATTGCAGTCATAAATCAAGGACTACCTGTACTGATCTAGCTTTTATTTGAAAACAGAACACTTAACCATTGTAATGAACGTTTGTCTATAAAGAAGTAGTCCTCAACTTATGACCTGTCACTTAACAACCATTTGAAATTATGTCAGGCCTGGAACAGGTGCTTCCTGACCTCTAAAGCACTTCTGGCCATTGTAAAAAGCCTTGCACAAAACCACACCCTGCAGCCATGTGACCACATTTTGGTTGCTTGACAATCAGCTCATCTTTAAGACAGATTGCAACATCCCACAGTCAAGTAACCATGATTTTAACATTTTTTGCTGGTTTCTGGCAAAAAACACACATTTGGAAGACTCAGTTCAGAGTTACCACTGCAGTATTCACTTAATAATCACAGATTTGTTTAATGACCACTGTAATTCACTTAATGACCACCACTAAATGTCATAGAAACAGGCCAAGTCATATGGATTCCTTGACTTATAACCTAACAACTTACAACCAAAAATCTGGTCCCAATTGCGCTCATAAGTTGAAAACTACCATTACAGAATATTTCTTAAATACCTTATATATTGTTGGAAAAACATCTTTAATAATAGAACATTTAAATTCACTTAAAATTCCGACAACTAACTGATCGGACCCTGTTTAATTTGCATGCCCAGACAATATCAGCGAAGTGCTACCACCTGTTGAGACATAATCACTTATTCTTAATAAAAAAAAATCTGCAGAACTTTCACTTCTATTCTCAGAAAACATTTAAATATTTTATCAGTGTAAACAGATATGTGTTGAAGTATAAATAATCTATTTTTACACACTCTACTTAAATGGGAAACAACAAAAAACCCTGACAAAAGATACTCTATTAAAGTTACGGCTGTACAACCCCTTTGAATTAAATCCTACCTCACTTATTATGAGATACATGTAAGATTATGTTGTGCATTTATTTGGTGTTTTAAAATACAGTACACTCAAAGTTACGCTTGCACAAACTTTACTGAAAGAAGGATTACAACTACTCTTTACAAATAAATAATATTAAACCTTTTACACATTTAAATCCATAGCATATTTAAATAGACAGTGACTAAATATCAGAATCATTACCTTTTTGGCAAATAATATTAGGTACAGTAATGATGAAAATGTCTTAATGCTTCTCTGCTACTATTTAAGAAAAAAAGAGAGTAGCGATTGCCAGTTTCTATTTAAATATAAACACTTCTGTAAGAAAATTATGAGTTAAGAATTAGGGAGGCTAAATGAAGGCAAGTGGTATGAAAGAAGCAAACCAAATAGAACGCAGTAATTGTGGCTTTACTATACATAGGATGAGGAGACTGAAAGAGAGAAATAAACCAATATAAATAAATTCAAGCGATTCTGTAGAGCTGTATCATGCTAAACCATTCATTTGACATGTCTCTTAAAAGAAAACAATGTTAAATTACTGCAACTTAGTACCAGGTTTAGCAAGAAAATGCTTTTGTTAGAACTAATATTTTTCTTCCTCTACCCCCATCCACGAATTTACCAAATTGCATTATATTATGTTATACAATAACCAGGAATGTAATTTAAGTGTCTATAAACATTCAGGATTTCTACAACATTCCAAGAATCTACTTTTTCACTGTGAAACAAACCCTTTTATAAGGGGGCACCTGAATTTAAAAATCAGATAAGTAAATATTGGAATGAATTGCTCTTTCTTCCTATGGAAGCTGCCGTGCCTTTTTGAGTGCTTTATGCCATGATCAAATATCCACCTATAATCAAAAGGCTCTCCAACAGTGAGAGGGGATTTAGCTAAATTTATCTATTTTATTTATTTATTCCAAACCTTTATACAGCCACCTGTTTTATAATCAACTCTGGGAAGCTCCCAATCAAGATCCATGAACACTTAGTGCTTACTATCAATCATCTCCCCTCCCCCCCCAATAATTTTTCCCCACTTCTCACTCTATGGCTAAGAGAGAAGGAATGGCACAAAACTGCCGGGTGAACCTCCATGTTTGATGGGGAATAGAAGCCAGATATCCCCAATCCAATTTGAACACCTTAGCCAAAACACCATACTGGAAAAATAAACCAATAAGATGGTTAGATGAAATAGAGGGGGTTTCTTCTTGGAAGACAAGAGGCTAATGTATCCATTCACAGGTAGTCCTTGACTTTCAACAGTTCATTTAGTGACCATTTAAAGTCACAATGTCACTGAAAAAAGTGACTTATGACCGTTTTTCACACTTACAACCATTGCAGTATCCCCATGGTCACATGATCAAAATTCAGATGCTTGGCAACTGGCTCATATTTATGACTGTTGCGGTATCAAGGAGTCCTCTTTTGTAACCTTCTGACAAGCAAAGTCAATAGGGAAATCAATTTCACTTAATAACCATGTTACTAATTTACCAACCGCACTGATTCACTTAACAACTATGGCAAGAAAAGTCGTAAAATGGGGCAAAACTCACTTAACAAATGTTTCACTTAGCAACCGAAATTCTGGGCTCAACTGTGGTCATCATTTGAGGATTACCTATAGTAAGATTTTCTTGAGCTTAAAAATAAAGAGATTCACTCAGCAGAACATGTCAAGCTACCGTAATAAATTTGTGATATTGAGCTATGTTTGCCTATCATATTAGACATCAACTGTCATGAGAGAATGAAAATAATTATTACAACATTTATATACTGGTAGAAAGCAATCATGAAATCAGATATTCAGCAATTAGGCACTTGAATTATGCAAGCCAAATCATTTTTGACTGCAGTATTTTTTACCAGTGGTTATGATATCGTTTTCTAGGTAAAGGTAAAGGTTCCCCTGCACATGCGTGCTAGTCGTTTCCAACTCTAGGGGCCGGTGCTCATCTCCGTTTCAAAGCCGAAGAGCCAGCGTTTGTCCGAGGACGTCTCCATGGTCATGTGGCCGGCATGACTAGACGCCAAAGGCGCACAGAACGCTGTTACCTTCCCACCGTAGTGGTCCCTACATTTTTACATGCTTTCGAAGTGCTAGGTTGGCAGAAGCTGGGACGAGTAACAGGTGCTCACTCTGTTATGCGGCACTCGGGATTTGACCCGCCAAACTGCCGACCTTCTGATCGACAAGCTCAGCGTCCTAACCCACTGAGCCACCGCGTCCCTTTAATTATTTTCTACCTGCCATCAAATTTTATCTATTAATTATTAGTGTTACTTTTTTTGCTATCAGGCCTTTTTCTTTCAATTCACTATATCATTATTTACTATACTAAAATACAGGTAACCCTCGACTTACAACCATTTGTTTAGTGATCGTTCAAACTTGCAACAGCATTGAAAAAAGTAACTTATGATTGTTTTTCACACTTGCAATCATCGCAGCATACCCATGATCACGTGATTAAAATGTGGACAATAGCGACTGGCATGTAGTTGGTTGCAGTGTCCCAGGTCATGTAATCACCTTTTCTGACCTTCTTTTTTTTTTTATTGAAAAGTTTTACAATACAATTTTCCATTAAAAACCCCCATCCCCCCCGACCCTCCCCTCCCCAGCTCCCCCCTCCCTCTTCCCTCCCTTGCCTCCCCCCTTCCCCCCTCCCTCTTCCCTCCCCGTACCTCCCCCCCACCCTCCTCCCCCCCCGGACTTCCCAGAGCTAAATACAAGGTATATATATATAAAAACAATCATAAGCAACCATATACTAACAACCATAAATTCTAAAATCCATCACCCTCTAACTTGTATAAGAACAAACAAAACTTAACATTAATAAATATATATAAAAAAGAAAATTGGAAAAGAAAAGAAAAAACACGAAAGAAGACTTATTCAAATGCTAGATAAAACTTCTTAACCCTATACTTATTCTGGATAAACTCAATCCACTTTCTCCATTCCATAATATAACGTTCTTGCGAGTGATCTTTCAAATAAGCCGATATCTTCGCCATCTCTGCCAGGTCGGAAACCTTTAAAGTCCATTCTTCTATGGTCGGCAGCTCCTCTTTCTTCCAATATTGTCCTATCAAAAGTCTTGCTGCCGTAATTAAATTCAGCATCAACTTAGAGTCCACCACTGTAGCATCAACAATTATTCCCAACAAAAAAAATTGCGGACAAAACTTTATCCTTCTTTTAAAAATCTTCTGTATATTCCACCAGATTTTAATCCAAAAGGCCTTAACCTTTTTACATGTCCACCATATGTGAAAATATGTTGCATCTTCAGCCCCGCACCTCCAACACTTAGGCTGATAATTCGGGTACATACTTGCAAGTTTTTTAGGATCTAAATGCCATCTATAAAACATCTTATAAAAATTCTCTCTTAAATTTTGAGCTTGAGTAAATTTCACATTCCTCACCCAAATCTTCTCCCACATGTCCATAGTAATAACTTCCTGGATATTTTGGGCCCATTTTATCATACAGTCCTTAACAAGCTCTGTTTCTGAATCAATCTCAATCAGTGCAAGATATATCCGTTTAATGTGTGCAGGTCCCTGATTTCTAATTTGCTTTATCAAATTTTCATCAATCGTTGCAAATCCAATTTTCTGGTCTTCTTTCCACCTGGCCCGTAGCTGAGTATATTGAAACCATGTTTGTACAACCTTCTCTTCTCGCAAGAAGCTATATGATTTCAAACACCAAACATTCCTTTCTAAACTTAAAATTTCCTTGTAGGTAGTCTCATCGTGTTTGAAACCAGCATGTATATTTTCTATTGCGTGTTTTGGAATTGCCCACAATGGTATCTTACAACTTAGCTTATGTCTATACTTCTTCCAAACTCTCAGCAATGCCTGTCTTAAAATATGCGTCCTAAACACGGTACCTACCTTCTTATCATACAACAAATATGCATGCCAGCCAAACAACAAATCATGGCCCTCAAGATTTAATAACCTCGATTGCGTCAAATTAATCCAATCTTTTCTGACCTTCTGACAAGCAAAGTCAAGGGGGAAGTTGACTCACTTAACGATGTTACTAACTTAACTGCAGTTATTCACTTAACAACTGTGACAATGGAGCAAAACTCACTTAACAACATAGCAATGAAAATTTTGGACTCTATTATTATTATTAATTTGATTTATATACCGCCCTTCTCCCAAAGGACTCAGGGTGGTGTACAAGGCAATAAATATATTAAAAATACAAGATAAAAAAGTTAAGAAAAATTAAATATTGTGTCCAATACAATAAAATTAATTAAAATCAATATTAAAAACCCCAAACCCATCAGACCAGGCCGGCTTGTTCAAATAAATAAGTTTTTAGTTCATGGCAGAAGGAGCGAAGGTCGGGAGCCATCCGGAGCTCAACCGGTAAGCGGTTCCAAAGGTCTGGCGCGCCCACAGAGAACGCCCTCCCCCTGGGGGTCGCCAGTCGACATTCTCTGACCGGTGGAACCCTGAGGAGGCCCTCTCTGTGGGAGCGCACTGGACGAAGGGTTGTACGTTGAGGACTATCTGTACCTGAACTTTCAATGGAATAAAAAAAATATAAATCAGACTCGTAAAGAGTTATTTACCTGCAAGTTAGGAAGCCTTTTATAAAGGAGGACAGAAAGTTCTCTACTGCTATTATACCAGGTCAATGAGATACAAATGATTAGCATAAATACCTGTGAGGAAAATAGCTAGTAAAATTGTATACTATATAAACAGTGATAGTGAATTTTTTTTTCCTGCAAGAAGTTGAAATTGATTGATTAAACCTTTTTTTTTGTACACGGCGGCGGCGGCCTAAAGCGAAAAGGTTTTATAAAACCCAGCTGAAGGCCTAGGACTGGGGTGATGGTGTGTGTGCTCATGGAGACTCTGCGTGCCCCCTGTGGCACCCGTGCCATAGGTTCGCCACCACGGCTATATAAGATAGTGGATTGAACCCAATTTTGATCTCATGGAGACATAATTGTTCCTATCAGCAAAAGCAGTACGAGATAATTCTGTAGTCCTCTGTAGTTAATTTCACTTGGTACTTGAGCATAATCTCTCCCTGTGGCTCCCACTCATTGGAAGACCAGCATTAGTTTCTACCTGTTTGCAAATCTTACATTATATTTAACAGTATCCATGTGGTCAATAATCTTCCTACTATATATTCTAATTTATACTCCCAATGTATATGTTTGTTGCTCCTTTAGAATATACTGAACATATTCAAAGCCTAGTAAACATGTTAGACAAAAATAGATCATATGCTAGGCTGGCATTGGAACTTTATGTTTTTTTCTTGATGATTTAGACTTCAAGCCTCAAAACACTGGACGTGCTAGTTGGGATTGATGGAGACGGTACTTGAAAACATCTGGAGGAGATCAAATTGCTAAACCTTAATTTGAAGTTTGAATGTTCTGCAAGCTCTTACAGTTTCCCTCTACATAATAGTTTTCTCTCATATGTCTTGGTTTTCTCTAAATACCGCTTGCCACAACTTCTAGAATAGTAAACTGCCTAGTGGTCTTTTCAAATCATAGTTTATAAATCCACTGTAAACTATGGTTTTGAAATATCACCAATCACTGTTGGCTATTAAGTACAAAAAACCCCAAAACAATAGAAAAACCAGGGGAGTATATGACATAGGGAGAACAATCATCAAATCATGTTTTGACAGATTTCATTTATAGCATCTCAGTTGCGGTTAAGTAGACTGGTAGATTATTGAAAATATACAACAAATAGCAATGCTTTTCTTTCAATATTTGTATGCTATTTCTAATAACGAATGTACAAAATCAGAAATATTTCATTCTTTTTAAGCAACTGATACTTGGGGGAAAATATACTTACTTTCCTTTTAAATATGTAATTTTAATTCTCAAACTAACTCACTATAGCCATTATATTAAGAATGAACACATCAAGACAAGTTTAAGCATACTACCATAAAGCTACATGCTCCTATACTTATACCTCAATCCTATACATGTTTGGAGGAAAAATACCTCCTGCATATAACCTTGCTAAAAATATGAACTGTTTACAATTGTTTGCCATGTACAGAAACAAGTCATAGTGAAAATCCTATTAATACATAGCATGAAACCACCAGTTAATGTCCTCACAAGAACAAAAAACTATTTAAATTTCATTGTAAAAATATATATATTAAAACTTTTAACAACCAAATCTCTTTAATGGAATGTTTGCTCTTCTCATTCTTTGGTGCCATTGAGTAATGGAGTTATTTACAAATATATTATGCTTCAACTAAAAAACAAGAAATGATTTATAAAATCAGTAAGTTGTTGTCATGGTTTATAGTCTTCTCCAGTATACAATAAAAGCTTTCCCTTATGTGGCGACCAGAAAATGTTTGGATCCAAAACTCACAATAGGCTGATGACCCAATATACAAATACTCCTGATAGTCCCAATTTAGAGGAAAATGATCTAATTACCAACAAGTAAAATCACCACTTAAACCAGTTTTACCAAGCGTATTCTACTCACTACAAAGTTCACATGATGTGCTTATATTTGTTTTATATAAGAATATATTTTATTCTAAAATGCCAAAGTTACCTTAGTAATAAGAGACTGCATCTCAGTATCAGTTTATAATTTAATACTCTGCCTAGAAAATAGAGCACACCCAATAGGCCCTATTATAAAACATTTGTGGCAAACTTTAATTAACAGTGGTGAGTTTTTCATACCACCCGTTTAAAATCCTGAGCGAATGAGATTAATGATGCTGCTATTTATGTGATCCTGTATAAGATTAGATGTAGGCTGGATTGCACATGCACACATATTTAAAAGTTCCTGTATTAGGATTGGTACTAAAAACAGGAGGTCCTAGGGATAAAACATATTCAACAGTGGCTGGTCCCTTAAGAAACTTCCTTCCAAGAGACATATAGTGTAGTATTCAAAGTTTTTTTAAAAAAAAAACACCATGAATTTCAAATGGATATTCTTTTTAAATTATGCATTTTATTTTTTGTTGCTGTAGCTTTGGGAATTATTTACAGTTCTTGAATAATGTTAGTCTTATACAGATATTATTTAAGTATTTGGTAATTTGCTCAAAAATGGATGTTTTATTCCAAGACTGCAAATAAATTGCTAATTACAAAATTAAAATTCTATCATTGGAAGCAGACATCTCAACTTATACACCTGCCTCTTCTCTACAAATATAAAACATATCATACTCTCAATTAAGAGCCACATATTTATCTCAAGCAAGTTTGAACTCTCACATTCATAATCTTGATTTTATGTTATTCTAATAAACCTCATTTAGGTTTCATATCTCTGACTCATTAATTCTTCTACCTTGACCTTTATGCAACAACTCATTGCTTATAATTATTTTGAAAATAGTTTCTTACTGCCTGTCCTGTCTCTCAAACATTTCAGCTGAAATATTCTACAATATTTCCTTCATCTGTCTTGGCAACAAAACAAGATTTTTGCTTCATTAATCCCTGAATATTTCACACCTGACTTTAAAACTATAGCTTCTCAAGTAAGCTCTAATAACTAATACTAAAACAAAAGCAATTTTAGGTAATTTTTGAGCCGTTTATGGCCTGCTGATTCAGCATTAAGAATGATTAAAAAGCCACATACACACCTTGCACTACCACACCCTTGAAATCCTAGATGCAGTACACACCTAATATTGTATTCTGTGGTAGTTTATCCTTATAATGGTTTTGTTAAATAGAAAAGCTGGAGTTAATTGTATTGGTTCCTTCATTTTGCTGAACTTGCTTTCAAACTAAACCTAAGTAATATTGCCTGGATTAAGTGATTTGACACCTGCATTTCTGCACAAATAGAAAGGCATCGTTTCTCTCTCTCTCCCTCTCTCTCTCTCTGTGTACCCTTATATATACCAAAATGAAGTCTTTTTGTGGACTGGAATGCATTGGTATATTCAGCCAAATATATTATTCATCCAAGCTACTAGGTAAACTATTTTCCACTTATTTTATATAGTAGACAGGCAGTTTATTAGTCTTAGACCAGTACAAACAATGTGTCCATCAGTACCTTGTGAGTACTTATAAATCTATTTTGTGACAGTAAATAAAAAAGTAAGGCAAATTAAAACAATTATAAAACAACCTGCCTAAAATACATGAGTGAAAGCCAAAAGAAGCAATCTACGGTATATCTATGTTATAAAGTGGTATCTATAATTGTGATTACGTATGAAATTACAAAAATGTATCCAAAATTTATGTAAAATGGAATATGTAATATCACAAAAATTGATAATGTCTAAGATTCTAAAGCATCTGTGAAGCAGGAACTTGTGTGCAGCACTTTTTGCAGTGTATTTCTTCAGAGTAGACTCTCCAATAAGGCTGTCTCTCCTGGGACAGCATCATTGGGATCCACCAACCTTCGCTCAAATTACCTTTTTCAAAAGATCCCATCTCTCCACAAGGAATGTCACAGGGGTCATCCCTTTCATCCCCACCTTTATTCATTATAAAAGCCCAAATGGAAAAAAATAGAGAAATGAAAAGCCCATAGATTTAAGAGTTGGCAAAACAGTGAGAAAACGTCTGCCGATTAAAAAAAAAAATTCATAGGCACATTTATTTTGAAATGCAAGTAAGGTTCTTTTAAGAACTAAAGGCTACGACAAACGCTATGCACAATACATATAGCAATTTTCCACCCGTGAACCCTACGTTAGCCAATCACCACGGTCAGTTCTCTTTTACAGTCGAAGTTCTTCACAGATGTCCTCCCATTTTCCCTACTGAAAAAAGTTCAAAAAGACCAACCTTGGCGTTTTGAACAACAAAGTAGCGAACAGAGCAACGAACAGAATTCCTAAACTCAGCCATTAAATTCAGATAGGGATTTACTCCAAAACAAGGGAAGATAGGTTCACCCCCTGACCTTTCAAAAATACAAAAAAAACCCACCTTGCGTACATTTTTACTCTCAAATCACTGAAAAGTAATCCACTCCTCTGGCCGGGTAATAAAAACAGCCCAGTATGCGCATCGCGCGCACACACACACACACACACACGCAAACACATACAAGCCTTTCAAAGGCGTTATAGTTCATGGCAACAAAATCAATGGGGGAGTGCAAAGCGGTCGTTTTCCCCGCCGGCGGGGAGGATTGCGCCCCACAGGTGAGGGCTGCTGCAAGTCAAGCCAGGAGCTGGAAAGAGCAGGAGAGCCGCCTTTCTCTCCCTCGCTTAGGCCAGATTAGGAAGCACACACACACAACCTGTTTGGCAAGGTGAAGACGAGCGTGGCACCCCCCACACACACCACCACCACCCCGTACCCCTTACCCCACCCCTCCCCTACTTACAGTAAATGGGTGAAGGCGCTGAGTCCTTCGGGCACGGCGGTGAGCCCTCTCCCGGAGCAGTCAACCCCTCCGTCCCCATCGCAGCTACAGGAAGCCGGGCACGGAGAAAGGGAAGCTCCTTCGCTGGGCCCAGCCAAGCAGCCGAAGCCCCAGGCGAAGAAACCGAGCAGAGCCAGGCAGAGCATCGCCAGACTCTTCCTTGTCGCCGCGCTGGCGGCGGCCAAACACTCCCTGGCGCGCACCGGCCCGGCCGGGGACGGTCCCTTCGAGGGACAGGGGGGGCCAAGTGCCGTACGAGCGCGCCCTGCCCGGGCCCTGGGGCTGCTCCGCGTCCTTCGTCTAGAGCCGCTGGCTCGCAGACCTCCCTCCTTTCCCACCTCTCGGCGAACCCTCGGCCCGGAGCAAGCGTCCTCCGCTTCGTTCCCTTCCCCTTCCTCTCGGCGCCGTCCCGCCACGCGAAGAGCCGACGGTTCAGCCCCCTCTTCCTTCCTTCCTTCCTTCCAAACCCACGGAAAGGCGGCAGACTCTCGTCAGGTCCTGTCTCACGGCAGCAGGTAAAAACGTGCCCCGTTGGAATCTGCCATTACAGTTCTTTCCCCAGCTCCCTTTTGCAACGCCGCCGTAGGTAAAGCGCGCTTCTCCTAGGAAATTAACCCTTCAAGCCATTCCGGCACATGCGCTCGCTAGTTCTTTCTCGGCTCGGCCGTTTCGCTTTGCCAGGACTGCCCGCCCGCCCGCTCGCTCGCTCGCTCTCTCGCTTGCTTTCCTTTGCCTTCTAGGGTTGCACACAATGCGCCGACTGCGTGTGTGCTCAACTCGCCCAAATCCCGGCGCCTGCTGAAGCGATATGCAAAACAGCGAGGTGTGTATGCTAATGAGAGAATCGGACTGCTCGTTCTTATTGGTCGAAGAGGAGCCTCAGCCTAGTAAATATATACAAATCTCCGAGCCTGTTACGTTTCCCCCCCCCCCACACACACACACACTCCACCCCGCAAACCTTCGGCAGTCCCGAACAGAAGGAAAGAAATGGCCTTTCATTGGTTAAAGGGAGCTACGGATGGGCGGGGCAATAGGCGTTAAGTGACAGGAGAAGGCGAAGGTTTCCTTCGATAACCGAGAAGGGGTTGCAGGGTCGAAAGGGAAGGTTGCTTTCTAAGATGGAGCCTCTTGTTGGATGCGACTTGCCCTGCACGGCTGCTTGTGAACGGTTCCTTTTCTCCTGGGACACCAGTTGAAGATTTCTACGTCTTTTGCTAGGAAACGGCCTGATGGAATTGCTGTCGTTGAACAAAACAGCCGTTCAGGGTTCTGCAAAATTAAGCACGTGCTGGTAAATACTTGAACCAAGAGCAGGGGTAGGCAACCTCGGCTCTTTTATGACTCATGGACTTCAACTCCCAGAATTCCTGAGCCAGCCAAGCTGGCTCAGGAATTCTGGGAGTTGAAGTCCATGAGTCATAAAAGAGCCGAGGTTGCCTACCCCTGACCAAGAGGAACCTCAAGGCCTTAATTCATTTACTTTTTAACGGAACTTCTTTTTTCGCTAAGTTGATAGGGTTGCAGCTGTCCAGCAAATGCAGCATTTTTTTAAAAAATGCCCATGATCTGGTAGCAGTTGCCTAAGAACTTGAAATGAACCCTAGGCCAAAACGAGATAAATTGCTATGTTGGTTTTTGAAGTCTGCTTTTCTGCAAACTACTGCAACTGATTTTTTTTAAAAAAAAATCCAAGTAATATTGCTGAAATAGAAAGCATTGAATGCTCCTTGAACAGCGTTCAGCATTTTGCTTTGAGGGAGCTGCTATTTATGATGAGAAAATCCAGTTACAGGTAGAGGCAGAAGGGAATTTATAAAAACACCTTTGGAAGGATTTTAGGGGCTATTATCCAGCAGTACTAGGTCTTCTACCATCTGATGCCCTCCAGATGTGTTGAATGTACAATTCATGAAGAGCTAGAGAACACAGCTTGGAGAATGGATGTCTACGCTCTTTTAATCAGTGAAGACTCTGTATAAAGAATATTACACCTGCTATCAATAATGGGTATTAAATAATCTGGTCAGTGCCATTTTCATTTGCGGTATAATTAACAAAACTAGCCTCCATTACAGTCCTCTTACAAGTTTTATCACTAGGTAGTGTGAATGCTTGGAATACTGGAGAGTGCATATGTGACATGACAAAGTTTCAACACTCTTCATCCCAAGATAGAATTTAGGGCCTTCCAACTGCCACTGGATGCCTCAAAAGAAGTTTGAAAATGATACATAATCAGTTATACTGGTTCTATTAGCCTTTAAAAACTGAAAACAGCATTCAGTCACAACTTTGTTGCAGCTGCTACAGGTTGTGAAGTAATAAAGGTCCCTCCACAAAAGGATAATAAATTGCAAAAACCACTCCATTCTAAATGCCCTTACTGAATGTTGCCATCCTTCATCCCTACTTTTACATTTAAACACATGATTTATCTGAAGGGAAGTTGCAAAGCCATCAAACTATCTCTTTCCTGGAATGACTGGTTAGGAAACAAGCCTAGGAAGCTGTGAGATAGGAGCAAGTTACTCACAACTTATGTTACAGTTGTACTGTTTCAAAGAAAAAAAACATTTTATTGCAGTTTCAAATGCATAATAGTTGAGGCAGCTGAGCTCTTGAATATCCTCAACACTGGATTTATAGGAGTCAAAAACTGTTTTTGAGCCAAATATTCATAGGGAAGGCCCCTTAAATGGCTATGGCTATTCATTCAGAGTTTCATAAAAGTAAAATTACTGGGTTATACTGAGCTACCATCTGATCCATATAGAAAAGTTAATTAGAAAAACCATTATACTCAAGAAAGACTGGATTTGTATTTTTTCTTAATTGCTTATTTCCCCCCCCCTACATAAGTAATTTTCATATTCCTAAACATACTTTTTCAAAATATGTTTCTAATCAAGTTAGTTGTTAATAGATGAACTAACAGATTTACAATGATTAAATCCCATAATAATATTTTACTAAAACTGCAAAAATACAAATAATAGTCATGATACATTCACATTAATAAAAACTGCATCACTGTCCCCCATTGAATTCTGCTTGGCTGTGTTAGATGTACTATTGTCTAATAATTATAAATAATGAATAATGTATTTGCTTTTGTCTGGGAAACAGGTTAAGACATGATTCTTCTTCTTAATAGATGCTTGTGTAAATCTGATGACATTATATTTTAACATAAATTCAGTAATAGACCTTAATCACCTTAAATGGGACTGAATGACTGACATTGAAAAGGCTGCTATTGTGTGCAATGTACCATGAAGGGCTCCTTTGTGCAGATTTGCATCATATAAGGAAACAATTTAAGAAAATAAGTTGATGGGCATTGTGATCATAGAGGTGGAATGACATAGCAGATTTCAGCTTTGCTTTTCTGATTGTCAGGAACTTTGTAATATTTGGAAAATAACAGTCTCTTTCACTCAAAGCTATTCCTTACATTTTAAATGTGGCATGTAACTTTCTCATGGGGATTGTGTACTTTGGGGGGAAAGGGAAAGAAACCCAGAAACCTTGTTGAGTCCAGATGCCCTGGAAAGGAAAAATATCAAGGAAAAAATTACAAAAAATTGCAAGTGAAAGTAATCTTCTTATACCACAAACTCTGTAGAAACAAACCACTTCCTGAACTAAGTCAAAGCTTAACTTCATTCATTTGAAGTTAGTGGCAGCAGAAATGTCACTCTATAAGTAATTTATAGAACTATAAGGAGCAAAGATTTTTTTTTAAAAAAAACTTCTGAAGGTTGATTGATAAAGGTAGCAATAATTAATTATACTAATGGGCTTATATTATCTAATATTGTTTTGTGTCTTTTCAGATATTTTCTCCCTCTCCTCAAACTCCCCACCTCCTATCAAAGATATACAACTATTACCACTAAATTAAGGAGAAGTAAATTGATGATCATTGTACTGGGATTTAGATATGTTAAGTTTCCGTGGATTGGACTGTTCTGGCTAGAGAAGGTAACTCAAGAATATCACATTAAAATTTGTAGGATTTATTTCAGAGGAGAGTTGCATTACATGGTCTGTCTGACTTATGAGACTGGTACATGCTGTATTCTAAGTTCTATTCTTCACATAGTCAAAAGAATAATATCTATCCACAAAAGGGGAATATTAATAAATTCAAAAGAATCCAAGGTTTGCAGAATGAAACAATTTTTTTTAGAAAAATAAAGTAAAAGTCCCAGCAGCTTAAAGAAAACATAAACAAGAGATAGAAAACCAATGTTGAGGTGATTGGCTGCAGTCCACTCTTTTTGTCAGGCATAAGAGTTGTTCAATAGGTACAGCCATTTGAGTTGTGCTAAAAGCCATCATGGTCATAAGTTCATGAGAAAACCTTGTGAAACAATTACAATGTGAAGATCTTTCCAGAGGCCCCCATTAACCAAGACATATATACAGTAGCCATGTATATATACCCACAATTTGTCATTAATATATTTAATAATTCAAAATAATTCTAAACATGCCCTACCTTCTTTACTCACTGCATGACAAATCTTTTATTCACTTCTTTTTTTAATACTACCCAGTGCAGCTGCCCAGCATCTGAATATTTCACAGAGTACAGAAATTAACTTTAGTATTTGGAACAAATTGTCTAATGTCCGAAAGAGAATTACCGGCCCAATTCTTTGACAATGTTAGTATATAATAAATAAACTACTTAGACAAATGGATTGGTAAGCCATCTAAATAGAATTAGAATTGTTGGAAGGGACCTTGGAGGTCTTCTAGTCTAACCTCTGCTCAGGCAGGAAACCCTATACCATTTCAGACAAATGGTTGTCCAATCTCTTCTTAAAAACTTCCAGTGTTGGAGCATTCATAACTTCTGGAGGCAAATCGTTCCACTGATTATTTGTTCAAACTGTCTTGTTTGATTGATTGATTATATCGTATTCCAGAAAGGTTTTTGTTGATACAATTCGTTCAGAAAGTGGTGGAGAGATAGATTGCAAAAATGGAGGCATAAAGTATTAGTAATACTAGACACCTATTAGGAAAGAGGCGTAGTGGCTCAGTGGCTTAATGATACTGAAGATGGTCTTTGCTCCAGTGGTTCGAGTCCTCGTATTATGTGGCGGGGTGAGCTCCCGTCACTCGCCTCAGCTTTTGCCCACCTAGCAGTTCAAAAGCATGTTCTATGCGAGCAGATAAATAGGAACCACTTCGGCAGAGCTGTCCCTTCATGTGGTCTGTTAGATGGTATTAGTAATATTTTGATATCTATTAGGAGACGAACTCTGCCACACATGATCTTTCCAGGAAGCTCCTGATTTGCCTTTCTGACAATTTTTCATTTGTGGAGGAAAGTACAAGATGCCAAGCAACAAAGAAGCCTTGATTGAAAAAAGTGGAAGTAGCAAGAATATCAAGGGAAAGTGACTCTGTAATGCTGAAATTCTTGATTTTAAGGGGAACTAAAGCTGAGTGTAATCAAATTTATCATTCATTCTACAGTTTTTATAACATGCCCCAGGCTGCAGAACTGGGTGGCATATAAGAATATCTTGGATTTTTAAAAGGAGGCCTTTTATGTCAAAACAATGACAAGTGGAATTCTAGTGGAAGAACAAATGATAAAAGGTGTTCAAGTTAGGAGGGAATTTCTTTAAAGGAGAAATTAAAAGTACAAGTATAAACAATTTCAACCCAGAAAACATGGAGGAAAGCCAAAGAAGCCAGTGGGGCACCCACAAATCTCATTGAAGATCTGAGGAAAAGATACAGGAGGTGGAGCCAGTGAAAAACATCTAATAGGTAGTTATGATTCTGAAGGTGGCATCAGAAAAACTAAAGCTCCAAATGAACTGAAGTTAGTAAAGTAAACCAAAAGCAGAAAAAAAGTATTATGTCTGTATGTCTGTTTGATATCTTCAAAATAAAAGCAAAGGGACCATAATACCAGCAATGCAAATAATAAGAAGCATTGAAAAGGCAAACTATCTTGATTGATTCTTCAATGTTGCACCAGGTAATTGTAAAGAGCAAAATGAAAATACAGAACTGATGCTTGAATAGAAATATGATCAGGAAATGTGTCTTTTATTCCGATCATTGCTCCTATTTTCAAAATGAAAAAAGACAGTTGAGGGAATTTCAGACCAGTCAGACTCATATTAACATTGAAGAAGATTTGAATGCAGCTTATAATGAGAGAAATCAGTAAACATTTTGAAAACGAGCAGTAGCAGTAGGAGTTTTTAAGATCAAGTCTTGCCCAACTAATCTTATTTTTCGATCAGTTATCTTTCTTAGTAGCTTGTGCGAATGTTATATACAATATGCAAAATATCTTAACTTTTTTTAAAAAAGCATTTAAAACATTTTTAAAATGACATCTTAATTCACAAGCCTCTTCAGTGCTGACCATTGCAACTCAGTTGATATATAACCTGGCTTGAAAAATTACACTCAAAGAGTGTTCATCACTGTTTCCTCATCAAACTGGAATGAGAACAAAATAGAATAGAGCTGGAAGGGACCTTGGAGGTCTTCTAGTCCAGCCCCCTGCTGAAACAGGAGAGCCTATACCACAGGTCTGCAACCCGCGGCTCCAGAGCCGCATGCAGCTCTTTCAGCCGTCTCCTGCGGCTCCCAGTCCTCTGCCATGTGCAGTCCAAAAAAAAAAGTGGGACTAAAAAAGTTCAACCAATCAATTCAAATATGCAGGGTAGGTGCATATCTCGCCTTGGCTCCACTCTTCAGTCAAACCCTGTTCTGTGCATGCACGCATGTACGCGCATGTGCACACATTTTTGCGGCTCCCAGTTTTTCCTTTTGTGAGGGAACCAGTTCCGAGTGGCTCTTTCATTGTTTCAGGTTGCTGACCCCTGGACTATACCATCTCAGACAGGTGACTGTCTAGTCTCTTCTTTAAAATTTCCAGAGATGGAGCACCCACGATTTCTGGGGGCAAGCTATTCCATTGGTTGATTGTCCTCACTGTCAAGAAGTTTCTCCTTAATTCCAGGTTGCTTCTCTCTTTGATCAGTTTCCAAACATTGTTTCTCGTCCTTTCCTCTGGTGCTTTGGTGAACAACCTGGCCCCCTCTGCCTTGTGGCAGAGATATTAACGAGTGCTATAAAATTCAGTTGTTGGTATTATAATCTTCAATTGTTATTTCTTTGAATTGATGATGGGATAGGGGAATGCTTATCAAATATGCAAATAACGCAAAATTCAATTGAATACAGAAATAAGGTTATCTTGATAGGTTGCCACTACATTAAACTGACTCTTCTAATAGCATTATTGGAGATTAAAGGTGGCTTGTAGGACAACCAGACATAAATCACATTATGTTTCAGAGATTTAAAGGTATGTGTGCCAGAACTAGTTGGCAGCTAAAGATGGGTTGAAGCCAAGAAGTAAACGAGATCAGAACAGGAGCAATGGTAGGCTGCAGTAACATCTATGAGTTAAAGTATGTCCAGTATTAGGACATCTGAAGTCCAAGAGCTGAGTCAGAAACTAGGTCAGGAAATCATGTCAACAGACAAAAGATTTATGCCAGAGTGAAAGGTAATGTCCAGAGCAGAAACCAGGCAGGAAGAGGGGAGTTACATGAGAACATCCCACTCCAAAGACTGGAAATATCATCTTTCTAGGACATCATTAAATTAATCAAACATATCCTGCTTCCTGTCAGAACTCCATATTGAAGTGAGGATATTGGTAACCAGAAAATATATGAGCCAGGAAATCCAGTTGCCAGAAATCTGTCAGTTACACAAACTGTAGCTTCTGACCTTTCCTTTTCCTCAACAAAGAATGGAACAAACTGATTTGCATCTTGTTGAAGAGCTGAGCTCACCATATGTTCATGACATATTTTTGTGGCAACTCCTTAACATGCAGTTCTTATGATGAAAATGAAAGGGCAGTTAATTAAAATCTCACAAATAAGAGGCACTAAGAAGGTGTATGGATGTACGTGGGTTATTATAAACAACAGAAACAGCAGTCCTGTTAACTTAAGGGAGAGGAGCGATCCATTAAAAGATCATAAATCAATCTGGTCTTAGAGAAATGTAGAATTTCTAATATAGGAAACCTACAATGAAGGAATTAAGGCTTTCTTGCTTTTTTTTTAAATCCCATTTATATCCCACCCTTCTCCGAAGACTCAGGGCGGCTTACAATCTAAAGCACAATGTGCTTAGCAATAGCCTTCATTCTATGTATATGCCTGCTTATTAGGGCTTTCGCGCCCCCCCCAGCGGCATTTTTACAAAGTCAGCTTATTGCCCCCAACAATCTGGGTCCTCATTTTACCTACCTCGGAAGGAAGGAAGGCTGAGTCAACCTTGAGCCTGGTGGGATGCGAACCTGCACTAATTGCAGGCAGCTGGTGTTACTTAAGGAGGCATTAGCCCACTGCTCCACCAAGGCTCTTTGACCCATCAATTCTTTTTCATGTGCTACATATATTGTTTTTCATTATTCGGTGAACATGACGTTGGGAACAAGCTGTGCAGAAGCTAACTCAGTACTGAACTGAAAAGATTGGATAGGAACAGGAAAGATCAAAGGTAGGTAGGTGGGATGTGCATGGTTTATTCTGTAAAACCGTCGCATTTAATGTTGTTGTATCTACTTGATGGGCCCAATAAATGTTGTTAACAAATAAATTGTAAAACTGAAACAGATCTGTTAACAATACTGGCATGACTTTGAATATATATTGAAGGCAGCACTGTATGGAGGCAATATTGTAACACCAACCAGTCATTGGAATTGGGTGGCAGACACATTTAATAAGTAATAGCAGTAGCAGTAACATTGAATGCTTGAATCTGGGATTGGAAAAATGCAAACTAATAAAAGACAAAAAAAGAGTGATTCATACAATATAACTGATTCCTAAAGGATAATTTCAGTTGTTATATTTTACCTGAGATTTACTAGCTGAAAATTTTCAGGAGTAAGCAAGACACAGAATTCCCAAACAAAAACTAGAATGGAATAGGAACATAAAGATTATCCCTTATACAATACAGAGCTGGTAAAAATTTAGATACTGCCAGGAACTAGACTGGACCTTTGAATAGAGGATCACATTCACTTAGTAAATTGTAAGTCAGTACATATTTACTAGGTAGTAAGTAATGTTGAATGCTTACCCTGATATCTAAAAAGATATGAACATGACAAGAAAGATAAATACAGATATGACCTACATTTTACAGTTAACTTTTGCTTTTTTGTCTTTAAAGTCTAGGTGATTTAAAGTTAATACATATTAGGCCAAAGAGCCACCTTTGAACTGTAAACTACCTTTTCCCTCTTCAGCAGAGAAGTTCTTTTTTTTTATTTAGAACAAAAATGACAAGTGTATGCCAAACATGCAAACTCAAAAAGTTTTCAGAAAATGAATAGTTACAGCTACACAGATTTTTTAAAACTAAGGGAAACATTGGAATATGTTATTTGATATTAATAGTTTGGAATTACATATTTAGTCAATATAATTATTTTAACAAGTGGAATGTCAAAAAAATGCACTTAAGAATCTTGCTTGATTTAATTTTCATGACATTATTTATAATTTATGGGTTAATTCTGGATTCTCCTGACTATTAATGCAAATTTAAATTTTCTGCGGCTTAATTAGCTATTTAGTTCTATTTTGTTCCTTCCTTTAAATGATCCTGCCATTGGCACATAGTTTTTGTGATATTTCGCTTTCTATTCCCTCCGACTTGAACAATTTTTCACCAGAATTGTTGGTCGGTAACTATTTCTGAGATCTTGTAAACTTATAGCCATAATATTAGTCACAATATTTAGTTCTCTTGCCTTTTGTTGGTCTCTTTTTCTTTGCTTCTGATTTTCAGAGCATTAAGAGTCTTACCCAAAGATTCCTGCTTCTGCATTGTGTGTCCAAAATGTGTAAGTGTTAGCATTGTTCTGGTGGGTGGTCTGATTTTATTTCATTGAGTGCCAAATTATTTGTTCTTCGTGTTGTCCAAACATAGTTACCCTTCTGGAATTTGTCCCTGACAGATCCTCTCCCTATCTTTGCAAGGCCCATCATCGTTTCTGTCTCATCTCCCAATGCTCCATAGGAATTCTCTTGCCCAGCAAAAATCTTTGCCTAAACATTCCCTCCCCATGTAGCCTCCCCAGCATTCCATAGCAGCCGCCATCTCCCTCCCATTCTTAAGTCTGACTAATGTGGAATGGGAATATTTAGATGGTGAGATGAAGGCAAATCCTGGAACAATGAGCAATATCAGCCACACAATTCATCACTGTGTTGTGGTATTTTGAGAATCCAGGCTAGGTCTCAAATGATTCCCCCCCCCCTTGTAATACTTCCTAATCCATAGGTTTTTCTCTGGACAATGATAAAAACACAAATGTTGAAAACACATCATACATTATTTATGACATATAATTCTGATAATGCCATTATTAGGGTAGATCACTGCTATCACCACTTGGGAAAACGTGACACATGTATATCATGGGTTACTCAATTGGCATCATTTTGTTCCTCCATCTAAAAAAAAAAATCAGGTTAATTGTGGCCTCAGTTACCAGAATGTGGCTCATTCTTCCCAGAGAACCATATATGTGAAAGATAAATGTGGAAGCCTTTTGTAAATCACTGTTGTCTGTCTTAGCTAAAATCATTACAGCTATTAATAGTGGACTAACTTAAAATATATAGCACTTTAGCAGCACCTAGTGGCATACACACTCAATACAACTATAACAATATTTATAATAAGCAGCAGCCAGGTGAGTTAATTTTTTGAACCCTGAGCAGCGCTATATGAAATTGACACATTCTTTTTTAATATAGATTTCCATAAGCTACAGCTCACCTTTTCAGAAGCACACAACTATTTAAAAACTTGGAGAATTCTGATTGCATAGGTATATTCATATAGCAGCATGTTTTTGAGCAGTAGGACATTATTGACAATTAAGTGCCATCAAGTTGGTGTCAACTCTTGGTGACCATATAGGTAGATTTTATTCAGGATGATTTGTCCAGAACATAGTTCTTCTGGTTTGGTGTACCCATTGCTGTTGTAATTGAGTCCATTCATTTTGCTCATAGTTGTCCTCCTCTTATTTTTCTTTTTACCTTTCCCAGCATTACACATTTTTTCAAGATCTTTACATAATGTGTGCAAATATGATTGTTTGAGCCTTATCTTTGGGCCTTGAGTGAATACTCTGGGTTGCTGTTGGATCTGTTTATTTCTTTTCTTAGATATCTATGGTATCCTCAGGAGTCTTCTCCAATGTCTAAGTTCAATGATTCTAATTTTCATTAGTATAGACACATCCCTGCCTCTGAATTTGTAATTCAACACCTTCATTGCTACTCTTACCAAGTGATCTGAGATGTACTTGACTGCTGATTCCTTGGCCAACGATAGTTGATTCCATATACACTATCTACCACTTCAGTGCCTTCATTGTCAACTCTAAAGGGCATTATTACCGGTACATTAAAATATATCCCAGAATATTATATTTTTCAGTTTAAAAATACTGTATATCAACCATTCTAACATAAAATGTTAAAAGGGTGTTAAAAGATTTTAAAAAATAAAAGAGTATATCACAAATGCATAGCAACTTTATTAATGTTCATTTAGGCAATAGATATTAAAATATGAGGATCAGTACATTATATCTGCCCAGCTAGATGACTGACAAACCAACCTTCCTGAAAGAAAGCAGTGGCAAACCCCTTTTCTAAGAAATGAGCGCATTTAAACCATGGCGACTTAAGTCATCATGGCAGACTTTACAACATTATATATTACAGGGGTCCCCAACCCTGGTCCGTGGACTAGTACCGGGCCGTGGCATGCCAGAAACCGGTCTGTGCAAACAAGAAAAGCCCCATCTGCGGGATGAAGGCAATACATGAAACGGAAAATCTTTCTCCATGGAACCGATCCCTGGTGCCCAAAATGTTGGGGACTTCTGATATATTAGGATTATTGAGCTGTTTGCATTGATTAAATGGAATGCATTTTTGAATATTAACCTAATTATTTAATACTTTCAAATCTGGAGCTTTTGAAGCATCTGGAAGGAACTGCAATTTTGTTGTTTTGATTTTTTTCTAATACAGCCTTTCAAATCCAAAATCCCAAGCCTAAGTGTATAAACTATTGAACAAAAAGAAAGGTGCAAGCCTGCTGAGGACAATACTGGGATCTTCAAAGTGATTCTCACTCAATAGATTTGGCTGGATAACTTTACCATACTCGTAAAGAGATCATTGTCGATTTCAGAAATGGCAAGCACAGCCACACTTCTCTGTGCATTAATAATTCACCTGTGGAGATGGTTACCAGCATAAATTCCTGGGTGTGCAGTTAACAAGTAGGCTGGCGTGGTTGCTAAACAGCGAGACACTAGTGAAGCGGGCACAGCAACATCTGCATTTTCTGCGTCGCATGAGAAAAGCACATCTTCCTTCCCCTTGTCCTGACCACTTTCTACAGAGGGACGATCCAGAGCATCCTGTCATACAACATCACAGTCTGGTTTAGAAGCATCACTACTTCAGACAGGAAGGCAGTGCAGAGAGTGATGATGGCTGAGAAGATTATTGGCAGTTCCCTCTTTTCCATCCAGGACATGCCACATAAGCGTTGCTTGAGCAGGGTCTGTAAAATTGTCCGGGACACTAGCCATCCTCTTCACAACCTATTTTCCTTGTTATCTTCTGGGAGGAGGCTCCATGGTATCCGAAGCAGAACACCCAGATTGTCACAGTTTTGTTCCATACAATATTAACAATGTGAACTCAAAAAGCTTCCATTATGTATTCAAGATGGACAGTGATTAATATTTACATGTTACTTATATGTAAGGGTGTAGGTCTATACATGTTGTATATAGTATGTTTAAGTGTGTGTTATGTGTACATTTTGAGAGCAAGCAACTAAATTTCATTTTTAATATATGCCATTGTGCCCACAGTAAAAAAAAAGACAATAAAGGTCTGTCTGCCTGTCTGTCCTATCTATCTATCTATCTATCTATCTATCTATCTATCTATCTATCTATCTATCTATCTATCTATCTATCTAGAATGACATTTGTGATCCAATATAGACCAGAGCAGATCAGCTCCATTTGTTAAGCAATTGTTCAGCTGACATAGCTCTAATCATTTTACTTCTGAGCAAATATCTATAGATGTCCAATAGCTACAGACTGCAACCATAGGATCACACCAAACAGCTGGATAGCAAATCTTTCTGCTTCTGCTAGTTCAGGGGTAGGCAACCTTGGCTCTTTTATGACTCGTGGACCTCAACTCCCAGAATTCCTGAGCCAGCCACGCTGAGGGGAAAGGGTGACGTTTGCAAGCTGAGCCATGCTGGCTCAGGAATTCTGGGAGTTGAAGTCCACAAGACATAAAAGCCAAGGTTGCCTACCCCTGTACTAATTGGATAAATGAAGGTGGCCACCCCTTGTAGCTTTCTTCAGTGAACCCTAGAAATAGGTATTCAGGAACCCAGAATATATGGCAGCAAACCCAGTCAAATTTGGTGCAGAAACCTTGTTAAGAGGAAAAAAATTCAGAGAATAGGTGACAAGCAGGATTCTGGTTACTTTCAAGTACCACATTAAGAATAAGGGGGGACAGAGACCCAGATTTGTTTTAGTGATTTTTTCAGAAGCTATTCAACCACTTTCAGCTCTATTAACCATTGGCTGCATGTTTTATTCATGACTTAGGGCAGGAAACGAAATAAGTGACTTATTACAGGCCTCAGACTTGCAGTCTCCATATCCAAGGTGAAAGTGTACTATGATTAGATAAGTAAAAGCACCTGCTTGTTTCTTAAATAGTTCTTTGTTGTAGAAACCAACACAGCTTTTGTTCATAATTGTTCTCTTTTCTCAGAAAATCACCATACCCCCCTTTTTCATATAATTTTTTAAAAAATAATAGGAGCTAAAATTACTCACCTGCTAATAGGAGGTAACATTGCTCACTTAGAATTGCTAAAGAAAGGTGAGGTGGCAGGCTTGTTTGAAATAAAGGTTTGAGGATACATACATAGTCCTCAATCTATGACAACTGAGCCCAAAATTTCTGTTGCTAAGTGAGACAGTTGATGTGAGTTTTGTCCCATTTTATTACTTTTCTTGCCACAGTTGCTAAGTGAATCACTGCAGTTAAGTTAGTAACATGGTTGTTAAATGAATCTAACTTCCGTACTGCTTTGTCAGGTCACAAAAGGTGATCACATGATCCTGAGACTCTACAACTGCCATAAATGAGCCAGTTGCCAAGCCTACAACTTTTGATCACATGATCATGGCGATGTTGCAATGGTTGTGTAAAAAATGGTCATCAAGTCACTTTTTTCAGTGCTGTTGTCACCTTGAAGTCACTAAATGAAAGGTTTTAAGCGGAGGACTATCTGTATGCATATGAAACATACCTTTGTTTCAAACAAGTCTGCTACCTCAGCTTTCTATGATAGCAGCAGGTGAGCAACTTTAGCTCCCATTATTTTTTAAAAAGTCCATGCAGTCTGGAGCAGGAATCTTCAAACTTGGCCCTTTTATGACTTGTGGACTTCAACTCCCAGAATTCCTCAGCCAGGCACGCTGGCTGAGGAATTCTGGCAGAAGAAGTCCACAAGTCATGAAAGGGCCAAGTTTGAAGACCCTGGTCTGGAGTAATGGAATGTAGAGGAAGCTGAATTCAATTATATCACCAGCAGAGAAGTTGAAAATTCTGGACAGAGACTCCCAGAGAAAAGGCAAGCAATATTTAGCTCAGTAATCATACTCTAATCGAAGCAGTTTCTCAAGTTCTTAAAACACCAATAAATTAACCAGATGGGCCCCTTTGCCTCATAAGTGGCAATCTGTATGGCCCCTTACAAATTGCATGAAAGGGAAAAACGCTTATTTATAGATGCAGGTCCCCTTAACTCATTTCTGTCCTAATCTATGCATAGTTGAGGGAGGCAGGAAATCGTTAATGCAAAGGTTGTACTAAGCCAAAACATGGCTTGCTTTTAGTTTGCCAATATCCAGCCAGTTGCCAAACAAGCAAACAAACCACAGCTTGGCATACATGAACTCAATGAACCCTGCCAGCACAACACTGAGGAAATAGCATTGGTAGGTCATTGTTAATTTATGTAATCCCATTTTTTTCACAATTCCATTCATCATCCTTCATAGGTTCCCTCAAACTGATGCTGTTAAAAAGACTTAAGACACTCAAACCTTGTGCCATGCTTTCAATACATCAGAAATAAAACATAAAAGATTGGGTATTTTGTCACTCTGAAGTCCAACAAGCATGAAATTAAAATGGCTATATTAATCCCATTATCAGTACAGGGAGGCTGTATTAAGTCTGAAGAAAGCAGAGTAGTTTGACACCTGTGGCTTTCTTCTAAGCTGCTCAGGTATCTATAATCAAGCTCAGAAGAATGATACACTTACAACTATACGAAGACTTTGAACACAAGCTAATGTAAATGTAATCCCAGTGTTTTATGATAGAGCAGAGTTACAACTGTACATTTGATAACAGTAATACATATAATATTTATAGTATTTTATACCCATAGCAGATGTGTGGCGGGAAGAATATTTTTTATTTCTGATAAATTCATATAACAAATATGAAATTTCAATTTTTTATTTTCAAGTTCCTAAAAAACAGGGCTGTGGAACAGCAATAAATACATAATGGCTATACAGAGTGTTTAGTTTTTGCTGGTTAAATTATTGCATGTGCACATACGTCAATACAGTGTAGTCAATGCATGTGTTCAGTGACATTAATTTCTTGATTCTTGACTGCATAAATTTAATCTGAATTTGAAAATGACACAGGATCCCACTTATGAAATATGGATTACAGCAATTAAGATAGATTTGGGTGAATCTTTCAGTTTCAGTTTAACTTTAAAGAACATGATTTTGTCCTGCCCTGCCGTACTCCTGCTCCTGGCTATTAATTCATAAAACGAGATTTTTGTCATTGTCTATTCTTTTCTACAGTCATGATTTAATCTCACAGTTTTTTTAGGACAAGCCCACAAAACCCCCAAAGGAAAAAAAAAAGAACACTGACTTAAGAACTAATTTTCAGAATACAATCTTATGTTCGTTGAATGCTACTTCCAAGTAAGTTTGTGTAATATTATATTATAAAACTTTATAGCAGTCCTGGCTACTCCAAATTATTTATTTATAGTAGTAAAGCATACTGCTGTGTTCAACACATGAATACATTTTATAATAGCCTTTATCTCATTCTATCCTTCTCTTGAATATAGTAAATTCCAACATAAATCTAGCTGTATAAAATTAAATAATTTCCTGATTGGCCCAACTATTTCGCTTGGTCTTACTCAATACTGTTTCATAAAAATATACAATTACACCTCGTGGTTCTACAGACTGTTTCCTGCTGCCAGCTGCAATTCAATGCTCTTACTAAATTGAAAAATCATATTTCACATAGTTGGATTTCAGTAACCTATAGTCCATTATTCCAAACACATAATTGCTAAATGCCAAGAAAGCATTTACAATTACTTGTACCAGCCTCTACAAATTTTTTATAAGGTCACCTTATTAAACAAGATTATGCTGACATAGAAAGAAAAGACTATTCCTATGACCTTTTATATTTTACCAATGTTCTAGTCATTCAGAAGATGTTATCAGACAATTATTCCCTTGAATTATAACATCCAGCAGACACTCAGGGAAATGTTACATAAATATCAAGGTTTCTTAAGGTGCAAACTTAAAATCTTTTAGGTGGGAAGATTAACAATTTTATCTCAGTCAAGGAATAAAGCGAAAGAGAGATGACAAAATGGTGAAGGAAAGAACAAAGATCACATCGGTACCTCATAATCGAAACTTTAAAGGTAGGGGTTATGAGGAAAACAGAACAATACTTTCTGCCTCCCTCATGCTTAAAACAGTAATATGGTGTCTTCATGATTTATTTAAAAATGCCAAAAGGCAATGGAGAAAAATAAAATAGAAAACCAGCTAAGATCCAATTTACTGTATCCAATGGCCTTCATTTTCCAGGGAGCAGAGTCAATGGCCAAACTCAATGTGTCAATTTTGTGAGAATGTTAAGGCTCTTTGATAACTGCCATTTTAAAGTAGAGATGCAGAACCAAATATCTAAACCACTGGATTTACACCCTATCTGACACAGTATTGGCAGTGATTGGAACTGGTAAGAACTGCAGCTTAACAATGATCAAAGACAAATGAGGTTTCCACTCATTTGAAAGTCCCACAGGTAACCTAGGGGTCCAACCGCATATTGTAACTCTAGCTGCTAAAGACACCTTGTCATGCTAGGCCAGGGGTGTCAAACTGCTGGCCCACAGGCCAGATGCATCATGCCAAAACTATGCCCATCCCATTGCCGGCAATGGAAAAAAGCCGCGATACATCACGACACCTGATGTGTTTGACACCCCTGTGCTAGGCAGTGCATGCTTTAAGACAGAGACAGCTTTAAGAGTTTTAGCCCCTTGCTGTTTTGAAACAGCATTGCTAGTTATGACAGGAAGAGATAGGACAGCTTAGACTAGTCCCAGCCACCATTTTCTTCATATTACTTCAGTAGTCATTAATAGCTTTCTTGTACACTAGTGGTACTAGGCTTGTTTTAAGACAGACCACAGAAAAATGTTTCTACTAAAGGATGTGAAAGCAGAAAAGTTACCTAGAGAAAAAAAACCCGTTAGATCAGTATTATTTAGTCTAGAATCACGCCAACAGATTTACACAATCTTTAAGTAATATCTTTTCCTACATAGGAGTATCTTTCCAATGTTAACACTTTTCTTTAAAAAAAATCATAATATTTCTTAGGTTTTTTTAGCTGCACTCTGGAAACAGCAAAGAGCATAATGATTGAACTTTGTATGTTGTAGAAAACATTAGAAAGTAATTCAGAATCATTCCTAAAGTGGATCTTTAACATTGTTTTCAGTGAAAAACTACCCTGATAGAATCAAGAAAATTCAGCATTCCTTCCCATACTGACCATCTTGATAATTATGGAAAGTCTACAAACAGGATATCAATACAGTATCATTTTCCTGATCGTGCTCCCTAGCCAAAGATCATGTTCTCTAGCACTTAGGGGTAAGGTACATCCAACAGTGATGATAATAGTTATTATAATTATCAGAAGCACAAACTGTTTTGTCCTCCAAGAATAGCACTGGTAAACTATATTTAGATAACTGAATTACAAGAGAAAACTTAATTTTTCTGCACTGCATGTAAATATAACCCTCCTCAACAGAAGTACAAAACTCTGCAATTTGGTAAATCTTTAGAGATCAATACAAAGGTATAAATTATTGGAATGCTTACTGCTAGATTTTAGGATGTTAAGCACTGAAGTTTTAAATAAGAGAACACCTGTTGCAAAATATTCATAAAACAAGATCAGGTGTCAAAATTGTCATTAACAATATAAAATTATGATCAAGAACATGCATAAAAACTGTTCATCAAAAATACAAATTGTACTTAACCATACAATTATGACTTTTTGCATGAAGATGACACATTTTTGTGCCAAGACCTGTATTATCTTTTACTCAAAATAAAGATTTTATCTTTTAAATAAAGCCAAATTAAAAAAATACTAGAAAAACAATGATACAAATGCTGAAATTAGCTTATTAAAGTATGCTTAATTAATTTACAAATTTGTTTTTATAAGTACAGGTTTGAATTTTAAAGAAGTATTTGTAAAATCACAGAGTTATAAATGTTTATGTAAACTTTTCTTCTGAAAACATTAGAATATTCAAGGGATTTGTAAAAGACAAACATATTAATAAAATGAACATATTTAACTAAAAAATGTTTCCATGAATAGAACAAATATATTTTTCCTTGAATTATGTGCACAGAGTTGCATCCAACTGAGTCTGTTAGATAATATCCAGCTGAAGAAGCAAAAACCTTGCCCCTTTTCCAAATATGAATTCTGTAACACCCTATAAAGTAGATGTGGAGAAGAGCCAGAAATAAAATCTACTGTAGGCTGTCAGTATTCCTATTATACTGTATGTAATTCAGTATTAATTCTGTTGCCTGCGTTTTGCTGATCTCATTTTTTCAAATCGTGATTCCATCTCTTCCAGGACTTTGGGTGTATAGCGTACAACCAACTTAACTTTTCCTTGAGCTGCTTTTAGCAATTCTACAGCTTTTTCATGATGCTCCCCTTCAACACTCTGAAAAAAATTACATATATATGTTATATATTCCATTAGTATGTATTCAACAAGCATTCTATGATTCAAGACCGTTATTTATAAGATTTATGTTTCCTTTATCATACATTGTCTACTCCAAACTATTCCAAATTAAAACAGTTTCTCAAACCCTGAGTCCTGATGTTATTAAGTAGCCCACACAATGTTTTTTAATCATCATCGCAGCCCATGTGATTGCATTCATTTCCTTAGAAGCACACCGTTACTATTTCCTTTAAAAGACAGGGATGTGCCTATGTTTCTTCCCAAGGTGTCATTTTCAAATTCTATTTAAGTACCCATATTGTAATTGAAAATGAAAGTTATAAATTGTAATTATGAAACAATTAACATTAATATTCTCATTCTTAACTACTGATGTATCACAGAAAAAGAAACAACTCAAAACTTAGTGTTAATTTACAAGTGTAATCAGAAAAGTAAATTTTATAAAAATTCAAACTAAAATATATGTGAAGCAAAATTTTTATACGTAGAAAAGCTGAATTTTGGATTTAGAAACATAGATAATATAGGAGAGATAATTATCTTTCATAAATAAGCTTTCTACAGTTGCATACAAAAAATAATAATATAGCAGGTATAGAAGTTTGAAAACCCAGTTGTTTCACTTATACTTTTTAAAAAAACAAGAGAAAAAATGTTAATATCTAATAATTGGTTGATTCAGCCTTTGCCTGTAATAACCAGGTAACGACAATTCGACAGGTAAACAAATATACTTTTAACCTTTTAGAGTGGGATTCTCCTGTCTTCTTTCAAGACCACACATGCTTCTAAGCATCCTTTTTGGATAATTGAAAATAGAGATCATTCTTGCCAATCATCAAACACAGAAGGAGTTCTATTCTGCTTTGGAGAATGTGTGGCAGCCAGTGACATAGATATTTTCTTCTACTGGTTAGAAAATATTGTGCCAATAAAAGAATAGATTTATTTACATAACAACCCAATCTTGCTGACCTTTCACTAGGCATTAGAAACTTGACTTTTTCATCAAGTTTAAGACCCTGATAATTTTTGGTTATACTAGTTGTGAGGCATTGCATTATTATTGGTTGCTATTTATGTTATTTATGTTTTTAATTGCAGATGTTATTTTTTAAATTTTGTTTTGTTAGTAGCCTACAGTCATGTATATGAGATGAGCAGCTATATAAATTTGTTTAGGTAAATATATTTACCGTAAGTAAATTTAAGTAAATATATTCTAGTAGCATCTCCTCACAGTAAGTGGAACTTTTCAATTTTAGCAAGACAATAATGTAAAAAATATCTCCAAATCAGATATAAAGTTGATATTTTGAGTCCTGCAAGAAAGGGTGAAAAAGAAAATCCAAAAGCAAATATAGAAAGATTCTCATTTGCTGGCTACTTTAAATATTTGAAAGTTACTAGTTTTGCAAAAGAGAGGTTACAAAGTATTGATTAAAAGGGTATCCAGAGTTCTGCACCTGCCATATTCACACATTCCTTATTTTGAATCTCTATACCCTTGCATATAAATTACTACGTATACGTCCACTTCTAAATCACGTCATGCTTGTACTATGCAGAAGGTTGTCAACTTTTGTTCTTTGAAAACTTAAAATTTGACCAGCGATGGCTAACTTTTGATGCACTATGTACAATAGAAACTAATTAAATGCAAGATGATTCTTTACAATCCTAAAGATGGTTAATCTACTTCCCCACAATATTTCATTACTTCACTGCTTCATCAGTATAGAAGCAGTTTGTCTGTTAAAGTCAAATTACAAATGGAACCAAAACAGAAAAGGCAGTAGGGATTGTAAGCATCTGGAAAAACATTCTAATCAACTGAGTATCAATATGAAGGTCTGGTTTGATTAGCTAAAATGGATCAATTGATACATAGATAACAATAATGTAGATCAGCAGTCTGATTTAATTGTGCAGAGAACAGCTAAACCTTTTTAATTAGGGATAGTAAAATCAGTTTTTTCACTGATTTAGGTTTCTTTTTTATGTAATAAAAATTAAAGACCTATATATAAGCATAGTATTGAAATATTACTACATATACGTTATATCAATATTCTGACATTTTGATATATAGCATCAATAAATGAATTGGGAAATATAAAAGCATATGGATAACTTGCAATTAGCACACTTGTTTAGCTTGTACATAAATCTAGAAGGTAATCAAATTTGTAATTAAAGACTGAACTTTTAAAGCATGCCTGACTCAATTTTATCTAAAAGGACATTCTGGGAGGTAAATTAGATTAAAAGAAAACACCAGATCTTAATGATAAAACCCAATATAGCTAAGATAAAGAAGCCAAACATTTCAGCTCCTTCATTTTAAGGATAATGGTGGATTTCTTAAACCATAGTTATTTTTTAAAGTACATACTCAATGTCTTATTTTTAAGTTTAAATGTTACTTCATGAAATGTCCATTTTGAACTAGCAAATTTATAAAATTTCTCAAATACAGTTATATTTCCCCCTGAGCATTTCAATTGCAAACTACAACCACCGTCAAATAGTTCATATCCTCTTAATGCCCTCAAGCGGTCACACTTAGCTACTACAAGCGGAAATTGAATTCCATCCCTACCACTCCGTTTACAGAAAGAAGTTGGTCTCCACGCTTCAATCCCCCGTGTCTATCAGCAATACCACCTGGGATAATTCGGGATATATAGATTGGAGAATTTTGCTCCTTGCCACCCATGATGTTGAATCCAAGCCCTTCGTCTGTTTTGGGAAGTTCGACGACTCTGGGATGTGAATGACCTTCACTGGCAGCAAAAGCAGCAACAGTAGCCTATAAAATACAGAAACCTCCAGTTTATCCTCCAGTTCATTGGATGTATTCATTCTAGCATCAGTTTCAATGTTTCTCGAAACTGAAATTGGTCAAAATGCATGAATATGCTCAAGCCTAAGGACTGCCTTCTGAGGAAAGTACAAATCAGTTAAACGTATTCACACAAACTGTCAAATAATTCATTTACTATATTTTGTTAAAAAGCATGCAGTGAAGGTGTCTCCTAACCCCACCTCCTCCCCGTATGCATCTTGCTCCCTTCCTTGCCATCTTAAATTTTACAGTCAATTTTAATGTTAATTACTTTAATGTTTTAAACACTGTTTTCATGTTTTATCTTGGGGTTCTTTTTGCCTGTAACCCACCTAAAGTCACCTTTAGGCGAGATGGGTGGTATATAAGTTTAATACTAAGCAATAAATGCATGAATGAGAACACTTGGTCTACTTGCACTTTTTGAAGTGCTATAGTTTATTACACAAGCACATTCTTTGTAACAAGTACAATGGGATATATTTTAACTTATTTTGGAACAAAGTACAAGATGTTTAATAAGAAACGGGCACAAGTGGATTAACAACAATGTTCCACACCCAGACAGTATCTTTCATTCTACTCTGCCCTTCAAGATACAAAGATCAGATTTCTGTTACAGGTAGTCGTCACTTACTGACTGTTCACTGACCACTTTGAAGTTACAAAGCGCTGAAAAAAAATAATTTTATGACTAATGCCTGCATTTATAACCTTCCCCGTATCCCTCAATCATGTAATTAGTATTAAAGCCAGTACATGATGTCCTGCAACTGACCTATTGTGTTTTTTTCCCCTTTGCAGAAAAAGAAATTGGAGAGGAAGGGATTACAAGACAGTAAGCAGGTACACAATGGGGAACACATATGTAAAGCAATGTGCTGGTGCCAACAGCTGAAAGCATACTGTAACAGCCCAATATATTCCCCATTGTATTCCTGGTTTTTTTTCTCTCTTCCCTCGTAGAGCGGAGAGATTGGAGATGAACTGATTACAAGAGTAAAGAAACACACAATATGGACTACCCAAGGCTGTTTGTGTAGCACACGCATGCAGCTACCAGCCCCAACATATTGCTTTCAATATGTAATCCCCACTATATTTATTTATTTATTTATTAGTTTTTATAAACCGCCCTTCTCCCGAGGGACTCGGGGCGGTGTACAGAGGAAGGGAAGGTATACAGACCGAACAATAAAATAATAAGAAACACTAATGCACACAAACTGGGACCCCAATTAACGCTATCATGCCAGGCCAGCCTGCTGGAACAAAAAAGTTTTTAAGTCGCGACGGAAGGTACGGAGGTCAGGGGCCATCCGGATTTCGGTAGGTAAGGTGTTCCAGAGGGCTGGCGCACCCACTGAGAATGCCCTCCCCCTGGGGGCCACCAGCCGACATTCCTTGAGCGGTGGCACCCTGAGGAGGCCCTCTCTGTGGGAGCGCACAGGACGGTGGGGTGCTGACATCGGCAGAAGGTGCTCCCGTAGGTAGTCCGGACCCATGCCATGTAGGGCTTTGAATGTCATTGTTAGCACCTTGAACTTCACACGGAAGGCAACCGGAAGCCAGTGCAGCGCACGGAGGAGAGGTGTGATATGGGAGTATCGGGAGGCTCCCAAGAGTGTCCGTGCCGCCGCACTTTGCACCAGTTGAAGCTTCCGAGTGGATCTCAAGGGCAGCCCCATGTAGAGAGCGTTACAATAGTCTAGGCGAGATGTCACAAGGGCATGGGTGACTGTACGTAAGGAATCCAGGTCTAGATAAGGCCGTAGTTGGCGAACTAGTCGAACCCGGGAGAAGGCCCCCTTGGTCACAGCTCCAATGTGGTCTTCCAGGGAGAGCTGCGAGTCTAGGAGGACACCCAGGTTGCGGGCCCTATCAGCCGGGGGAAGTAACTTGTCCCCAATGTTAAGCAGTGGGACGTTCTGACTCTCCTGGCTTGCCGGTACGTACAGCCATTCAGTCTTGTCCGGGTTCAGTTGAAGCCTGTTTCTCCCCATCCATTCCCGGACCGCTTTCAGGCAGCGGGACATCACGTCTAGGGCATCACTGATATTGTTAGGAGTTGAGATAAAAAGCTGGGTGTCATCAGCATACTGATGGTACCCTACTCCAAAACTGCGAATGATCTCACCCAGCGGTTTCATGTAGATGTTGAACAGGAGAGGCGAGAGGACCGACCCCTGAGGGACTCCGCAAGCGAGAGGCCTCGGGGTCGACCTCTGTCCCCCTGTCAGCACCGACTGCGAGCGACCCTGGAGAAAGGAGGAGAACCAACGTAGAACCGTGCCTCCCACTCCCAGTCCCCTGAGGCGTCGCAGCAAGATACCATGGTCGATGGTATCGAAAGCCGCCGAGAGGTCTAATAAGACTAGGACAGAGGAATGGCCCCTGTCCCGGGCTCTCCAGAGATCATTCATCAGAGCGACCAATGCCGTCTCCGTGCTGTAGCCCGGCCTGAAACCCGATTGGTACGGGTCTAGATAAACCGCTTCATCCAGGATCTGAGGAAGTTGGTGCGCCACCACGCTCTCAACAACCTTCGCAAGGAAGCGAAGATTGGAGACTGGACGAAAGTTATTCAAAGAGGATGGGTCCAAGGTGGGCTTCTTGAGGAGAGGTCTCACCACCGCCTCCTTCAAGGCGGTGGGGAAGTGACCCTCACTCAGAGAAGCAGAGATGACCGCTAGGAACCAGCCTCGTGTCGCCTCTCGAGCTGTATAGGCCAGCCAGGAAGGGCACGGGTCCAGTAAGCATGTGGAGGAGCTCAACCTTCTCATAATCCTGTCCACTTCCTTAGGAGTTACAGGATCAAATTCTTCCCAGATGACGTCGACAAGACTGTCCATGTCTTGTTCTTCCATCTCAGCCCAGTTGGAGTCCAGACCAGTTCGAATCCGAGCGATTTTATCCAGCAGATATTGACCAAATTCCTCGGCTCGACCCTGCAAGGGTTCCTCCCTCACCTCTTGGTTTAATAGGGAGCGAGTCACCCTGAACAAGGCAGCCGGGCGATTATCTGCGGACGCGATGAGGGTGGAAAAGTAGTTGGATTTTGCCACCCTTATCGCAGCGAGATAAGACCTGGTGAGGAATCTTAGTCGCAATCGGTCGGATTCGGATCGACTGGACCTCCAACGGCTCTCTAGGCCCCGTCTCCGACGCTTCATCTCCCGGAGCTCCTCGGTGAACCATGGGGCTCGCTGGGATCTGCGCCGGGTCAGAGGCCGCAAGGGTACAACTCGGTCCAGAGCCTCCGTGGCTGCCTTTTCCCAGGCATCCACTAAGGCTTCTGCCGAGCTGTGAGCAGGGGGTGCATGCGAGTCCCTAAGCGCTGCCTGGAACTTATCAGGGTCCATTAGGCGCCTAGGGCGGTACCATCTGACTGGCACCGTGCACCCACGGTGGGGGGTGGCAAGGGGGAAGTCTAGCCGCAGGAGGTGGTGATCGGTCCATGACAGGGGCGTAATAGTTGTGGCACCCCCACCGACATCATCACGCCACCGTCCAGACAAGAACACCAAGTCTGGGTTGTGGCCTCTCTCATGAGTCGGCCCAGAAATTATTTGCAGCAGGTCCATGGCCGTCATGGAAGCCATGAACTCCCGAGCCAGTTCGGACGATCCTCCCAGGGACGGTAGATTAAAGTCGCCCAAGACCATGAGTCTTGGGAATTCAACCACCAACCCTGAGAGGACATCGAGTAGCTCGGGTAGGGCCGCCGCTGCACGATTAGGTGGTAGGTACGCCAGCAGCAGACCCAACTGCGCCCCTGGGCCGAATCTCAGTAGGAGAGACTCACACCCGACCATCTGAGGGACGGTGGTCTCTCGCGGGCTAAGGGATTCCCTGATGATAACTGCCACTCCCCCGCCCCTCCCATGAGCCCGGGGCTGGTGCAGTACCTGGAAACCTGGCGGGCAGAGGTCTACCAGAGGAACACCCCCCTCTGGGCCCAGCCAGGTTTCCGTGATGCAGGCCAGGTCCGCATGCTCACTCTCCACTAGGTCACGAATGAGGTGAGCTTTGTTAGCTGCGGACCTTGCATTCAGGTAGACCAGCCTTAGCATGGGAGGGTGCGCACCTTTGCTCCCGGGTCCTCCGGGGGAGAACAGAGGGTCGGAGCGTCTCACCGCCTGTACAGAGCGGAGATGACACTCCCGGTGACGATACGGCCCTCTGTCTGTGCACCTTCTGCCATTCCCCACCATCCTAGGGATGGGACGTTTGTCAGTACGCCACTGGGTGTTATCGGCGACTGGTCCTCGTTGTACGCCGTCGCGAACGGCCGTGGGCCTGGCATGCGTTATGGTGGCTGGAAGGCGTGCCTTTCCCGCACAACCATAGTCTCCTCCCTCCCCCCTCCCTAACCCCACAAAAAACTTAACTAAGAACTTAATCAGGGGCCTCTTGTTGGGCTTATGCTGGAGGCCCCTGACCCTGCCTGGCCATCTCTCAGAGGCCCAGTGGTTGGGTCCGTCATCAAGATTGGATGTGATGCAGGCGGGTCGCACCCAGGAGAGTGGGGAACCCCTGAGGGCGTGCAGTGCTATGCTAGAGTATTGAACGAGCATAGTCACAGGTGGATCCGGGAAGGCTGTCCCCCGGATGGTGAATTTGCAGGAGGGTCGAGTCGGGTAGGTGCGTATCTGGATCGTCGCCCTGCCACTGCCACTTGGCCGGGCGAACCCCCAGAAGCAGGCCACTCCTCATCCTCTCACGATGGGTTGTGACTCTGCTTCCGGAGGTGGTCCAGAACGTACTCTGGGTGAGGCATACCCCATAGAGCTCTCACCTCTATGGGGTAGCAGGTGTAAGGCCCAGCCACTCTGCCACTGTGGCTAGCACCCAGGCCCGTTATGTCCTGTGGGGGAGAGAATGGGCAAAGATGGGTGAGAGTGGGCAGAAGGCAGGATGGAGGGATCCATTAATTGGCGTCAGCTCCGGTGGTTCAGCCGCCCCAAACAGTTCTCTCCCTGATCCTCTGGGCGTTGCTCCCGGCCTATTGATTGAGGACCGTCCAGAGCGTGGTCTCCCAGAGGTACGGGAGTCCCTGGTGTCATGCCCCTGGTGTTGCTGTCTCCGATCAAGGTGTCTCGAGGAGGTGGCTCGGGCCGTCGCCTCCATTGTCCAGCGTCTCCTTTGGTGTGAATCTTTCGGAGGCAGCGCCGTCCAGGGGCAGCCCACGGTGGTCGAGACGCCGCACCGCTGTTACTAGCGTCTCTGTCAGGGCCTCTGTCAAGGCCCCTCGGAGGACGGTCGACCAGGGCCCAGAGTAGCTGCCTCACCGCCCATGTCTTCGTTGCTGCCGCTACCGTTGTAAAGCTGGTCTGCGGCGTCTCCTTGAGGATTGTTGCAACGGCCGTAGCGGTACAGGGGGCGGGTCGAAGATGCCGCGCCGTCAGTGCTACCGCCGCTGTCAAGGCCCATGGGTGGCGAACGACTAGGCCTGGAGAAGCAGTCCCGGCCGCGGTCGTCCTCGCTGCCGCCTCTTCCACCGCCCAGCTGATCCGTGGCGCCTCCTCTGATCCTCGGAGACGCCGCCGCTGCCCGTTGCTGCTGCTGTTGGTTTCGTTGCCGGCGCCTCCGCCGCACAGCTGATCTGCGGAGACGCCACCCTTGCCCGGTATATGCCTATATACTTTCTTGTAATCTCTTCCTCCCCAATGAATGCCAATACAAATGTTAATTCCCTTCCTGTATATTATCCCAGCACCAGGGTGAGCATTCAAAAGGATGGCGGAACGGTTAGGAAGAAAACAAAAGCCAAAGGTACGAAACTGATTAGTCTTTGAGGTTTGGAGCCAGAAAACAGTTATAGATATGTGATTTCCCACTTAGCGACCACTTTGCTTAGCAATGGCCTTGCAGATCTCAATTGTGGTCATTAAATGAGGACTACCTGGATTCAAAACTATCCTACTATATATGTCTGTGTGATACACACAAAAAGTACCAATCCAGCAGGAATGTGAATCGGAAAGCATCAGACATGTAGCACCCTTATGTAAATGGATTAATAAATATTAACTACTACAGTTCATTATTTGGGGAAAATTTAAAAAGGACAGTTCAATAGTAACATCACTCATATACTGAAACTATTATTCAATGGGATATATTCATAGTTTAATAACTTAATTAGGACTTGCTAGAAATAGTCCACTCTTAAGTACTTTTTTTCATTTGTTGGCACAATTAGTAGGTCTCTTACCTTTGCTGTAGCATTAGCTCTCACTTCTGGGCTACTGCTGATGTCTACAGTCTCATACACATGTTCATATACCTTTAGAAAATAAAATAAATAAAATAAAAATAAATAAAAATATCAACATCTGTTTTAACTAGGTAGGGATCATTAAGAATATATGCAGGCTATGAAATTATATTATTTTAAAAATCCAAATGAATCCATTAGGTGTTCTAGCTCTTTGCTTCTAACAGATATACATCCTGCTCATAACGTTTTAATTGGGGAATTTGTATTTTGCCATCTAATACAGGTAATCCTTGAGATACGACAGGTCACTTAACGATCAGTCAAAATCTAGATCCTACCAAAACTACATATGATCTTGTTTTAAAATTACAATGGCCACAGCACCCCTGTGATCATGGTTACGGCTGACCATGGGGATGCTGCAATTCCCCCTGTCCCCCCCCCAGCCTGATGGAACCCTGCAAACCCCTTGGGCTTGCTCCCCATGGCTCCTGGAAGCAGCCCCCCTTTTCAATGCTCCCAACAGTTCCTTGTGGAAATGGCTGCTTTCAGAGCTTTCTGCCCTGATCAGCTGGATATCAGGAGACTGCAAACTTCTTCTGACTGACTCATTAGACTTTGGGAAGCCAGCTGCCTGAATGCAAGGGCAACAGCTTCAATCTTTATCCCATTTAAAAGCTCATTTGCTAAATTTACTGCATGCCTGGAAAGATGGTGAAAAAATCTGTAAGCTACTTACCTTCATTCCAGGTTGAAGAGTAGAAGAAAGGAAGCAAGCAAGTGGAAAAAAATCTTTCTGCAGCTTGTGTGGAGGAGCTGAAGAAAAAGTTCAGCCCCAAAGCAAAAGTGTCAAAAGTACAAACGTGTAGCAAATGGCCATGGCAGAAACTGGGTCCTAAAGGGAACCAGACAGACAGCAAAAAGCTTTCCAAAGCTTGGAAAGCTTTTTGCTCTCTCTCTTCCTTAAATAAAATAAATTTAGCAAATGAGATTTTTTAAAAAGGATGGTGACTGGATGGAAGAGGTGGAGATTTTAATTTGCAACTAATTGTGGTTTTTTTTGGGGGGGAGCAGGAAATCAACAAGTCCTTTTATTGAAGAAATGTAGGTTTTGGGGGGAGGGAATGGGATAAGCAAAGGAAAGGTTTTAGAGTTGGTTCTGGAGTTGCTGGCTTCCCAAAGGCTAGTAAAACCCAGGAGAGTTTTGTAGTCTCCCAATGGGCAGCTGATTGTGGCCCAGCCCACAAACTGGCCATGCACAGAGGCTAGAAGGGGCGTTGTCTTACCTGAACGCCTTTTCTCAGCATGATGATGGAGAATCCACGAATGGGTTAAGTCTGTCTTCCTGCCCAATTAGACTAAGTCAGTCAAACTTGCCACGCCTCTCCTGGGCCAGGACACCTCCCAGTCATGACCAAGGCGAAGCAAATGACGACAGTCTGACGTGTTGGCTCCCATACCTGACACAGGACCTGACGAACACTAAGGGGTGGGTGTGGATTCTCCATCATCATCCTGAGAAAAGGTGTTCAGGTAAGACAACGCCCCTTCTCCAGCATGATAGATGGAGAATCCACAAATGGGACATACCAAAGTTGCCCTGTCCCTATGGGAGGGAATCAGTCTGAGCCTTGTGTCCCACCCTGTGGCACTACCTGTTGCAGCACTCTCTGGCCAAATGAGGCGTCTGCGGAGGCAAACCTATCCAGTTTATAATGCCTCACAAAAGGGGAAGGCAAGGACCATGTCGCCGCCCTACAAATGTCCTCAATGGACGCCTGTGTCGCCCAAGCCACAGAGGTTGCAGCACTAAGAGTGGAGTGAGCAGTGATACGCCTGGGAACTGACAGGGAATGAGATTGGCACACCCCTGCAATACAAGCCCTGATCCACCTGCCTATAGTGGAGGCAGAAACCTTCCACCCCATAGTAGAGGGTTGAAAGGAAACAAAGAGGGCTTCCGACTTGCAAAAAGATGCTGTCCGCTTAATATAGTGGCACAAAGCCCTGCGGACATCCAGATTGTGCCATTGCTGTTCCAAGGCAAGAGATGGAGGATGACAAAAATCTGGCAAAATGACGTCCTGCGCTGTATGAAACTATTGACCTTAGGAATAAAGGAGGGATCCAATCGAAGGACCACCCTGTCAGCATGAAAAACGCATAAGTCCTGTCTGACAGAGAGAGCTGCCAATTCAAAATTGCATCTAGCCAATGTGAGGGCTATCAATAAGGCCACCTTGTCAAGAACCGCAAAGTACAGGTCCTGATGGGTTCAAATGGAGGAGAGGTAAGGGCCTGCAAGACCCGTGACAAATTCCAAGAGGGATACCAGTGAACCACTGGAGGTGTGGTGTTGGTTGCTTCTTTGAGAAATGAGCATACCATAGGATGTTGAGCCAATGCCTCTGAATTGCCCCAAGTAAATATGGTGGAGAGAGCTGCTACTTGTCAGCGCATGGTATTGGGCACAAAGCCCTGTTAAGCCTCTCCAATAAATAGTCCCTCGGGATAGTAATAGCTGAAAAATCTAACTGGGGGAAAAATATATGACCTGCTTAATTACTCAGAAGAGATGACTCAGCAAGATTCTGGGAGCCAAAATTACCACGTCTATTCTGGGCACGGACTAAGTTATGACTGGGAGGTGTCCTGGCCCAGGAGAGGCGTGGCAAGTTTGGCTGACTTAGTCTAATTGGGCAGGAAGACAAGAGTTAAACCATGCATGGATTCTCCATCTATCATGCTGGAGAATGCAGCACTTGTCCCTAATCTAGCTGAGCTCTTTCCCCCACTGGCCAGTTTTTTGGCTTGCAATGCTTTATGGACCCAGCTGGATGAAAGGCTCCCAGGGCCTCCCCCACCCACAAAGTACCCCATGACTCACACGTTGAAAGCAATTGTCACCACTTGCAAATGTAATGGGCAGGTTCCATTAGGATCACAGGTCAAGGACTACCAGTATATGCATTTCAAAAATAAACTTACCTCCCTTACTGCATTACAAAATTCACTTTGAAGGACCCTTTGTAAAGCCTGCAATTTTTGAGGGGGTACCTCACCACTCCTTTGCAACTTTTCCAGCAACTCAATAGCTCGGCAAATATCTGGAGGAAGATATAACAAAACTATGTGAGCTACTGAATTTTACACAAGTAACATTTTTAATGTCTTGACGTGGCTGCCCAAAATATGCTATTCAGTAACAAACCATTTCAATTATATTCAGATCTTCCCTTTACAAAGCAGCTTCTGTATTTCCCATTTTCAAATTAATGAGTTTTAAACAATCTATTCTCAAAACAGCAAAAGAAGAATGAGGTAAGCTATTGGAAATTTTTAACGGCTAATCTTTCAGCCATTCAAACTTTATTTTGTTGTTTTTTATATATATAGGGTTATGAAGGAAAAGATCCCACTTCATTCCAAATATAAATTTTATCCTAGCTGTGCCCAATAGTCATAAATTTAAATAATGTGGCTTGGTAGCTTATGTTCCATTTGGAGAAAAATCCCAAATAATGAAGAAAATGTGTGCAAAATGTCTTCCTAATACAAATTGGAAAGAGTTAAGTTTAAGTTTAAGTTTATTTGATTTCTATACCGCCCTTCTCCCGAGGGACTCAGGGCGGTTCACAGGGCATATATAAATAGCAGTACAAAAATTAAAAAGAAATTAAACCAATGCCCAATTAAAATACAACAATAAAATAGTAAAAAACCCATTAAAAAACCCATATTCCCCCATCAGGCCAGACCAGCTAGTTCAAATAAGTGGGTCTTCAGTCCGCGGCGGAAGGAGCGAAGGTCCGATGCCATCCGGAGCTCAACCGGCAGTTGGTTCCATAATGCCGGAGCACCCACAGAGAAGGCCCTCCCCCTGGGGGCCACCAGTCGACATTCCCTGACCGGAGGCACCCTGAGGAGGCCCTCTCTGTGGGCACGCACAGGGCGGAGGGGTGTTGACGCCGGCAGCAGGTGGTCCTCGAGGTATCTCGGACCCATGCCATGTAAGGACTTAAAGATCATAACCAAAACCTTGAACCTCACCCGGAAGACAACTGGTAACCAATGCAGCTCGCGGAGCAAAGGTGTAACATGGGAGTACCGGGAAACTCCCAAGACAACTCTCGCGGCCGCATTCTGTACCAGTTGGAGCCTCCGAGTGGTCTTCAAGGGAAGCCCCATGTAGAGAGCATTGCAGTAGTCCAGGCGAGAGGTCACGAGCGCATGAGTGACCGTACACAGGGCATCCCGGTCCAGATAGGGCCGCAACTGGCGCACCAGGCGAACCTGGGCGAAAGCCCCCCTAGTCACGGCCACTATATGATCTTCCAGAGTAAGTCGTGAATCTAGGAGGACTCCCAAGTTGCGAGCCCTATCCACGGGGGGTAAGGACTCACCCCCCATAAGAAGAGATGGACCAAGGCATCCACTAAGGCATCCGCCGAGTTGTGAGCAACGGAGGCAGGTGGGGACCCCAGCGCCGCTTGGAATCTATCAGGATCCATTAAGCGTCTGGGGCGGTACCATCTAATTGGCTCCGTACCCCCACGGCGGGGGGTGGCAAAACGGAAGACCAGCCGTAGGAGATGATGATCGGTCCATGACAGGGGCATAATAAATGGAGAGCCCCCACCAAGTTCATCAAACCACCGTCCAGATAAGAAAATCAGGTCAAGGGTGTGGCCTCCCTCATGAGTTGGTTCAGAAATTACTTGCGTCAGATCCATGGCCGTCATGGAAGCCATGAACTCCCGAGCTAGCTCAGATGAGCCTCCCAGGGATGGTAGATTGAAGTCCCCCAAAACTATAAGTTTGGGGAACTCAATCACCAACCCCGAGAGGATATCAAGCAGCTCGGGCAGGGCTGCCGCTGCGCGACTAGGCGAAAAGTACACCAGCAGCAAGCCCAACTGCGCCCCCGAACCAAATCTCAAAAAGAGAGACTCACACCCGACTATCTGAGGAATGGTGGTCTCCCGTGGACATAAGGTCTCCCTGATAACTACCGCCATTTATTTATTTGTTCTAAATAAATATCCCACATTTTAAAAAGTGTGAATGATCTCTGATAAACAAAACATAGATACAATTAATGTACATCTTACTGAAGCATGGGGAGAACAAAAATGTAATTTTTACATGGATTAAGATAATTCCTATAAAAGAGCTATCTTAAAATCAGAAGCCTCTGGTAAAGATAGTACTCGCTATATTTGCTGCAATGTAATTAACAAAATTAAAAAGGAACATTGATGGTAAAATACATTTTATCTGACAGAATTTTATCACTGTCAAACACCACCTAAACCCTTGACAGGCTTTGTTTTAGAGCAGGAATGGGTAAGTAATATCTTGACTTTGGTTGCTAAACCATTTTTGCAATTCCTAAAGGCCCTTGGGATCAATTATTTTATTTAAAACAGAGTAACCACTAAAATTAATGACCACACTGGCCCCTAAAATTTTTATAGGCTGAGGTAATGGAGTTCAGCAACATTGGATTAGTAATCTTTCTACCATCTCCTGATTCTAATTATAGTAAATAACTTGTAAATCTACTTGCTCAAAAATATTTTCCCTTCTTCAGTAAACAAATGCACAATTTCAGTTTATGATCCAAACCAGAATGATCATCATCATCATCATTTTAGCCATTGTCTATTCACCGCAGGATGAAGGCCTCTTCTGCATGTTTCCATTCTTGAGCTTTCTTTTCCCAATTGGGTCAGTAATACTTGCTACTGTCATCAATCCATCCCGTTTTAGGGTCTGTTTTGTGGACACTTTTTATCAAGTGGGATCCATTCAATGATCTTGGTCCACCTGCCATCAGTTCTTCTTGCTATGTGATCAGCCCATTTCCATTTCAATCCTTTTACTCTCTTGATGATATCGTGTACTTTCCTTTGTTCTCTAATCCATGTGCAGGTCTTTCTTTCTTGTCTTGCAATGCCGAACATGTATCTTTCCATGGCTTTTTGCACTACTCATAGCTTTTGTATCGTGAGGTTAGTGTCCATGTTTCATCAGCATATGTTATAATACATAGCACATACTGATCAAAAACTTTTCTCTTCAGGCATAGTGGGAGGTTGTTCTTGAAAATTACAGTTACTGTAGCTTGCCAAATACCTGCCAACCACATTTAACAAACCATTCAATTTATTGTATCAATTTCACACACACACACACACACACACACACACATCTTTGGTGAATTTATTAAACACCACCTGGCTCTTTTCCAGGTTGATTGTTAAGCCAAATGGTTCTCCTTTGGGCAGCTTCTGAAAAAAACCAGGATAGCAGCTCTAAATGCATGTTACTTAATTCACTTTTAAGTTAATACCTTAAAGAATTATAGGTAGTCCTCAACAGTTCATTTAGTGACTGTTACGACACTGAAAAAGTGACTTATGACCGTGCAGCATCCATATGGTCATGTGATCAAAATTTGGATGCCTGGCAACTGGTTCGTATTTATGACGGTTGCAGTATCTCAGGATCATGTACCTTTTGTGACCTTCTGACAAGCAAAGTTTCAATGGGGAAACTAGATTCACTTAACAACTTAACAAGAAAGGTTGTAACTCACTCAACAAATGTTTCATTTAGTAACATAAATTTTGGGCTCAACTGTGGTTGTACATCAAGGATTACCTATACTATAATATATGCCAGGGTTTATCATGTTTCACATTTCAAGATCTTTAGGTCTTTAGCAAAAACTGAAGTGGCAAAAGAATTTTAATATAATAGGGCTCTCTGTTTCCTGGCATAAAATGTTTTGCAAACAACTGCCAGAAGTTTAATTACTGGGTATGGAAATCATTAACTTTGCTAACCATCAAAACAGCTGAGCAAAACCAATATTTTCCACATCAGTCTTTGAAGATTAGAAATCAAAACATAGAGGGTTCACATGACACAGGGCAGGCCCAACAGCTGAGTCCAAGCATCATATTCTTGTGAATGTTGTTTAATTTGTCCTGAGTGACTGAAAAGCAAATGATAAAATACTGTCCAGAATAAATATAATTACAATAAGCCACTATAAGACTTCTATAATCTCAAAAGCTGTGGCAGTCCTAGTTCTCTAAATGTACTGACAGCTACTGATAAACATTTTGTAAGATATAATCAGAGTAACCAAGCTTCTTAACCACTTCTGAGAATGGTATAACTTTATACCATTATACCATATAACATTAAGAACATGGTTATTTATAGATTTATAGATTTCTTTGAATTTTGCACAAATAGAAAGTTAAGGAAATGTGAAAGTTTTTATTTAGATAGTCAATTTTTAGTGACAGACTGTGATTATATTATATTGGGAAGTTTACGTTTCCTTTTTTTTGGGTACCTTTTCACAAAATTCTTCAAACCGTTTACAAGCCTTTTTAAATCAGATAGAGGAAAGTTATCCAGGTCACTCTCTTAGTTTATTATTTTATATCCTTTTAATTATTAAGACATCAGCCAGCTTCTTTTGTATATCCACTTTAACATCTATTTCCATGTTAGCTTGTCATTTTTAAATCCACTTTCAAATTAGTCTCGATCTTAAAATAATAGAAAATACTTGTAGCTCGAATTTTAGATTTTGGCTGTTGTTTGTTCTCCAAGCTTTTTTCAATATAATTTCTGAATGTTTTGTTACCAAACTAGGTAACATCATCAGCAAGGTTTTCTTGTCTTATTCTCCTTAGCTTAGTCTCGATCTTGTCGAGTAAAATCTGTTCCTCTTCCATAACCTCTTTTAAACACAATCCATCTATAAAATTATTAAAATTATCTTTTGGGTCCATTGTTCAAAAATGTGCATCAGTATGTCTAATGTTAAAATATTTTGCTTCATTCTGTATTTGAAAGTTGACTTTAAGTGTTCTTTTTCTTTAATTGTAATTTTTTAAATTCTTTCTAGTTGCCTAGAAAGTGTCCAATTTTTAAAGTCTTTATCTTATTTTTTATAAAAGAATTCAAAACAACAGCTTCTCTGGAGATTCTCAAAAGAAATGAAGAAGTTTCTTGGATGAGAAGTGAAACATTTTCAAAGGAAAAAAAACCAAGAAAGTCCAGTTGCCTTTTAGAAACAGCACCTTTGGGTCAAAACAGCAGCATTTTTCCATGGGAAAGTTTCTTTATAATTAAGTCCAAAATCTTATTTCAAGTCCATCTGGATCCTTGGTCCATTTAAAACTTCCTAATTTAAACTTGTATTTGAAACTTATTTTGCTAAGGATTGAAACTCTCGTAGCACTGTAAAACTTGTTGATCCAAAGGTTCCTAATAGGTGCAAAGTAGTTAACAAGCAATTGTAGAAAATGATTAAAAAGTATGCAAACCCAGTGTCTTTTCAAAGATGCTGTGATCTGAGCAACATGGTTATTCCCTTGCCTTCCAGAGCTCTAAAGCTGCCAGGAGACCACTATCTTGCAGTCTCTTTGCGAGGAGCCCTTGTGAGTAATCTCAAGTTCTTTCCTCATCTACCTGCCAGTCTATCTGCCGATCCTTCATTCCACCATGGATGTCAGTTCTGCTGTTTGCGGAGTCATTTTCTGCCCGTGATTTGTTGGGAATTCTAATCCTCTAGGACAGAGGTCCCCAACTTTTTGGGCACCGAGGACCGGTTCCATGGAGAGAGGTTTTTCCTGTGTGGTTTTGTGTGCTGCCTGCACCTCCCGGATGGGCTTTGCTTGTTTGTGCAGACTGGTTGCTGGCATGCTGTGGCCCGGTACTGGTCCACGGACTAGGGGTTGGGGACCCCTGCTCTAGGAAGATAGATGTTGTAATCATAAAGCTTGCAAAAGAGGCAGGACAGAAAACAGTAAGACCTTCATATCAGTTTCAATTTAAGATGCCTCATTATTTATTTGTGATATTTTGAAATATTTTGGAACGAAAAGGTATGTTCAGTGATAAGTTTAGAATAAGATTTTGATCCAATTAGTCTTGAACATCTGACTTTGTAAATATTTTGCCATGAGGTTAAAAGGTGGAAGAGTATTTATTTTTAGTTTCTTAGAGAAAATTCAGAAGTGTACCAACAATGAAAAAGTTGTATTAGAATATGCTATCTAAATTGTGAATTTGGACAAGCTTCCTAATTCAAAGCTTTTCTAAAGAAATCTGAAAGGAAAATAATCTAATATTGTTCTTTAATCCTTACTTGGCAGTTCACTTAATGTTTGCTTTTACTGGATAGAAAGATGCAAAGCAAAGTCTAATAATGCCCCGGGCATTGGGGCCAGGATGTTAAATCATTGGCGCTCCTATATTTGAATGTATACATGGGAACCAACTTTTTTTTACAGAGGCCTTGATCTAAATTGTTTTCTTAGTTTTTAATAAATTTGACATTTTATATAAGGGTCATTTTATATGGGTTGCCACCCAGAATTTCACTGGTGAGCCATGTACATTGGATAAACGTTAACTGAAGTAAAATTAAATGTTCTAGTTCAACTTGGATGCATATACATATTGTTACTTCAGAAATGACTGAAGATATTTCATTTTTGGTTTCCAACTCTTTTCCTCCTTGAAAGAAATAATTTAAAAAAAAACTTTTATCTTCTAGCAACACACACCAGATAAATGTTTAGAAATTATGTTACAATACACTATTTACAACAAGTGCATTACCTTTAAATTTTACATTTAGTAGTTATAAACACATTGTTTGGGATTAAGAACACATCTTATTCAAAGATACGTTTAAAATATAGAAGGAAATAGGATCTTCATTTGACTATCCAAATATATGCATATGAATCTGGCTAGCTACAAAATGAGTAGCCTGCATGTTAAGAATTTTTTTTCTTGAAGAGTTAATTGTGCTTTCTATTAATCAAAAAGTGCCTCCAAACCATATTTTCTAATTGCTTTACCTTACTAGAACATAACGGTTTCTAGAACATAATATATTCATCTAGCTGACAAACCATCTACCAAAAGAACTTCAACGTTATATGGATTAAACTCATTTTATTGCTGCGATTTGAATATTTTTGATTTTTCAGCCTAACCTACAAGCTGGTTTTTCTTGAAGGCTCCCCCTTCAATATATGGGCCAGACCAAACCAAACTCTGCTTATGTTCTGAATTGGAAAAAAAGGTTGGCCAAGGGCTTAAGCCATAGCAAGTCAAATCTGACACTTTTAATATTGTATATGTGTGTGTGTGTGTGTGTCTGTGTGCCGCAACGTTGTGTGAACCCATCTCCTTTGATTCAAGCTCATTAGAGTCTACAAACATCCCAAAGGAGTTACTGTAAGGCCATAACTAAAGTCAATCGCGTTATATACCAAAAGGCCTTAGGTAAAACGAGGCAGCTCACCTATCTGAAGGTAAGAGGCTCCTCTTTTACAACACAAGCTTTCATCGAGAGTGCCAACCTCACGACCCCTTCGGCTATTGTTGGATTACAACTCCCACTCTACGCGGGTGAGACAGCTTCAGGGGTCTTCAAACTTGGCCCTTTTATGACTTGTGGACTTCAACTCCCAGAATTCCTCAGCCAGCAAAGCTGGCTGAGGAATTCTGGGAGTTGAAGTCCACAAGTCATAAAAGGGCCAAGTTTGAAGACCCCTGAGCTAGCTGATGCGGGCTATATAATTCCTATCAGCATCTGGAAAGCCATCCCTCCTCCTTCACGCTCAGGATCTCAAGTGCCTGCCAAGCACGGTGGAGCTCAGAGGAGTCCCTCCCCCACGCCATCGTTTTTTGTTTTTTTTTAGACACGCACACCAACACACGCAGCCTTTGAGTCGCTTCTTCAAATACCCCACCCGTCCGTCCGGCCCACTCCCGGAACCACTCGTCGCGGTGCCTCTTTTTTCTCACCTCGCTCCAGCCGCACCGGCTCCCCCAAGGCCGCCATCTTCCCCTCCACCTCCTCTGCCGCCCTCGGCTGCTCGTGCGGAAGTGACGTCGACGGGAGGCGTGGCCGTTTCAATGACGCCGGGACCGGCAAAAGGTAAATGGAACCGTCGGGTACGCTCGAGCCGTTGGCTGCCTTCGCTTCCCCTTGTTGTCTGCGGGGCTCGGGTGCGAGTTTCGCTGCGTTCCTCGAGACGGCCCCTCTTTCAACAAAAAGCGTGGCTAACTTTGGCGCCAACTGCTGCGCTCTCTTTGCCCGGGAAAGTGGGGTCGTTGTATTAGTGGTGCCGGCATCACCGCGAGAGATTTCTTGCAGCTTGAAGGAAGGGGGGAAAAAAATTAAGAGCCCCCAAAAGTTCGGTGCTTAAGCAAAACATTTCTTAAGTGAGCTTTGTCCTGTATTACGATCTTTCTTGTCACGGTTGTTAAGTGAAGCACTGCAGTAGTTAAGTTAGTAACCTAGTTGTTAAGTGAAACTGACTTCCCCATTGACCCTGCTTGTCAAAAGGTTATATAAAAGGTGATTCCCGGGACTCTGGTGAGTTAATAATAATAATAATTTTATTTGTATACCGCCCTTGTATACCGAAGGACTCAGGGCGGTGAACAGGGCAAACATATAAAAGTACAAGAATACAAAAATTAAAAAAGAATTAAACAAGATGCCCAAGTTACAACAATAGATTAAAATACATTTAAAACAACAATAAAATCCAAACCCATCCCCCATCAGGCCAAGCCGGCTTGTTCGAACAAATAAGTCTTCAGATCGCGTCGGAAGGAGCGAAGGTGGGGCACCATCCGGAGCTCAAGTTGTCAAATGTCTGAATATTGATCACGTCACTGTGGGGATGCCGCAGTGGTCATAAGTGTGAAAAACTGTCATAAGTCACTTTTTTTCAGTGCCGTTGTAATTTTGAACGGTCAGTAAATGAACTGTTGTAGGTTAACAACTACCTGCATCAAACTAGTATGCTGCCCAACAAGCCCAAGGCGAAGAATCAGCCATGCAGGTGAACTGTTTGATGAATTAGTTAAATCATTATTTTAGCCATTGTCTATGAAGGCCTCTTCCGTGTGTTTTCCAACCAATCGGTCTTGAGCTTTTGTTTGCCAATTGTGACCACAATACTTGCAGATGTCGTTGATCCATTTTGTTTTAGGTCTTGAATGGATGTTTTTATCAAGTGGGATCCGTTCTATGACTGCCATCAGTTCTTCTTGCTATGTGACCAGCCCGTTTCCAATTCAATTATTTTACTCTCTTGATGATCATGTATACTTTTCTTTGTTTGCTAATCCATTTGCGGGTCTTTCTATCTTTTTTTTTAATCCCATTTATATCCCACCCTTCTCCGAAGACTCAGGGTGGCTTACAATTTAAAGCACAAATCAATGTGCTTAGCAGTAGCCTTCATTCTATGTATATGCCTGCTTATTAGGGCTTTCGCCCCCCCCCCAGCGGCATTATTACAAAGTCAGCTTATTGCCCCCAACAATCTGGGTCCTCATTTTACCTGCCTTGGAAGGCTGAGTCAACCTTGAGCCTGGTGGGATGCGAACCTGCACTAATTAGAGGCAGCTAGTGTTACTTGAGGCATTAGCCCACTGCTCCACCAAGGCTCTTGCCTTGTAATACCGAGCATGTGTCTTTCCATGGCTCTTTGCGCCACTCGTAGCTTTTATATTTATTGTGAACTGGTTAAATAAGATGGATAATTTCTAGTGGATAAATCTGTAGGCCAGGAATGTTAAACTACTGACCCGCGGGCCAGAAGCGTCACACAGAAGCCACGTCCACCCCAGCTCTGGCAAGGGGAAAAAGTCACAATACGTCACGACATATGTGATGCGGTGAGATTGACACCCCTGCTGTAGGCTATCAGAACCAGCATCCTTAGCAATAAGAACATTTCAGCAGTGGAGCTAATTATCAACTGAGCTGGCTCCCTTTCACTGAACTTGTTCAAACTGAAGCGGGACAGGCGTCTGGGATGTGCTGTCGATAGCTGATAGCCTAAACTGGCAACTTTTAACTCTTATTCTATAATTAACAGATTTTCAGAATGTGCCCAACCAGATGCTGCCAGTACACCCACAAGTTGTACATAATGACATATCATCAGTAGCAAATTCCAAATCAAACTTCCTACTAGAATCTCTTTGATGAAGTTTGGCAGCTTTTAAATCTGGTAGTAACTGCAAATTTAAATGCTTCCGCTCTAGTTTCAATAGACCTTTGTTTGACTTACTTATGAGCTCGGACAGAACAGTAAATACTGTTTACATCACTTCGCATGAAATGTGCAAAGTTATGTGAGAGCTTTCAGGCCTGATTGAGTACAGGAATGGAAGGGAGCACTGTATGGATGGGATGAATGCCACTGGTTCACGTGATTGCTATTCTCAGTGACCTGCAACACCTAGTCTTGTTACAGGATGGGTCATTTTAAAGCCGTTTAAAGATACAGGCAATCCTTGTTTACTGACTGTCTTGTGCACTAACTGTATGAAGTTACAACAGGGCATTATAACCATCTCAGCATTCTGTGGTCACATGAACTCCATTCGCTTTGCAACCAGTTTGTAATAAGCAGACTTAATAAAGAAGGTGGAAGTAAAATAAGTCACAATCATATTTTTGCTTAGTAACCATGGCATTTTGCTTAAGCAAAGGAGAACTAAGGTCATGAGCTCATTGCAGTCACATGGTTTTTTGCTTAGCACCAAGTTGCCAGTCCCAGTCATGGTTGCTAAGCAAGGATTACCTCTAAGTTAAGTAATCTTCTGTAAGCACAGATATTAGTGATATCTGATCTCAGAAAGAATCTTTCCTGCTTATGCTAGCATTATTACTTGCCTTGCAGGGCAGGAGGTGTTACTTTTACATTACTCAAGTTGTACTGAATGCTTACTACTTCATTCTCTGCTGGTATTCACTCACATACCAGTGCCACATTTGTTTCCCATCTCCTTAGGAGCTGCTCCTGTATTTCATCAGCATCAGCTAACTGGGCCACCTGGATCTATTGAATGAGGTATTGCAAAATTGTCTGCTTATACCTGTTCCTCAAAGAAGAGAGGTTCTTTTTGCATTTGTAATAAACACATAATAATTCAGTGTCTCATGTTATCCTGTATGTTTGGTATACATATGTGTGAGTTTCTATGTGTTTAGCTAAGGGGTAAGGTTGGGACGCGGTGGCTCAGTGGGTTAGGACGCTGAGCTTGTCGATCGGAAGGTCAGCAGTTTGGCGGGTCGAATCCCGAGTGCCGTGTAGCAGAGTGAGCGCCTGTTACTCGTCCCAGCTTCTGCCAACCTAGCAGTTCGAAAGCACGTAAAAATGCAAGTAGAAAAATAGGGACCACTGCAGTGGGAAGGTAACAGCGTTCTGTGCACCTCTGGCGTCTAGTCATGCTGGCCACATGACCACGGAGACGTCCTCGGACAAGCGCTGGCTCTTCGGCTTTGAAACAGAGATGAGCACCGGCCCCTAGAGTCGGAAACGACTAGCATGCATGTGCGGGGGAACCTTTATCTTTACCTTTTAAGGTTGGGTTAAAACAACGATAAACATGCAATATCTGAAGTAACCTCCACAGTTTATGTAGGGTTATATTACCAGTTGAGCCAAAGAGTTTGCTTACTGAGACTGTCTCATTCTTTCTGATTATCATGTATAAATGGATGATGATATTGGATGAAAAACCAAAGGAAGTGTGGGTGCAACCAATAGTTTGTACAATCATGCCAATGGATTTTTCCTAGTGGATCTTTGCAGTTTTTCAAATTAATGTTGCTCAAAATGAAACACGTTATCCTTGAACTTATGGCATCAAAGCCAGGAGAAATACTGAAGATTCCAACTGGCAGGTTGGCTTTCAGAAGAACAGATTTTGATGTACAGTACTCAGACAAAAGATAGATCCATTGGCTTGAAAAGCACCTGGGAAGAAGTGGAAGACTGGAAAATGAAATTTCAAACTATTTCTGCTAGAGGGTTTGTTGTCACTGTGTGTTGGAGGGTGGGAGCACAAAGGGAGGCTCTGCTAATCTCAATGTACACATAGTTATACTTTGACCATAAAGGTTCGTTTCATTTCATTAGAAGGAAGAAGGGGAAATTGGTCTCTATGTAGACCACTGTGAAACATACAGTTTTTTCTGAAGTATTTGAGAAGAAAAAAGGGACCTACATAGGAAATAGAAGTATATAACCAAAGAAATATACATGTCAGTTGCCAGGATCTGTCTGTCACTTTGACATCAATTTTGGGCAAGATTCTTGAGCAGATAATTAAACAGCATGTTTATGAACACTTTGGTAGGAATGCAACAATTAGCAAAAGCCAGCATGGGTTTGCCATAAATAATGCCAGGCTAAGCCTCTCTTTTTTCTGTCAGAATTGCTATCTTAATAGGTTTTGGAAATGCCTCAGATGTAGTGTACCTTGATCTCAGCAAATCATTCAGTGGTGTTTCTCATAATGCCCGTAACATAATTGCAAAATATAAGCTATGTGTTACAATGGTTCGATTGAATTATAATTGGCTGAGTGATTGTACCCACAGAGTACTCATAAATAACTGCACATCAGATTGGAGTGTAGAATCAAGTGGAATGCCAGAGTTCTGTCTCAACATTTTTATGAATGATTTGCATGGAAAGGACTGAGGGAATGAACATCAAATTATCAGAAAATGAAAGGCAGGCATAGGATGTGGGAAGTTGACTTGGTTGTATATATGTGTAACTGATCACAGATATGATCCAACAGAGTGAAGGAGCTGCTAAAAAGACATGCTATTCTGAGATATATGAACAGGAGCATAGAGCAGGAACTAATTTTATCTGGGTTGATTTCTAGATGCTGCAGTCTAAAAAGCACATTGACGGTTGTAGCTATTTTGGAAGGGGGATGCCAGAATGGTGAGGGATCCAGAAGGAAAGTCCTATGAGGAGCAGTTAAAGGGACTGTGTATAATTAGCCTGCAGAAGACAAGACCAAGACAAGGTCATTTCTGCACTAGATAAATTTTAAAATTCAATCTGCAATCAAACTCATTTATCATTCCTTCATGCTGACTTCCAATTACTAGGATATCTAGCCATTAGCTATGCTGCTTAGGATTGTTGGAAATTTTAGTGCAGTAATATTTAGAAAGCCAGATTTCATATCTCCTGGTCTACTCTGACTTTCTTTGATTCCTTCTAATATCCTGTTGTAATAGTCTGTCTCTGAAAAAAGAAGGCAGTTTAACTATATTCTGGATATGTCTATTTGGAAGCAAGCCACATTAATCCAATGAAGTCCATTCTTGGGTATATAGGACTGCAGGCCATGAGCAAATCCAGGCATTTAAAGAAGGATTAAATACAAATGTCAAGCCATAGCATGTTCTAAGCAAGGAAAGGGATCTTCTGGATATTGTTTACTTGAATTTATATTAGTGCCAGTCAATATGGTAAGTGAAATAAAGATATAATGGGAGTGGCAACAAGAAAGCTATGTATTATTTATAGACAATATAGAGGAAGCAACATGCCTCTATAAATATCTTTTAAGAATGATGAATGAACAAGGTTATATTGGGAAACCGGCACCCACAGGTATTTGACTCCCTTACTCTTGGTATTTCTGAAAAACATGAAAAGATTTATTAAAGGAGTGGGCTTTTGAGACCTAATTTGATGGTGGCTGACCAGCTATTTTTATCTATGTTTTTCCAAGTTAACTTTAGGGATGGGATATATTGGAATGCTTTTGTGCTTTATATTTTACCATGGAAACCTCCTAGAACCATTGAAATAGGCACTTTAAAAAAACCTGAAATGAAGAAATGTAAACAATATTTGGTATTGTATCAAAGTTCTGCAGTAGATATCAGCCTACAACCACCAAGAGGTTCTATGTCTGTCAGGAAAACAATCATTCATTTCTTAGCTGGGAAAAGTTTAGGAGATTTTTTGCCTAGTATTTTATTGCTAGGAATATAGTGCTTATGTAGTGCTTATGCACACATTTAAAAGATGTACAGTGTGCATTTTAGAGTGAGATTTCTTATTTGGTTTCCTCCTAGAATGATATTAACATTCTATGTACTACTATATAGTACAGATAGTCCTTGATTTCCCTGCACCACTCATTTAGTGGACCATTCAAAGTTATGACACTGAAAATGATCTATGACTGGTTCTTGCAGTTACAACTGTCACAGCATCCTCATGGTGACATAATCAAAATTCACGTACTTGGGAACCAGCATGTATGTATGACAATTTCAGCTTCCTGAGGTCATATTTACGGGAGCACCTCTTGCCGGCGTTAACTTCCCATCGCCCTGTGCGCTTCCACAGAGAGGGCCTCCTCAGGGTGCCATCGGTCAGGGAATGTCGACTGGCGGCTCCCAGGGGGAGAGCATTCTCTGTGGGCACGCCTGCCCTCTGGAATCAGCTTCCAGTTGAGCTCTGGATGGCTCCCGACTTTCGCTCGTTTCGCCGTGACCTGAAGACTTGGTTGTTTGAACAGGCCGGCCTGGACTGAGGGATTGGGATTTTAGAGTTTAAATTTTAAAAATTTTTAATTTTAGAATGTATTTATTGTTTAGGACTAGTTTGATTTAATCTTATTTTAATTTTTATACACTGTGTGTTGTTTATAGCATTTTAATTGCCCTGTACACCGCCCCGAGTCCTTGGAGAGGGGCGGTATATAAATCTAAATAAAATAAAATAAATAATAAATATGTCGCCATTTGCAGCCTTTCCAGCTAGCTTCCAACGATCAACGTCAAATGTGGGAAGCCAGGTTCACTTAACAATTGCGTGATTCACTAAATAGCTGCAGCAAATCGCTTAACAACCATGGCCAAAAAAGGTCATAAAATTGGGCACAACTCATTTAACAACCTCCTTGCTTGGCAATGGAAATGCTGATCCCAACTGTAATAAATCGAGGATTACCTGTAGTTCCGTTTTATGTGGAGCATATACCTGAATTCTCTATATGGTGAATTCACAGAGATTGCTGTGCCTCCAGTTTCCCTTCTGCCAACAATAACACAGCTAACATCACCATGTTTTTTGGGACAAAGCCCTGTGGAGTCTCTGCATCTAGTGTAGAAAATTAATTATGGCACTTTTTTCCTAATAAATACTCATCTACTGTGGTCCTTGTCCAGTGTCAGAGATTCCAGCTTCAGAATGTACATTACATATGAACACTGCAGTTGCAGGTTTGTTGATTATTACCATACCCTATAAGGTGCACAGACACCTATAAACAATATGCAATACTTTTATTAAGGTCAAACTAATCAATATTATGAAGTATGGTGAGTTGTTGCATTCTGTTCATAAATTTTTGCAATCTTCCGCTATAGTTAATCAAAAATTGAAGAGTTGCAAAGAATTTGTATCAGACTGATTCTTGTGGAACGTGTCCTCAAACAGAGGAAGGGATTCCACCAATGATCTGAACCTGAACCTGAATTTATATCCTCTTGAATAGTGTCTGACCTCATTCCGGAATCTTGTAACATCTAAACATACTTTGCAGAATAGCAACGTGAGCATGGTTCACTAGTTGAGAATAGCAAAGGGCAAGGCAAAAAGGAAAAAAAAGTCTAAGCAGCTAAAATATGGGGCAAGAATGCACTTGTATGAAATAATGCATGGAAAAAGTCAATTCAGTGACAGGAGAAAAAAAACAGTAAAGTGAAAACAGTGTCCTAGTATTTAAAATCAAATACAGTAACAAGCTCTGAACTAAAGTGAAACTAATCAACAGTCTGAAACTAGGGTTATAAGTGATATTAGCTAAAAAAAAATAGAATGGGCTACTGGTACAGAAGAGACAACAAAGTCTAACATGATGTATACTTATTAATCATTTAGTTCATTAGCATGGGCAGCACATCTGTTGTTCATCAGGAAAGAATGCTTTGTGCTAATGCTAGATCAATCCCTTCCTGTCCCTGTCTGCTTGCTGCATGTGTGATGCACTCTTTTGTGTGTGCTTAATCTGTCATCAATTTAATCTAAGTGTGGGGTGAACCCATTATATGTTGTGAAAGAAATCAAAGTCTGGAGTGCAAGCAGGACAAACTCATTGCATGCAATTGCTTTTTGGGGACATGGAGCAGCATAGAGTTTACCCTTAGGAAACGGACTACATGTTTTAATTTCATCCAAAGTATTTTAACTCTTGCCTTTAAAGCAATTGGTTTCATTTAAAAAAAGACATAGCCAAGATGCCTACTTCTGTGCCCAGTTTTCCAAGAGATTTCTCACTTCTGGGACTCATTTTAAAGTTGTCACTCCCTCCATTGTGTAATAGAAGATGCTGCTATATGCATTTCAATGAGATTCAAACATTAAGGGATCTGTGGCCATTAACAAAAGGCAAATCAGAAACTGTTGGGGCTGAAATCATCATAAATGTTTCGGTAATAAAATCCAGATGTTTGCCATTTTTAGTGTTATGTGAACTGTCAGCTTGCCCTGCTAATGGTACATGTCATTTTCAGGAACCTGCAACTGACACTTAAACATAACAATCAGCTGGCAATATGGACCTGAAAATTAAGTCTTTGGATGCAGTTCACAAACCACCAAAGTACTTTCCCACAGATTACTTTACAGTACAATCTACAATAGGGCTAATTCATGACTAAGGAGTTTATTTTCACAAGCACTTCAGCATTTCAACTTTTCCTGCATCAATCATTTGCAAGTTGATGTGTTCTTCTGCCAGTTTGGTCTGCATTCAGTGTTGATTCTCTGTTGGTACTCCACTACAAGAACTCAAAATGTTTTCGTTTTTCTGGCATATCTAAATATTATCTACATAATCAACTTCTTATGGTCATGAATTGATTAAGGCAATTTCCCAAGACCACCATGTCTTCTATTAACATAAAAATGTATATAGCATTGATCCATATAAACACATAGAAAAGAATATATGTAGCTCAGCTATGAACTGTGGAATCCTTGCTGCTCTCTGAGCTGGGTTATTTGCTTGTAGATCCTCATTAGGTACCATCATTATGTTAGTAAATGTGGAGTTTGATTCCTATTTATATATACCGTAGTAGCTTGCCCTACCAGTATTGGTGTGGGTGGGGTTTTCTCCTTGGAAGTTCCTTGATTACGATATTGTTATCTGCTTGATAGTTTGTCTGGTGTTGATTCCTGCTTACCTGTGTGTAGACTGCTGAAGAAAATGTGTTCTGGTCTTTTTGTTTCCTACTTAGTTTTCTATTGTCTCTTTTGAATGGAGTGTAAATGTGGTTTATCTCTATGGGTGTAGTGCTGGATATTGTTTGCAGTACGTTGGGAGGATCTACAGATATTGTAAAAAATATCAATTTATGTCATAATTGGAAGAATCACCATTTCATTTTGATGCTATTTAGCTACTCACATTACATTATTCATAAAAGAACTGTTCTGGTTTCCAAAGTATTTTGAAACACAATTACTCTTATCAGCTGCATGTTCTAAATCGGATTATCAGCATATATGTCTCCTTTGTTTTAAAAGAAGTAATATTGTTTGTTTCCAGTCTCTGTGATTTCAATGCAATACAATTCTGTTTTAATTGTATATGTACATTTATTTTGAGACATATGTTTTAATATCATTTTATTTGCTTAATAAAATATCCAAATTTGTATATCATTTTTTACTTCTGCCAGATTGCAGGCATAAATGAAAGATGAAGAATTTGGCATCATGAGGCAACATTTTCTTGATCATCTTTGGTATGTTGATATCTTCAAATAAACTTACCAATAGTTCAGCATGTACCAAGGATGTAACCCAAATTTTTGAATCATTTAATTTACGTGATATATCCTCAAATTGAGAAATCATTTGTTATTTATATATTCAAGATCATGAACAAAATTTTCACTATTTTACTTGTTGATAAAACTAAATTCAGTATCCACTGGAGAAGGAAATGGCAACCCACTCCAGTATCTTTGCCATGAAAACCCTATGGACAGTACCAAAAGGCAAAACGATATGACGCTGGAAGATGCGCCCCTCAGGTCGGAAAGTGTCCAATATGCTACTGGAGAAGAGTAAGGGCTAGTACTAGTAGTGCCAGAAAGAATGAAGTGACTGGGCCAAAGCCGAAAGGACGCTCAGCTGTGGATGTATCTGGTGGTGAAAGGAAAGTCCGATGCTGTAAAGATTTTTTCTCCATAGGAACCTGGAATGTAACATCCATGAATCAAGGCAAGCTGGACGTGGTCAAACGAGATGACAAGACTGAACATCGACATCTTAGGAATCAGCAAACTAAAATGGACAGGAATGGGTGAATTTAATTCATATGACTATCAGGTATACTACTGCGGGCAAGAATCCCTCAGAGGAAATGGAGTAGCCTTCATAGTCAATAAAAAGAGTAGGAAAAGCAATACTGGGATACAATCCCCAAAATGACAGAATGATCTCAGTTCGAATCCAAGGCAAACCATTCAATATCACATTAGTCCAAGTCTATGCCCCAACCACTGGTGCTGAAGAGGATGAAATTGACCGGTTCTATGAAGCCCTACAGCACCTTATAGAACTAACTAACACCAAAAAATGATGTCCTTATCATCATGGGGATTGGAATGCTAAAGTAGGAAGCCAAAAGATAACCAGAATAACAGGCAAGTTTGGCCTTAGGGTAGAAAATGAAGCAGGGCACAGGCTGATAGAATTTTGTCAAGAGAATACGATGGTCATAGCAAACTCTTTTCCAACAACTCAAGAGACGGTTCTACACATGGACATCACCAGACGGTCAACACAGAAATCAGATTGACTATGTGCTCTGCAGCCAAAGATGGAGAAGCTCTATACAGTCAGTAAAAACAAGACCAGGAGCTGACTGTGGCTCAGACCATGAGCTTCTCATTGCAAAGTTTAGGCTTAAACTGAAGAAAGTAGGGAAAAGCACTAGGCCACTCAGGTATGAATTAAATCATATCCCTGTTGAATATACAGTAGAGGTGACAAATAGATTTAAGGAATTAGATCTGATAGACAGAGTGCCTGAAGAACTATGGATAGAGATTCGCAACATTGTAGAACAGGTAGCAACCAAACCCATCCCAAAGAAAAAGAAATGCAAGAAAGCAAAATGGCTGTCTGAGGAAGCTTTGCAAATAGCTGAGGAAAGGAGGAAAGCGAAAGGCAAGGGAGAAAAAGAAAGATACGCCCAATTGAATGCAGAATTCCAGAGAATAGCTAGAAGAGATAAGAATGCCTTCTTAACTGAACAGTGCAAAGAAATAGAAGAAAACAATAGAATAGGAAGGACCAGAGATCTCTTCAAGAAAATTGGAGAGATGAAGGGAACGTTTCATGCAAAAATGGGCATGATAAAGGACCAAAATGGCAGGGACCTAACAGAGGCAGAAGAGATTAAGAAGAGGTGGCAAAATTACACAGAAGAACTATACAAGAATAAGCTTAACGTCCCTGATAACCACGATGAGGTGGTCACTGATCTCGAGCCAGACATCCTAGAATGTGAAGTGAAGTGGGCCTTAGAAAAGCTGAGCAACAACAAAGCTAGTGGAGGTGACAGTATTCCAGCTGAGCTATTCAAAATCTTAAAAGACGATGCAGTAAAAGTGCTACACTCAATTTGTCAGCAAATCTGGAAAACTCAACAGTGGCCACAGGATTGGAAAAGATCAGTTTCACATGCTAGTAAAGTTATGCTTAAAATCCTACAAGCTAGACTCCAGCAGAATGTGGATTGAGAAATACCAGAAGTACAGGCAGGATTTCGAAGAGGCAGAGGAACTAGAGATCAAATTGCCAACATACGCTGGATCATGGAGAAAGCTAGGGAATTCCCAAAAAACATCTACTTCTGCTTCATTGACTATGCTAAAGCCTTTGATTGTGTGGATCACAACAAACTGTGGCAAGCTATTAAAGAGATGGGAGTACCAGACCATCTTATTTGTCTCTTGAGAAACCTATATGCGGGTCAAGAAGCAACAGTGAGAACTGGACACGGAACCACTGATTGGTTCAAAATTGGGAAAGGAGTCCGGCAAGGCTGTATACTGTCGCCCTGCCTATTTAACTTGTACACAGAGCACAACATGAGAAAGGCAGGGCTAGGTGAATCAAAAGTTGGAATTAAGATTGCCGGAAGAAATATTAACAACCTAAGATATGCAGATGATACCACTCTAATGGCAGAAAGTGAAGAAGAACTAAAGAGCCTCTTGTTGCAGGTGGAGAAGGAGAGTGCAAAACTTGGGTTGAAAGTTAACATTAAGAAAACCAAGAGCATGGAATCCGGCCCTCTCAATTCCTGGCAAATAGATGGGGAAGAAATGGAGGTAGTGACAGATTTTATTTTCCTGGGCTCCAAGATCACTGCAGATGGGGACTGTAGCCAAGAAATTAAAAGACGCTTGCTCCTTGGGAGGAAAGCAATGGCAAATCTAGACAGCACACTAAAAAGCAGAGACATCACCCTGTCAACAAAGTGCGTATAGTCAAGGCTATGGTCTTCCCAGTTGCAATGTATGGCAGTGAAAGTTGGACCATAAGAAAGGCTGAGCATGAAAGAATTGAGGCCTTTGAATTATGGTGCTGGAGAAGACTCCTGAGAGCCCCTTGGACTGCAAGGCGATCAAACCGGTCAGTCCTAGAGGAGATCAACCCTGACTTCTCTTTAGAAGGCCAGATCCTGAAGTTGAAACTCAAATACTTTGGCCACCTAATGAGAAGGAAGGACTCACTGGAGAAGAGCCTAATGCTGGGAAAGATTGAGGGCAATAGAAGAAGGGGATGACAGAGAATGAGGTGGCTGGATGGAGTCACTGAAGCAGTAGGTGTGAACTTAAATGGACTCCAGAAGATGGTAGAGGACAGAAAGGCCTGGAGGAACATTGTCCATGGGGTTGCGATGGGTCGGACATGACTTCGCAGCTAACAACAACAAACAACAACAAATAATCTCTTAAAGGCCACAGTTTTGTTCATGCTTTGTGAAGATTCTTCCCAAATATTATTCCAGGATTTGTCATGTATGTGTTCATGAAGGCACCTGGTCTTGCGTCATGAAGCAGATTTGTGCACTGATATGTATTACAGAAATGCTTTATGATTCATTACATGTGCCAATTGATTTGCATGGAAAAGGAACCCAGCATTTTGCTATATGTCAAAGAATGCTTTTCTTGATTAATTTTATGCTGGGATTGACTGGCAGAAGCTCATTTAAAGAATTTTCATCTTCTCTTCTGGCAAGTGTGGGTGTGCACAGTGGACATATGGAAGGAGCTTTTTGTGCATCAGCTATTGGAATTTATGTCATTATGATGCTTTTCTCCCTTCTGTGCACATTAAAAATATGATTGATATGATAAATGTGATAGTGTGGTAATCCTCACGCTGAAGAACCTGCTTATTTCTTGAAAAAGGTTCAAAGAAAATTTGAGAGTTAATGCCAGTTAACTTTGACTTTCAAATGTGCAGTTTGTTAACTTTTATTTATAGAACTGAGAGTCTGCCAATGGAAAACCTAAGCCAATTCCTTCTACTACAATGAAGTAGTATAACTTAAACCTAGATCATTATTTTTAGATCCTATCTTTCCTTGTTTGATATTATTTTCACCTTGTTTCAATATACTTCTTCAAAAATCATAATCACTGATCTGTCTCTCCATACATACTTGTAGTCACGTTGGGACTGCTTGAACTATGGTGCTATTCTCCAACTCCATGGAGTAGATAAGTGGGTTTCCAGATAGGACACCACAAAAAGGATCACAGGATATGACATACTACTATGTAATGTAGTCTTGATTGCTTTGGTCTGTAATCTTGATTGCACAAAACATCGTAGAGTCCTCTTTGTCAGACTAAGATCAGGTATAGAATAGTAAAGTAATAGGGAAAACTGTACTTGTGTGGTATGCCAAATTTAATCTATGCTGTATCAGCAACTCTTCCAAAACTGATATCTCAAGCTGTTTCTTTTATTGCAGCTATCAACCTTTATTTTATCAATGGAAAATAAATCTGACTTTATTCTCTGGCAAAAATCTGATTGCTAAAAATCCCCTCTCCCTTTTTTGCCAAGGTTCTTATAAATGGAATATTATTTTTATTTGCTAAAATAAAGAGGAGAAGGGGAGAAATCTTCCAAGAATTTAAGTCACTTTAAGTACCCAAAACAATGTTCAGTAAAGTCAATATTATTTTAACTCTTTACAATTATTTATTTTCTCCAGACACCTAATTAATGAAATATAAATGATGTGGATACTATTTTCCTTCTGTATGCTAAACAGAAATTAATGAAACTGTTTTTCCCCCTTAGTTGCTGTTCTTTGGTCTTATTAATGTCTGGTGCTGGGATTGGAAGACTCTTAAAAATGGTTCATGTGATTTTGAGAGCTGCAGATGTAAGGTAATTGGTAAAAGTCTCATTTTGTATTAAAGGAAAAACAACTTAGGGTCTAAGCCAATTTTTTCTCATTTTTTTAAAATCTTCAAAACATATTAAATAAAATACCTTTAATCTATCTGGCCATAGGCAAAAATGGCAATCCTTCAACTCCCAGAGCTCTAAATCTGCTGGAGACCTCTGCCTTATGGTCTTCTCACAGGAAACTACTGTCTGGAGCATGTCTGGGTGATCTCAGGTCCTCTCCTAACCCAGAGATAAATTGTGAGGTCGAAAGCCAGAGACAACACAGTGAAATTCAATTGAATTCAGTCCTTTACTGCTGACACCTAATCTTGCCAAACTAAAACATACTAGAAATATCCTGAGAGACTCTAGGATGTGGATACTCTGGACCTAGCCAGTTTGGGGTATTTGTTGGCTCAAGGTTCAGATGAATGTTGACAGACATGAACACTGGGCCCTATCTAACAAAATGAAATTCAATGTAGAGAAATGTAAGATTTCCACTTAGACAAGAAAAATCAAATGTACTGGTACAGATTAGGTAAAACCTGGCTCAATAGCAGTAACTGTGAGAGGGAACTTGGACTCTTAGTGGATAATCAGTTAAATATGAGCCAGCAGTATGTGGTGGCAGCCAAAATAGCCAACACAATCCTAGATTGCATTAGCAGAGGAATAGAATCAAGATTGTATGAAGAATTAGTACTGCTTTATAAAGCCTCGGTAACCACACTTAGAATACTGCATCCAGTTTTGGTCACCATATTATAAAAAAGATGTAGAGACTCTGGAAAGAGTGCAGAAAAGAGCAACAATGATGATTAGGGAGCGGAGGGTAAAACGTATGAGGAAAGCTTTCAGGAATTGGATTTGTCTAGTCTAATGAAAAGAAAGGACTAGGTGTGACATGATAGCAGTGCTCCAATATTTGAGGGGCTGCCACAAAGAAGAGTGGGTCAACCTGTTTTCCAAAGCATCAAAGGCAAGTCAAGAAACAATGGATGGAAACTAATCAAGGAGAGAAGCAACCTAGAATCAAGAAGAAATATCCTAACAGTGAGAACAATTAATCGATGGAACAGCTTGCCTTCAGAAGCTGTGGGTTCTCCATCACTGGACAGCCTTTGTCTGGAATAGTATAAGGTCTCCTACTTGTGCAGTGGGTTGGACTAGAAGACCTCCAAGGTTACTTCCAACTCTGTTATACTGACCTCTTCCCCTCTCTCCCATCCAGCTCAGGATTGCAGTCTCTTAATCCAGGCCTTTTTCTGGGAAAGCTCTGTGTTGCTAAAACTTTTTCCCACTTCTCCAGGTGTGCATTCTAGCACAGGAATTCTGAAAAGCCAGTCCATTTACCAGGTCATCACACAGTCATCAGCTTCACTCTTAGTGGATCCATCTTCAGTTTGCCCTTGCTTCCCCGGAAGTCCAACAATATAATTTATATTGTTAAATCATTTTGCTACAGACCTGTGGAACCGCTTACCGGTTGAGCTCCGGATGGCCCCCGATCTTCGCTCCTTCCGACGTGATCTAAAAACTTATTTATTTGAACAAGCCGGCCTGGTCTGATGGGTTTGGGGTCTGGGGTTTTAACATGGATTTTAACCAATGTACTACATCGGGCATAATTATTTAATGTTTTTTAACTTTTGTATTTTGTATTTTGATATTTATTGCCCTGTACACCGCCCTGAGTCCTTTGGGAGAAGGGCGGTATAAAAATCTAATAAATATAAATATAAATATAAATATACATCAGTCAGCAGGAAATAGATTTTTTTCTTCTTCTATGCTGAACTGATTCAGTTGGTTTAACGTGTAATAAAATTGATATAATTTCAATGTAATAAGTAATAAAGCAGATTACCCACCTGTAAATTGCCACAAATGCATAAACAGCATGTAATTGGCAATCTTTATGTTTTCATCAAATAGGCTATTTGCATTGTATGAAAACAAAATTATATGAACGTTTATCTCAGTGGGATGTAAGAGATTGTAAATGCCGTTCTTTTCCCATCTTTAAGTGATTGGTACCACTTAAGCAATTTAAGTGTTTATATCTATTCTTTATTTTGTCTAAAATCTTTAAAAAAATAGTCCTCCAATAATGAATGGTAATTTATGTCATTCAACAGTTTCTCCTAATCAAGTTGTGAAACAGTTGTAGGCATGAATTCAACTATCCACTACTGTTAAATTGTTTGTGGAGACATTGTTTTGCCTAATGAGTGTCATATTTTTCTTAATTGTTGAAAGTCAATCTCTCTCTTTAAACATGATTATCTGACTGGCCTTTGTTCTAAGAGATGGCCAATCAATAATCTGCACAGTGGTTTCTCTTGAAAATAGGAAGAATTTGTTGCTTTGTGGCTCACGTTTCTGAGGAAAGGTTTAGGTCTGGTGCAGGAATGTAGATCCACAATAGTTTGGCTTCAGGGGAGTTCTGGTAAACTGAATACGCTCTGCGAAAGCAGATCCAATGACCATGGCAAAGACAAGGTACTGATGAGTAGATTGGTTCCTTGGAACCTCTCCTGATAAGGAGAGGATGAGAAATTGCCTACACGTGCTCCAGATGGCCCCTTTCCACAGGTTGGAGCACCAGAAGATGACAGAATTACAACTGTGGCAGTGACTTCTGGAGGGCACTCAGTTTGCAAATGTCGCTTTTTAATTCCTCACTAACTACTTTCCCAAACTATTAGAGACCTTTGGAATGACAAGTTTGGAAACTCCTGGCGAGTCTACCCTCAGTCCCGAACAAAACAAAATGGTAATAATAAACTTAAGAATTTAAAGAATTTGAAATAAACTGCAAAAGACTAAATAAGATTTTGATCTCAGAAAATTATAAATGGACTAAGGGTTCAAATAAAATTTGAATATTGAAATGTTTACATTAAGATTTGTGAATTAATTATAAAGTAACAAATAGATTTTCATGGAAAAGAGATCCTATTTTGGTTTTTACAAGATACAACATAAATAAATAATTTTATGATTTCAAAAACTGGACACTAGAGGGGACTAAAGATTTTAGATAGAGGAAAGATATACAGGCCCTGTAAGATGGTGCAAAATGTTATGACAATAAAAATACTGGAGGAATCTTTTGAAGAATGCAATTGGAAAATCATAACCACAATATCAATTTCATGTCAGTAATGATGTTTGTTTCTATGGACAGACTATGTCAAAAAGATGTTATCGAAAAAATGTCAGATGTAGAACAAATTTTATCTAAGATAGAGATGGTATTGAAAGTGGATTTACAAATGATAGTCCAAGACAATGATTTAGAAAAGGATGTTTCACTGGATCTACAAAAGAAACTAGATAAGTTTTAAAATTTAAAAGGGATATGCAAATAACAAACCAAGAGATTGACGTGGATATTTTTCCCCCCTACTAGATTTACAAAAAGGGCTTTTTAGAGCCTTGAATAATTGTGTAATGGGAAAAAGAAAACATGGAGAGAAATAAAATCCTGTTTTTGGAAGAACTAAAAATTAAGGCTGTTAGAAGTAAAAGGAAGGAATATGAAGTTGGTTTAATTGATCAGAGTTAAAATTTGTTATTTCTGGATTTTGTGTTGACACCAAAACTGAAAAGATAATGTTTTATGAATTTTCTTGTAAATAACAAATAGATATGGGATGAAGAGATCCCTGTTTGACCTTATAAGGGGCGAAGAATTACTAAATTTGTTTATACTTTTGATCAAAGTTGGAAATCACTTATATATATATATATATATATTCCTTTTTTGTTATACTCTTTTTTCTCATTTTCTTATTCTCTTTTTCTTTCTCTCTTTTTTCCTTTCTTTACATTTTTTTATTTCTTTCTATTATCTTTTCTTTGTTTAAGGCTAGATTGTATTAGATTTCACTATTATAATCAAATGCATATATTCCACACAGAATACATGTACATTTGATTATAATCACATTTTGATTATAATAGTAAAATTTTCTGAATCTGCTTAAACTTGAAAACAGCGTACATGAGAGATACCGGTACTACTAGATACATTTTAGGAAGTTTTATTAGGATTCTTGTCAGAGAGATTACTTCTTAGTCATCTTGTCCATCTTTAGTTTGCCAGGCTTATGTGGCTTGAATATCCTTTTCTGCAACTTTCCCAGCCTAGCGTTTCCAAACATCTCCGTCTCTTAACACAAAGAACGTCCAGGTGCTGTGCTGTACTACTGTTACTTCTCTGAGTGATTGTACTAACAAAGATGCTTCTGCAATGCTGCTTTAGTACAATGCTGGCTGAAATTCTGGGAAAGTTGTCTCAAATATACCTGGAGGGCTCTAGTTGGGAAAGGTGGCTTAGCTGGATGTGGTTCACATAGCACATTATATTTTCTAGACATGCAAAAAGCAGTAGAACACCTGCTGGTCATTAGAAGATGTACAAAACAGGCTTCTTATGTTTGAGGCAAGCCTGGCCACGCTGTGAAGAAAAGAATGGGGTCTTTGCCAAAGATTGTGTGTGTTTTCTGCCACAATCGTACTGTGTACACCCTAGCCTTAAAAGCATGCATAGTATCAGCCTGAGGCTAGGTCTCCCAAATGAATATGTCCCAAACCCTCTTTTAAATCAGAAAAGAAGAACTTAATTCCTCTGAGATGCTTCTCCAGAGTTCTGTAACAGGAGGCTCTGTGTTTTGGATTTGTTACCATTCACTCCCGCTAAACGCCACTGCTTTCTCAAGGGCGTGATCCAACTCATATGGAGGTAGGCAGGCAGGCAGGCATTCTTCTCTGACTCAAAAGCTTTGGCTCCTGATCAAAGAATTTGCCTAAAGAAGAAAGGGCCCCCAATAAAAATGGCTTTGAAAGAAGAGGGACAAAAGGGCAGACATATACCTGCAGCTGTTCCTCCTTCCCCCTCCCCCAGGACTTTAGCTTGTTCACTCAGTGCATTCAGTAAATGAGTCTAATTGCTGAACAGTCGCATAGCCTTCAGATGTGGGGCTAGATCTGAAACAAATTTCCTAAGTGCTTCAGCAAATTGTAAATGTTTAGCGGGTCAGTCCAACCAACAGGAAGGCAACTGTAATTTCATGTAATATCCAGGACATCTAAATTCACTCTGTGAGGCTCTGTCTGTTTGTCTGTCTGTCTATCTATCTATCCATCCATCCATCTATCTTCCACATTCCAAGGAGGTCAGGAGGGCATTTATGAATTCATATATTTATTTTATTAGATTTATATACCGCCCTTTCTCGAAGGACTCAGGGCGGTTTACAGGGCATTTAAAATCACACCAATACAAAATACAAAGTTAAAAGACAAATAAAATATTAAATTATCCCTGAAAATAAAACCCCAGTTAAAATTCTCAGCCTGGGCCGGAGAGCTCAAAGAGCCAAGTCTTCAGGTCTCGGCGGAATGAACGTAGGTCAGGGGCAGTCCTGAGTTCCACGGGCAGCTGGTTCCAGAGGGCAGGCGCACCCACAGAAAAGGCCCTCCCCCTGGGTGTTATCCAACTATCTGAGGCACTATCTCACAGCAGCCAGACTATTTCATTGTCAGAGCCCCTCAAGATCCTGCTACCAAAATTCAGTGGTAGAAGAATGCTGAATTGATTATATGGTTTTCATTTTTTTCTTAAAATAAACAGTTTCCAATAAGTATAGGGTTTCCCTTTTATTATACAGAATTCAAATCCCACAAAATTAAAATGTTTGCAGAAATCTGGTACAAGCATCGAAAAGGCCTGGTTTTTTCTTCTTTTTAATGTAGGACTGGCGAATCAAGTTTCCATCTACCTTCACAAGAGCCCAATGAAGCAAGTTAAACTTTGAGAGAACATTGCATGGCAAACTTTGAATTTGAAATAAGTCTTTGTCTCTCTCAGGTATTGGTTTCATCAGCTGGAGCCATACATGAAACACTTATAATGTAAGGTCATTTTTGCAATCTGAGATGATTTCTATACTTCTATACTTAAGCAGTAATCATGTAAAATAAAGGTGGAAGGTTTTTTTTTGGGGGGGGTTGTTTGGAGGGATTAGGCACAATACAAGGGGATTACAAATGGATGATGTTGAGTCCTACTGCCCTTTGTTGGATTGCCAAGTCAATACCAAATACCACATTCTTCTCACCAAAAGTGAATTGCAAACCACTTTCATTGGTGGAGAGTTAGCCTCTTTAAAGGAGAACCCCAATATTAGCCCCAATATCTCAGGGGTTGCCACAAAACACCTGAAGGCAGGAGAAGAAGCAATGGATGGAAATTAACCAAAGAGACAAGCAACCTAGAACTAAGGAGAAATTTCCTGGCAGTTAGAACAATTAATCAGTGGAACAACCTGCCTCCAGAAGCTGTGAATGCTTCAACACTGGAAATTTTTAAGAAGAGACTGGACAGCCATTTGTTTGAAATGGTATAGGGTTTCCTGCCTGAGCAGGGGGTTGGACTAGATGACCTCCAAGGTACCTTCCAACTTTGTTGTTGTTGTTGTTGTTATGAAGCAAAGAGGAGAAATGAGTCAGAAAATGCTCTCCTCCAATGCAGAAGTGGAGAAAATCTGTTTGAGGTGACTGCTTAGCTGCCAGAATAGATTCATTGAATAGCTGCCTGTTTGCAAGCATCTTGGTGTGAGTAAAAGTGGGAACTTTCTAAAATACATGCAGGATTATCTACTGACACATTGTTAGTAGACAATTGCAAACTATGAATGAATAAACCATAATAATTTAATAATTTCATCCACAAAAAGTCTTTATATAGGGTCATTGGTGTTTCATGAATATTCTGACCCTCCCCCCCAACCTTTTCTTAAAAACCATCTGGTTTCTGTGCAAATTACCCTATTCTTAGGTAGCATGTGGGTTTCCTCTTTTTAACACTGAAACACCTCAGACTCTTACTAGAATTAAAATAAAGTTTGCAAATAATTGTCACTTTAGAAATAACAGAAGGTGTGAAAAGAAACTGAGTACAGCTGATTGTCACAGTAATCACTTCATTTACGTACAAAGGCCTTTGTTCCAAACATTTTGGATGAGGCTATAACTAACCTAATGGGCTGTCTGTCCCACACTTCCACTAATCAACATTTGTTTATGAACACCTTTCTATGAACTGTCTTCTACCTCCACCTGATTTCCAACCCAATTTGTTTCTTGTTTGATCTTCGGTTGCTTGCAAAACAATGTCAAAGCAATCAGGGCAGAAACAAGCTTTGTTTTATGCTTAAAAAAATCATCTCCGTTGAACATTCTTTGCTGGAACTGTGATGCAGCTTGCAGAAATAAATATGAATACAAAAGCCTTCTGGAATGCAGACTTCATGCCACCATTTGTCTGGGCTGTAATCTGAGAGTTGCAACATGTGTGAGAACTAACAAAGAGCCACAGCCAAATGTCACCTTTGCCCACTAGAGAATTGGACATTGTGGGATCTGTTAACACATGCCCGGCACAAGATATTGTCTATATGAGACTGGTTCAATCTGTGGCCCATTAAGTCAAACATAGCCTATAGTCTGTGGATTTTCTTTGATAGAAGAAACTTAGTTGTATAAGTCTACTCTAAACATAAAAAAATGTCCCATCACAGCAGTCTCCCCAAATTCCACATCCCCCCCCCACTGATTCCCATTATATTCCCCCCCCGACTGATTCCCATTATGGAATCAGTCTGGACTTATGGGTGGACTTATGAGTCTTGTTGTCTAATACATGTAGAAGGTGCCATATTGGGGAAATCTGCCTTGCTTCATTGCATGACTCTAAACAGATGTATTTACATGAGACATAATTAAGGTTTAACATGGTTAAAACTGCTGTTCATTTCATTCATTTGCACTATAGCACAATGAGTAAGGTTATTTTTAGTGGATCTGCAGTTAAAGCTGTTTGTGGATTTCTTGGTGCTTAGCTTACAGCCCTGGCATCTTAAACAGCTCCCTAAAAGCTAGTGTGTGGACTCCAGAACTTGTCTAAAAGTTGCCATAAATTATAACTTTTAATTTAAATAGGGTATTGCTTATATAGCCCTTGACATGAAAAAGAATTGTTTGCTATATTGCCATATAGAAACATGTTTGTTGCATTAAATTCAAGATGTTCAGGATAATTTTTTCCTTTAATAAAGAATTACCAGAAAATTAGAATAGTCCATTGCAAACAATTCATTCCAATCTTATATGCTAATTCTGGGGACAACAAGCTGTGCAATTATATTCTTAGATAGTCTCAGCGTTATTCTGAGGATCTTGCATTTCATTACCAAACTGACTACCAGACTTCATATATATCGGTGCTTGAATTAAATGTTTTTCAAGTCTGAAGTCTTCATCAAACAAGAGTAGGTATCAAACAGAATGGCCACAAATTTTAGGCCTGACTCCTTTGGTCCTGAACTTTTTTTTTTATTAATGGCTTAAGTAGGGTAATGTTTATCAAATTTACAAGTAACACAGAATTGGGTAAATCAACTAATATTCTAAAACAGTGCTTCCTCACTTTGGCAACTTTAACATGCATGGATTTGCTGGTGGTTGGGGAATTCTGGGAGTTGAAATCCACATATTTTCACTTAAAAAGCAAAATTCAAATGGATAGGAAGAGAACTTAGCAACAGTACATGTGCAAAGGTCTTGCAATAGGAATTGATTATGAATTGAATATGGTACAAAAAAGATAGAAGTAATTTGAGGTTATATAAATGTGGTTTCCAAATCATGGGAAGTTTGTACCGTAGTAATTCTGTTTACATCACAGTGAGCAGACCTCACCTTGAGTATTTTAGAGGAGCTGGAATAGGATCAGAGGAGGGCAGTAAAGATGATTAAATGATTAGAAATTATATTCTATGAAAAGATATTAGAGAAACTGGGCCTGTTTAGCCTTGAGAAGAAAAGACCGAGAGCAAATATGATAGTGCTGTTCAGTTGTAGGAATGTGTTGGAGCCTGCTAGGAGGCAAAAATCTTCAGCACGTAACTGATTAAAGTCTTATCAATTTCGGGCAGCAGCACAAGCTTGTGGGAGGGTATCAACTAATTAAAATCACTGAGTGGTGCTTGTTAACTTCGCCAACTACGGCCTTATCTAGACCTGGATTCCTTACGTACAGTCACCCATGCCCTTGTGACATCTCGCCTAGACTATTGTAACGCTCTCTACATGGGGCTGCCCTTGAGATCCACTCGGAAGCTTCAACTGGTGCAAAGTGCGGCGGCACGGACACTCTTGGGAGCCTCCCGATACTCCCATATCACACCTCTCCTCCGTGCGCTGCACTGGCTTCCGGTTGCCTTCCGTGTGAAGTTCAAGGTGCTAACAATGACATTCAAAGCCCTACATGGCATGGGTCCGGACTACCTACGGGAGCACCTTCTGCCGATGTCAGCACCCCACCGTCCTGTGCGCTCCCACAGAGAGGGCCTCCTCAGGGTGCCACCGCTCAAGGAATGTCGGCTGGTGGCCCCCAGGGGGAGGGCATTCTCAGTGGGTGCGCCAGCCCTCTGGAACACCTTACCTACCGAAATCCGGATGGCCCCTGACCTCCGTACCTTCCGTCGCGACTTAAAAACTTTTTTGTTCCAGCAGGCTGGCCTGGCATGATAGCGTTAATTGGGGTCCCAGTTTGTGTTCATTAGTGTTTCTTATTATTTTATTGTTCGGTCTGTATACCTTCCTTCCTCTGTACACCGCCCCGAGTCCCTCGGGAGAAGGGCGGTTTATAAAAACTAATAAATAAATAAATAAATAAATAAATAACTTATGGTTGGTGCTTATTAGAGAACCACTATGCTATAGGGAAAAGCCATATAGTCAAACATTAACTATATTTGACTATAAGGCTATGACTGCCAGATGAAAGAGATGAGGACAAAAAGGAGAACATGTCCTCCTTTTGCTGGAGGTCTGACAACCCTATCCCAGAGTAGTAAGTCAGAATGTTTACTTGGCAGCAGGCAGGAAGTATGTTGGTAGATGACATGCAGTCATTAACAAGACTAAGCATTCTAGGCAATAGAATGAACAAACTAGTATCATTCTACCCATGGGTTTGTCTCATGGTGTATAAACCAGAAAAAAGAGTTAACAAAACAGGCTAGGATTCTTCATTACTGTGATACAATAAGCATACAGCGGATGGAGTTGTTTTGGTTTGTTAGCTGTGGCCATTGTTAGCGAGGAATTAGTGAAACTGACTGGAGCAACCCACACTAATATACTGTTTGTCCTTTGATAAGTTGCTCCATGCCAAAAAAAAGCCTTTACGTTTCCCTATAAATCATGTTCCAACACTATGATTATCTAACTAACATCAACCTAGTGCAATTTAAAACAAGTTAATTAAACCATCTGGGCCCCCCAATATTATTGCAGAGTTATTCATCATCTTATTTATTTATTTTTTGACTTTTTTTGACAATACTTTCTATTTTAGCACAAATATCACTGTTTTATGACGTCTGTAATTTAAAAAGATCACAAGGGCGTAAATAATACAATGAATAAAACAAAATCTATTAAAAAGTTAACATAATACATCAACAATTATTAGGGTATACAGTAATTAGATTGTCAAGGAAATCAGACAAAAGCATGGACAAAGATAAATTTTAATTGAGATTACATCCTGGGAATCTGCCTAGATTAATCTACATTATGGCTGTCAGAACCAAAGTTGTTCTTCTCCACATCACTGCTAAATGACATCACTAAACAGAAGCACCATTAGCAAAATCTCTCAGTGGAAAACAAGGAAGGACTGAGGAGGCTCACACGGATGAAGGCAGCTTTATTAGATTATCCAGCCCCAAGCTGCTTAGGTTATTATCTCCAAAATAGCTTAATGGGCCATCCATGCAAAACTGCCACCCTAGAACTCTGCAGCTACTTCAGTCTATACTGATTTCAGCTGTTGGACTACTATTGCTCTTTAGAATGGCTGCTACTTCAGGGATAGAAATAGTGTCTGTATATTCTAGATAATTGTATTATTCCAGGAAAGGATCTAAAAGAATAGCTTTACGGAAGACTTACTATGGATGGCCTTCATATTATGCTTTTCTCATGTAAGGGGTGTGTGTGTGAAATCATACCTTACTGTTTTCCTAGATGTACAGTGGGGAGATCTGGCAGAGCGGGCATTATCCACATTCCCTTGGTAAAGTGGTGTCACTTGGAGGGTCCTAGGAACTGTGTCTTCTCTTTACAACAGGGGTCCCACTACCTGGCCTTGGCTCAATTGGAATTGGGCTGTGGAAGCAGCACCCACTCGCAGTTCCACTTGCCGGAGTCGAGGGCGCACAGGGTTTCATTTGTGCAAGTGGCACGCTTGTGTACCCGCTGCTCGCCCGTAACTATTCCCTCTCCCTTACCCTCCTTCCCAGTCCGCAAAGCCGGAAAGGTTGGGTAATGCTGTTTTACAACACTTGCCCTATGGAACAGTCTTGCCCCCAAGATTTGGATGGTCTCAACTCTGATGGCTTTTCAGAAAGCTGTGAAGACCTGTTTTTTTCCCCCAGGCATCGGGACTAGGAAATTAATGGTGCCATGGTATTTGTGTGTTTAGTAAGATGACAGGATCCCAAATTGGATTTTTAAAATTAATTTTGTCTATTTTGTTTTTATGTTTTGATTGTTGCCCAGAACCCCAATAATTAGGTGGACTGGCATATAATTTTTTAAACCAACAAATAATATACTACATAATATAGCTGTGCTGTACATCAATTTTTTTTGGCTTTAACAGGTGAGCTATCACTTGGGTGGTAAGAAATGAGGAACATGGCCCTTCTCAACTCTGATTCCAAACAAATGTGAAACTGATTCATTTGGCAATATAAATGAAATTAGTCATAACAGACACTCGCAGCTGGCCAGACCCATGATAAAATCCAGTATAGACAAGTGTGAGTATGCTTGGAGCTAATCAGTAAAAGATTAATTGGCACACTGAGTGCTATGGTAATTAGAGGTGGAGAATATAGGATTTGTTAGGGTTGTCTACTGTTCAGTCACTCAGCAGCTCTGTTTGTACGTCATAATTACCCCTGGATTAGTTAATCTTATTTATTTTGGTCCACACATCCAATCTGATGGATTTGCACAGCACATGTTAAATTAGTAAAACTGGCTGGTTTAGATTAGAATAGTACATTTAGTTTGTAGTGTAGTGTGTTGTGCAAATATACTGATTAGACTGTTAATTTGGAGAAAATGTTTTCAAGTTACTGTATCATTTCCCCTTTCTTCTGTTAAAGAATGGCAGGCGGGGGGGGGGGGGACAGTTGATCAAGACAATCTGAAATTATTAGCCTTGTTGATGCATCCACAGACTGGCCACACCCTCTGTCTTACACTCTGGAGCCTGGTGTGAAGGGCGAAGGTCCTCAGGCATGGGAATCTGATTGTGCCATCATAATATGTGGGTGGCATGCCTCTTATATTTCCTATGCTCTTATTAATTTCAACAAAAACAAAGAATGGCCTAAAAAGAGTAGGCAGTTCAGATTGTAAATTGGAGAACTAAAAATCGCCACTGATGATTGAAGAGTTAGGGCAGGTTAACCCTTCTGGTCCTTGTATAATTTGGGGGTTAGAAATAACAATGTTTCCCCTTGTCTGGATTTGTATGTTTATGTTAGTTCTTCTTGATTCACATTGATTAATCATTGTTTCAATTTTTCATGGTTCCCTTTGAAATGAGAAGAATTCATAGTTAAGGATTATGAATCTAACCAAACAATTATTATAAGTTCTTTTGCACGAATAATAGGAAAAAACTAGAGACAGTTTGAACTAAATTAGTTTCCAAATGGAATTTGAAATTGCTTTGTAAAAATGTCACTGAAAAAAAAAGTTTGATTTGAATTATAAAAGCCATACTTTAACTTACACGTATAAATATGCCTGTTTTAGTTGTTGGAATTTATTCCCAGATACATAAGAATACAATCTTAATGGATTGCTGGTTATAAATATCTACCCCATCTTAAATGCTCTTTTTTCTGAAAAATGTATTCACATTTTGAAATTAACTGGCAATTTTGCCATTTCAGGATTTAATTCAGTTCTATTGTTCTCTCTTTATTTTCTTGATTTGCAGAAATAATGAAAAATATGAGACATTGTGAAGTAGAGTTATATCATCAAGACACTTATCCCTGACTTAAATTACTCCATAATAAAAACATTGGAAGAAGTCTGGGAAAAAATGGGACATGAAAAATTGAAATAAAGGGCATTACTGGCATAGATCCAGGGGGGCCTTTTACAGGAAAGTAGCATCCTGATAATGAGCAAATACTGAAAAAAAAATGTTACTGTGGTCATTGATTTTAGACAGAGGTCTATGTTACTGGCATCTATGGATGGGGAAATACTATTTCAAACCTGTAAATATAGCTTCAGAAATGTTAGCATATTGCCACTTTGTGTTAGAAGGAACAATTTGTGTTCTTATTGGAGGGGACTGCCCCCCCCCCATTTCCAGGATAATATACCGGTAGTAGCAGCATGCTGGAATATTCCTCTGCCCCCGCGCCCCTTCCCTCCCCAAAATAAAGCCTAAATACAGACCTGGTAGCACATTAGGAGTGGGACAGAGTGAAGGTTGCCACCATGATCAGCACAAAATGCATGAAGAGGAGTTAACAGATTGTATTTTTGTGAAGTGCAGGAAAAAATAGTATACTTAAGCAGGTACAGTTATTCATTGCAAATGAGCAGTAATTGGCTGATAGCATTTTTGTGTTGATAGTTTCTTCTTCTCAGCTATTAGTGAAAAGGGCAAGTACTGATTGGCAGGCAGTTCTCTGCATACTCCAGAATTGCAGATATGTAACTATATATTATTATGCCTGAATGGATATGAAACTGCCCATAATTGACTGAATTTGAATTCAGGAGGGTTCAGAAGAGCCCTTATTATTCTGTTGACTTTAATGATCAACTTTTTTCATGAGGTTAATGACTGAACACTCCCATGTATATTCAATTACATGACCCAAACAGTGTCTTAATTTGCAAATGGACAGAAGATAAAATGTTAGTTTAACTTTTGAACTGCAAAGTGTACCGTTTTTTAATGTACCTAACTAGCTATTCTTATCTTCAGCCATATTGTATAACTCAAGTAAAATTATCTGAAATATAGCCACTGTCTCTTCTCTCTGCATTTTTACTGCAGACTTACATAACTGTGCTTCTAAACTGCTAGAAAACTTTTAATAAAACTCTTTATTAGAGTCTGATTTTGGGACAATGATATCCTGGGAGGTTGGGTTGACTTGGTACTTGGGAAAACAAATGTACAACACACAATGACCGTCAGATCATTTTTATTTCATTTTATTCTGTTTATGGTCATAGACCTAAATTTGGAAAGGAAAAAAAAGAAAAACAAAGAAAAATAATGTTTTTGTGTTATTGTTTAAAAGCTGACCAAAATAAAAGTAAACAGTCAGGAAGCAATTACAGTAATTTCCGGCGTATAAGACGACTTTTTAACCCATGAAAATCTTCTCAAAGGTTGGGGGTCGTCTTATACGCCCAGTCGTCTTATACGCCGGGAAATACTATTTACCTCTCTGATCTTTTCTCTTTTCTGCTGGACAGCGGGATCGCTGGGTGAATGGAGGTAGGCGATGGCGACCCGTGGTTAAGCGGCCGATGGCGAACGGGTGATGGAGGGCAAACTCTCATCAGCTCCTGGGGCGGCTACTGCAACCGCCGCCATTGCTTTCTGTAGGACTGGCCATGCTGGTGCTTCCAGTGCTGGCTGTCAGGTCCCCGAAAAGGGCAGGCGGTCCCCAGAGGTGCACTGCTCGACAGTAGGAAGGGAGCACCTTTGCTCCTGCCAAGGCACCGCCTGACCCGCGCCGATTGGAAGAATCGCTTGCCTGGTCACGGAGTGCGAAACAGCAGTACTTGGCGCCCCTCTTGCCCGCAGACCATGCAGCGGCCCTCACCAGCCAGCCTCAGCATGGCTGCCCCAAGCCGGGCTCTCTAGCGTGTCTTCCGGGCCCGCCTGGCCAACTGTCTCCTGGGCGGGGCTTGGCTCCAGACGCGGCGGCTGCTCCGTCTGCAAATGCTATCTCAAAGCCGAATCGCGCTTGGCCGTGCAGGCTGCCGAAAGGCGGGGACTCAGAGTTCCCGCGGTGGTTGTGGCTTCTGGCGTGCTGTTTGCAGAGTCTGGCCTGGAAGAGCGCGTGGCTTTGCACCATTTGCATCAGACGGGGCTGAATCTGAATCGGGCTTGTGTTGGACACTTGGCAACTGGCATGTAAGTATTTTCTGGCGTATAAGACGAAAAATCTTGAAAATCTTCTCAAAAGTCTGGGGTCGTCTTATACGCCCAGTCGTCTTATACGCCGGAAAATACGGTAGTATCTTTTTTAAACCCAAGGATAAAATGATCCTCTTGCTGGATCAGAATTTGGCTTCTGATTTTAAAATCAGCAAAATAATTTTTTTGTTCTGTGGGAGAAGTAAGATTGAACTGTTTGGAAACTAGTAAAGTAAAGGTAAAGGTTGCCCCACACATGCGTGCTAGTCATTTCCAACTCTAGGGGCCGGTGCTCATCTCTGTTTTAAAGCCAAAGAGCCAGCGTTTGTCCGAGGACGTTTCCGTGGTCATGTGGCCGGCATGACTAGACGCCAAAGGTGCACGGAACGCTGTTACCTTCCCACCGTAATGGTCCCTATTTTTCTACTTGCATTTTTACGTGCTTTCGAACTGCTAGGTTGGCAGAAGCTGGGACAAGTAACAGGCGCTCACTCTGTTACGTGGCACTTGGGATTCGACCCGCCAAACTGCCAACCTTCTGATCGACAAGCTCAGCGTCCTAACCCCCTGAGCCACCGCGTCCCTTGGAAACTAGTAGCTGGACATAAAAATGGTCCATCTGTCCTGGGAAGTTGACTAAAAATGGTATATTATATATGGTATATTATATTATAAGGGGCTCTTTTAAATTTCTCTTCCATGAATTCCACAGATTTAAGGTCAACAAATGCTGCATACAGACCTTGTTTATGGCAAGATGCGTAAATAAAGACATAGTCTAAAGATCTTCTTAGATTAAAATTGATCTGTTCATCATGGATAATCTGTTCTGAATCCAGCCAATTTATTAGTTTATAATTTAAGTACCTTACATAAAAATTAAATATAATTGGGTAATTGGGTGATAGTTTTCTAGGGCAGGGCTTTTCAACCTTTTCACCGATTGTACCACTTTTAGGATATGGCAGTATTTGAGCACCATCTAGCAAGATGTCAAAAGCTTGACCCCCCAAAAAAGGAAAAAAAATTATAAAGTACAGATAGTCCTTGCAACAATTCACTTAGTGACTGTTCAAAGTTACAGTGGCACTGAAGACCATTTTTCCACACGATGGTTGCAGCATCCCCAGGGTCAAGTGATTTATATTTGGATGCTTGGCAACTGATTCATATTTATGATGGTCACAGTGTCCCAGGGTTATGTGATCCCCTTTTGCAATGTTTTGACAAGCAAAGTCAATGGCAGGGCTGCTGGTGGCCATATGCTAAGCCAGGACTTCCTTTAGACCCTCCCTCCCTTTCATTCCAATCTCCCTCCTCTCTTCCTTCCTGTTTCCCTCTCTCCTTTCCTGCCTCCCTCTTTCTCATTCCCATCTCCTTCCTTCTGAAGGAAGAGTTTGAGAAAAAAACAACCCATATTTTCCCTCTTCCCTATATTTATCAAACAAGGAAAAGCCTCCAGAGACAGAAAAGAAAAGCCACTGAGAGAACTAGCTTTAAAAGGCTCATTCCCCTTTAAGAATTAGCTACTGGGTAGAAAGGAAAGCTAAGGAGCGGCAGCCAGCACTTAAGAAAAAAACAAAAAACAAATGTAGCAAGTACTCCCCAAATGGCTCCATTCATAAATAAAGGAATGCTACAGGCAAAATCCATTCAGGACAAAAATACTTCAAAATCCCTTGCAGCAAAACTTACAGCTAACAATAGCAGAGCAATAGAATTAGAACACAAAATCCAACACGGGACATCAGCCATCAGCCACAACAGAAATTGCCAAACACTCCTTAAGAACACAAAGCCCACATTGCACAAATCCCAGAACTTCAAAGTCACAAAATCACATAAGAATCCTTCCGCTCTCCTGGTTTGTTGTTCAGCTGATCTAGAACTGAAGTGCTAAAATGGCCCAGCACGGATGGCTGCCATAGAAGTTATAGATCGGCTCCCAGCCAGCCTGTTTGATCTCCTCTCCTCTCTCTCCCCCACTCCTCCTTGTTTTCCCTTCAGTGCAGCTCCAGCTGACTCCTCTTCCCAAGGCTTCGTCTTTTTTTTTCTCTCCCTCTCCCGCCCAAACTGCCTCCTTTTATAGCCTTTCCTGTCTCCGCCCCCCCTCCTCTTCCTTTCTCTTCCAGGTGAGCCAGAAGTGCCGATCCTGAGGCCTTTGCCTCACCCCAGCCACCCTGAAGCTCCTGAGGAGACTCTCATGGCAAGTCCTGCGCTGCACCGCTTTGGCTTGTTCCCTCCCCCACTACACTTGGCTAGGCTGGGCAGGGCCACGTACCACATGCCACGTGCCAATGTACCACCGATTGAAAAGCCCTGTTCTAGGACATCCCTTCTCCCTGTCAAGTCTTATCAGTGGGATGTATAAGAATTGTAGGGTTTTAAAAGAAAAGGGAAACTTGGGGAAAAAAACTAGACTAACCACCTGTCAATGCAGGAAATCTGCTATCACAACATTCGTGATAGGTGGCCATCCACACTCTACTTAAAATCTCATAATAATTATCTAAAGTTAATTGGAATTAATTTAATTGCTCAGATAACTGTCATATGTAACATTATAAACACAAAATAAATGGGATAAGTTAGATAACAGCTTCCTTTCTTCTGTTTTCATTTCCCTAAGGAATGGGATTCTAGAGTTAATTGCAAAATATAACAAAGCAGTTATCAGTTTTAAGAAAGAAATATAAGTAAATATGCATGAAAAATTACATGTTTTATTCAGAGAGCTATGGAAACATTTTTGGATTTTGGAAACTGGAAATTTAGTGAAGCCATCTTGCATGATCAATACTACATATTGTCAAATCCTCATGCCAGACAAGCATCAAGTCCTCACAGCAGGGCATTGTCAAGGAAGCAAAAATCACACAGTAGGCTGTTTTAATGCAAAGATTAGGGATAAAGTAAAGTAAAGAAACTTGGAAACTGCCTTAATATTCTCTAGGCCTTTTTCTTCAGGACAGAGTTCCTTTGAACATTTTGAACCTCTTCTCCCCAGGCTATTAACAAACTCATTTCCTATCTGTGCAGTGTTTGTGTCTAGCATTTCTCCCATTTCTTTCTCATCCTCCTTACAAATAGGGTACATATTGTATTCACTCATCACAAATATGGACTCTACATCTTTGTGAAGGAGAATTGCCTAGTCTTAGATGGATGTCTGATTTTCCCCAGGCACAAGTTGCATACCAAAAATAGGAAAAGGAAACACCTAACTTGGTTTCCTCGAGCCTCTGATTAAAGATTGGAATCTAGAAGATGATAGAAAATTCATTGGAATTTTAGTTTGAGAAACTATTTGTTTCTAAGGAATAGATAAGCAAGTCTAGCCAAAAGAAAAACCTGGATTAGAATTATGCTAATTAAGCTTTTTTACACCCCAGGGTCAAGGTGATATGTCCTTGGAAGATACACTAAGTGGTGGCAGCAGTAGCTACCAAGCAACTACCCAAAGCAAGAAATGAGACCATTATGTGTAAACCAAGAGGGACTACTACAGGACTCCTGCACATACAAGCCACCATACTACATTAGTACCAATTATTTTACTGCTTAAAATACAAGTTTTCAGCCATCTGGTGCTGATGGGGATTTTGAAAACATATTACAGGTATTATTTCAAAATGGCTGCTGCTGAGGCTTATCTATTCATATCGTGGCTGTTGTGAGAACACAATCATTTGCAAAGGATTGCTTTACTTGATTGGTGTTTGTAACATCTTTTAACTTCCGCCTATGCATCCAAAAAAATATATCTTTATTACTTCTGCTTAGTTTTTCCTGCTTTCTGGATACGTTGGCTCATTTCCAAATTAAGTCTTGCACTGTCTCACATTATTTTTTAATGTAGGTTAAGGACAGTTTTCAAAAAGCTTCTTAGAAGTTAATATGAGAGTGTTGGCCCACTTTGTTATTGTTATAGTCAAAAGCAAAATCCTTTTCCATTTGAGTTTGACACCTGACAACGTCATACACACGTCAGTGTAATTTTCTTGGTAGCAATACAGAAATATTTTATCACCGCCTTCTTCTGAGATGTTTTAGACCTCCCAGACCAGGATATACCCAGAAAGTTTCTTATAATCACTTATCCAAGTACTCACCAGTTCCCATGCAGTTTAGCTTTGTCAAGATCAGCCAAGTGCTGTCATCTATGGTAGTCTCAAATATCTACCAATTAGAACTATATAAAATGAAAAAGATTTTCGACTTGACAAACTTACTGGCCCATATGCTGCAGTTCTTTCCAACCCCTTATCCTGGGTACCCGCTTTCCAGGACTACATTTTCTGACATTTTACAGGCCTACTGCTTTGCACAAGGTACTTTTGGTACAGTACTGTTGGATTTTATCTCCTGAATGGTGGAAGAAATAATTATATATGTCTTAGGTGCCTTCTGAACATTCTGTTCTCTGTTCCTTTGTAGCTGAGTGTAATTTACATTTTATTCTCTCTCTTGCACAATCACAAGCCCCCCCCCTTCTTGCAGAATGATGAGCATTTTGATGGTAGCCCCATAGACCTTACTACTATATTAAGATGGTTTGGGGATTGAGACGTCTTGCCTCCTGCCCTTGAAAGTTTGGGTGGCTTTGATGGGGAGGAGGCATTGCGTGGGCCGAGTTCTCTGGCTTCATTCTAGCAGTTAGGCTGTTGCCACATGTTGAATGGGTCCTGTTCTTGGCAAGAATGATTGTTATTGTTGGGTTATAATAGAGTTGCCAGGGATTTGCAACAGCGGCTTTTGTGCTGCTATGTTAGCCTTTTTGTGTGGCTTTTTTCCTTTCCCTTTTTCGTTTTGCTTTCTTCTTTGCTGCCAGAGTATTTAAGATCACGATGACTGTATTGTATTGGCATTGTTACTGAACCGATTACTTCATTTCCAAATGAATGAATGAATGCAGGCCTTTAAAACAAATTTTTAAAAGCTTCATTACACATTTCACTACAATTTCTGTTTTTAGTAGCAGGCTTGGAAACTTCGATGCAATGTATGGCTAGTCTGTTGGAGCATACTGGGGAGATCCAGGTTCAGTTCCTAACTTATTCATGAAGTCTTTCTCAACCCAGCCTACCTCAGCCTACCTCAGAGAGGGTTGTATGGATAGAGGAGGCACAGATATAAAAGGGGTGGGATCGTGATTGTGTGGTCATCATCCTTAGGTGCTTTTTTTTTTACTCTGTCCAGCAGACACCCCAGCTTGAAGAAACCCAAACCTCAATTGATATCCTGGGACAGGAGCAAATTAATTTAGCCCTTTGTCATGCTAAGTTCCAACTGAAGATCCTATTTCTCTTGAATCTGTTATCGGCATATTGAACATTCCTGTTACAATTCCCATAATAATACTTTTTTTTAAATAACAGGTACATGATTCTTTTTTCTTTTGTGTGAAGCAACATAATGGATTGGAGTGGATGCTATGCAAAAGCCTTCCTATGTAATGAGGCTCTACACCCTGAAATATTTTGTCTGCTAAGCTCCTCGGTCACTCTTACACCTATCTGTGACCCGGGCACCAGCCATCCCTGCTTTATATGGCTCTTCAGTGCAAGGCAAATGGATGAGATCAGAGGTTTGTCAGCCTGCAGCTGAAACAGCTGAACAGTGGGATTAGCACATTAGGGTCTTCGGGAATGGGAGGTTGACCAAGTGAGATTAAAGCTTTGGCCAAGGGTAGCCATTGCATCCTCCAACTCTGTAAGTTGATGTCTGTTATCTTGGTAGAAGGAAGAATGCCAGCCAACAACTTTTGGTACAGACGAAATGATAAGCATAGAACAGAATTGCTATGAGAAGAATGAATGGAAGGCGGGGGGGCAAATTGGGGGGAGGGAAAGTCAAGCTGTTTGATAGTTGCTGCTGCTTCTCTACAAAGGTGAGAAGCTATCATTTCTTAAATAGACTTTTAAGGGATGTTTTAGAGCAGATTTCAGCTTTGGATTTGGGCTTGAAATAAGAGGCTTAGTAATATTGCTATCTGCTTAAAGAGGGAGTCTGTGCTGCCACTTTTGCCAAATAGATTCTTGAACCTGACCTGGGAGATTTGGGATTAGGGGCTTTCTTATATCAAGAATGATCCATCTGCCAGATTGCCTGTGACAGCACTAAAGGAATATAAGGTTGGTCACTATCACTGAGTTGCCCAACTAGGGAAGATATTAGTACTGCGTGGTTTGGGGTCTGGAGTAGCAATTCCCTCCCATCTACCTACAGGATTTTTTTTTTAAAAAAGGAACATGGCATTTTTAAATCAAGCATCTTGGCCAGGCAATAGTCTTCTCAGTGGTTGCCCCCATTTTATGGAATACACTGACCCTAGATGCACAGATGGTCCCTATTCCATGAGTAACAAGTCAAAGCAGTGCTGTTCCCACAAGGGTTTGACTAGTAAAGTGAGTGAATGGGGCCTTTAATACATTGAGTTTTATTGTTATTTTTTGTTATTTGCATTTAATGCATTTTTGGATCTTCCTTATTCCCCACTCAGAACATAAGGATTAAAGCAGGTGATCAATACTGTAAAATAAATATGTAAATAAAATTATATTTAGACCGAGAGGCATTTTGGAGGACACTTGCCTCCTTGGAAATACCTGGTAGACTGAGATTAACTGCTTAGCCCTAGATTGAAAATTCTTTCTTTGCTGGTTTTTCAATTTATCAAATGCTTCCTTGACTGTATATTTCCCTAGTAAAGGGATCTAATAATAAAGATATGTTAAACAATTGTTTGTTTGTTGTGTTTTTATTTTGATATTGCTCTGAGAGCTCAAGGTGATAGATTAGATTAGATTAGATTAGATTAGATTAGATTAGATGACAGACAGACAGACAGACAGACAGACAAGGGTCTCCCCTAACTTTATCTCTATGACAAATCTGTGAGGCAGTAAGAAAAGTGTGATTAGTCTTAAAACCTGTGAATTCTGTATCAACTGGGGACATGAATTAGACCTTCCCAATTCAAGTTAATATCTGAACCAATAACACTGTACTGGCTTTCAGCAGAATTTCTGCTTGACTAGAACTTGGACATTAAACTTTTCTGTTTTCTTCTTTGTTTTCAGATTGGTCATCTGCCAAAATATAATACTAATTCAATTTTGGGGTGGGAATTCAAAAGGATCTTTATTGTAATCAATTAAAAAAACTATTCATTTCTGGATTACAATGCCAGGCAAATATTTGGCAGACAATATGGTTTGTTGAAAATAAATGAATATAGAGTAGAAAAATATTCTGGGCAAGAAGTATCTTTGGGTATATGGGTTCACTGAGAGTTCTATCAGAATTCCATTATACATAAGCTATAATAATATGTATTATCAGTGCAACTATTTTAAAGTGGTATTGAAATCATCTCAAATAACATTTAAGGCTAGGATAGAATGTATAATGCAATGTATAATGTAAGAAGAAGTATCAACTAGACATTAATTTATCAAAGATCAAAACAATTATATTGGACAGGAAATGTGGAGCAAATAATTGTAAGTTGAAAAAAAATGGTGAATTTGAGGAGACAGATTTGTGTACTTTGTAAATCCTGATACAACAGTTATTAAAAAATGGGAAAATGAAAATGAGTTGGATATGTAAGAAGAAGCAAAAATACCATAACGCTGTTAACTGCAGTAGGAAGATTAAGTAACATTCTTAAAAATATGTGTGAATGAGGTGGCACTCAATCTGAAGGAGATATATAATTTATGCTTCATATTTCTTAACTGCCCATCCCCCTCAGAGCTTTTTGGATTCACAGTTCCTGATCAAGTATCAAGTGACAACTGAAGCCAAAAAGGCCTTTTCATTTACTACACAACTTCTGCCCATTGCTGGAGCAGAAGCCTTCTGGACTGTTACTTGTACCCTAGTCACGAGTGGACCACTACAATATGCTCTATATGGAACTGTCCTTGCAGACACTCAAAACCTACAACTGATCTAGAAAGTGTGGTTCAGTCAGTAATGGGCATGCTTCAGTAAGTTCATGTATCACCACTGATCCACAAGATGTGTTGATTGCTGGTTGGCATCTGAGTGCAATTCAAGCTATTGGTTATCACCTATACAGTTCTTCATAGCATAAAGCCTGATTTTCTGCCAATTTTGATAGTTTCTGCCCATCCTGTAAGAATGGGGGCACTTCAAGTTCCTTTAATTGTTAATATAATCTTATCAGCCCTGCCTATTTAACTTATATGCAGAGCACACCATGAGAAATGCAGGGCTAGATGAATCAAAAGTTGGAATTAAGATTGCCGGGAGAAATATCAACAACCTAAGATATGCAGATGATACCTCTCTAATGGCAGAAAGTGAAGAGGAACTATAGAGCCTCTTGTTGTGGGTGAAGAAGGAGAGTGCAAAACTTGGGTTGAAAGTTAACATTAAGAAAACCAAGATCATGGCATCCGGCCCTCTAAATTCCTGGCAAATAGATGGGAAAGAAATGGAGGCAGTGACAGATTTTATTTTCCTGGGCTCCAAGATTACCGCAGATGGGGACTGCAGCCAAGAAATTAAAAGACGCTTGCTCCTGGGGAGGAAAGTTATGGCAAATCTAGACAGCATACTAAAAAGCAGAGACATCACCCTGCCAACAAAAGTGTGAATAGTCAAAGCCATGGTTTTCCCAGTTGCAATGTATGGCTGTGAAAGTTGGACCATAAGAAAGGCTGACCACCAAAGAATTAAGGCCTATGGTGCTGGAGAAGACTCCTGCGAGTCCCTTGGACTACAAGGCATTCAAATCGGTCATTCCCAGAGGAGATCAACCCTGGCTGCTCTTTATAAGGCCAGATCCTGAAGTTGAAACTCAAATACTTTGGCCACCTAATGAGAAGGAAGGACTCACTGGAGAAGAGCCTAATGCTGGGAAAGATTGAGGGCAATAGAAGAAAGGGACGACAGAGAATGAGGTGGCTGGATGGAGTCACTGAAGCAGTAGGGATGAGCTTAAATGGACTCCAGAAGATGGTAGAGGACAGGAAGGCCTGGAGGAATGTTGTCCATGGGGTCGCGATGGGTCGGGCATGACTTTCCAACTAACAACAACAACAAATAATAATCTATCAGCATCTAAGAAACATGTTTTTTGTGTTTTGATGGGAACCCCACATTCCCCTGGAGTTTCATGTGTCTTCTATGCTGGTAATATTAACACTGTAAACCTGGTTGTCCCCTCAGACTTTGGATTAAGATGGATACCAAGCAGCTGAAATTCTGTTCATTTTCTTCATGATGCACATGACCTCTGTTTTTGATAGTGTTAAGCTGTCCAGAGTCTTATGTTTGATTGAAGAAATAAAGATAGCTCAGGCTGAACTATGGGATCCTTGATGCTCTCTGAGTTTGGTTGTTTGCTTGCATACATTTCATTACCCAACTACGTAACATTATCATTCTAAGTGTGGGATTTGCTATCATATACAGTAACTTGCCTGCCAGTATTGGTGGAGGTGTGGTTTTCCTTGGTAGCTCCTTGATTAGCGTATTCTTTTCTTCTTGTTTGTCTGGTGTTAAAACTTGCCTATCTGGTTCAGCATGAATATGGTGTTCATGAAGGATGGGAACTGTATACACCATGACAGTGACAACAGAGCTCTTATTCCTCTGTCCTATACTTTGTGAGAGCATAATGAGAAACTGGTGGCCTGTACACACTGAGTGCCATCTTGACTTGAAATAAACTTAAGAAAGGAACCTGTAGGTTTACTAGAGAAAAAGATCAATGAGCACAATCCAGCCATCATAAACATGTGCAAATATTACTGTTTTTAATTATACCCATGTTTCTTTCAAATCAGTGGAGTTTAAATATATTCATTTCCAACATGTTTCTAGCCACAATAAACAGAGCTTAATGTAAAGACCATCCTCTGTTCTTTCAGATTTTCTCACCATTGTCAGTGTTCTTTCTGTATTGCAATTGTAGTATAAGGCAACTCTTTGAAGAAAGACAAGTTTTAAATGTATGTTTTTTGAATGTTAAAAAATTAGTGCTGTTAATATTACATGTACTTAATGTCACTGGGTATTATTTCTCCACGTTTTTCAGAGATTGACGGCCCGACTCCATTGTTGGCACTGAGAATTTGGAATGAATTAGATTATATCTCAGAATTTCAAGAAAAATCACAAGGTGCTATTAAACATAAATAACAATTAATAAATTTAGTAGTGATGCTTCCTTAGCAATGACTTTCTAAAACAATAATTACTAGGAACTTTTGATCCTCCGAGGTGAGCTGAGTTGTATAAATAGAGAGGATCTAGCAAGAAATCGTCTTTACATTCCATCAGAGTTCAAATCCAGTGCATGGATGATACTGCTGAGAGAGTATTTCTGAACAATGTTTGGACATCTAATCAGATACAAGAAGAATAAGATTCATTCTCTCTTGTTGTCTTTGTCTGTCTGTCTGTCTGTCTCTCTCTCTCTCACACACACACACACACACACACTTTCTCACCCTCTCTCCCCCCCCCTTCCTCCCTCCTTCTCATTCTCCTCCTGTCTCTCCTTCTCCCTGTCCCTAAACTGAATCTCACTCCCAAAGTGCTGGTACTTTTTAATATTCCCATAATTTTTGATATAAACTATTGCCAGAGTGCTTATCTCTTATATAAACAGTGAAACCCCACCATTCCTTGTAAAACAAGTAAATTCATTACTTTGGCTTGTCCTGCAGTGTATTTATTAGAGTCCTTTTCAAGCTAAGCCATAGGCCAGGTTTTATACCATCTATTTATTGAGATATTATCTAGATATTTCCATTGTTTAGTAATGACTAACTTGGCTGGCTAAAGTAAAAATTTAACGAGTTTTATTTTTTACTTTGTAATTCCTTTTTCTGCCCATCAAGTAGGTGTAGAAAATCTAACATGGGAAAAAATCATATCCTTTTGTGAAACCCATTCTTCCAAAAATCTGATACTTCTATTGCATTCCCCCCAAAGGTGAAAGAATGTTCATTTCAAATTACAGCCTTCCCACTGAATACTTCGAAAACACTGTACAGGTAGTCCTTGACTTATGACCATAATAGAGCCTGACCATTATGGTCATATGTTGCAATGATCCTTAAGTGTTGTATCTCATTTAATGACCACCCCCATCCCTGCTCTTCCCAATGAAATGGTTAAACATGCAGGTTGTTAAGTGGAGCATGGGGTGCCTTAGGGGTGAGGAGAAGCCCTTGGAGGCCTAGCATAGACCCAGGTGCACCTGCCTCGGGCCTCCCAAGGCCTCACCCATCCCCAAGGCCCCTGGTGTTCTGCTCCCTGTTCCCTAGGATTCTCCAGGCCTCCACCTCTTCAGCCAGGCAAGGGAGGCTGAAGCCAGTCAGCAGAAGCATCTGGCACACAGACGGCAGTTACAGCCTGTAGACCGAGGCCTACTTTCCATCCAGCCATTTGTTTTTTTCCAGAGAAGCCTGGCTAATGCGACCCGACACGATTGGATGAGGCTGAGATTTCTTGCAGAGGCTGTTGGCCTTATGGCAACCTTGTGTTATTCTCCTAGCAAGCAGTATTCTTGCAAGACTGTAGGAGTCTCCATTGCAAAAAAAAAAAATTGGGCTTCTCTCCAAAAAAGAAAAAAGGTTTTTTGCTGGATGCTGCTAGGCCCTGAAGCTGGTTGAGGGGTCGAGTCCTGCAAGTCCCTTGTGTGGCTGGATGGAGAGTAGGCCTTGGCCTACAGGCTGTGACTGCCATCTGTGTGCCAGTTGCTTCTGCTCACTGACTTTAGGCTTCCTTGCCTAGCTGAATAGCTGGCTTTGGAGAAAGGCAGAGAGGCCTGGGGAAATCTTTTAACAACAACTTTATTGATTAGCCCTTGGGCCATATCAAAGTACAAAGTTCCAGCAACAAACCATCACCAAAACTTGATAAAAGCAATCCAAAATGGAATTTGATAAAATACAATTTAAAATGGAATTAAAATACAATTTAAGTTGAAATAGTAATAAAATACAAATTTAAGATATAGATAAAATATGATAACATTATATTTCGGAGTCACCCTTACAATATACCCCAATCAGTCCCACATATGCAGATCTTAACTGGATCATTTTGTTTAAATACTGTGCTACGTTGAATGTTCTTTTCAAGTTCTGGCCGGACATAAGGTAAGTTATTTTGATATGGGGATCCCAATGGGTCATTCGTTTGGTATATAGACCAAGATACCTGTCTCTCACCCTCTTATACAGACAACAGTCAAATAGGATGTGAGCCAGGTCCTCTACCTCTGTCGCTCCGCAAATGCAGAGACGCTCATTGTACGGTATAGCATGAAATCTCCCATATCTGACCATTGTATCAAGCTGTTCGAATCTCGCTCTCGTAAATATCTCCCTAAGATGTTTTGGGAGTTGTAAATTCAAATAACTGTCCACTTGAAAAGTACATTTGTATTTACTCAGCCATTTCAAGTTACCCACCTTACTAAGGATAGCTATATCAGTTTGTGCTTCTATATCCTTAATTCTTTGGGCAACTCTTTTTTTAGATTGTTCTCCTGTTACGCAAGAAACAGGAAGGCCACAGCTTCTTACAAAATTTGTTAGTTTGGTGATCCAGGAGACTTGTGATTGCAGTTTTATTTGCTCTAGTAGGCATAATTTGGGGAGTCTATCAGTCTCCATTTCATTAACTTTGCACCAGTAGTTATAAGCTCTAATTTTAGATAATGCCTGAATTGTATGAATTTCCAATTCAGCTCTAACTGCTGCAGCAGATATTCTTGGATCTACACCCAAAATACATCTCAGATGCTGGGACTGTGTTTGTTCTAAAGCTGTGGTTGAATAAAGACCCCAAATTTCTGCTCCATACAAGAGCATTGTCGTAACCTTAGCCTTATAAACTTTGAGTAGTGGAGCTAGGAACCCTGGGTAACTATGGTTCTTTAGTTTGAGCAATAAATTCAAACGGGCTTTTGCTCTAAATGTACTTTGTTGATGATGGCAGGCCCAAGATCCAGTCTTGGAAAAAGTTACTCCCAAATATACAAAGGTATTAACCTGCTCAATTGGTTCACCATCTAATTGCCACTTATGTCTCTGGTGGTTTCTTCCAAACACCATTATTTTCGATTTGGATTTGCTAATAATTAGGGAGTTATCCTGGCAATAAGAGCTGAATCTTCTTAATAGCCTACGTAATCCTACTTGTGAGTATGATAATAAAATCATATCATCAGCATAAAGCAAGCTGTTACAGTAAGTATTTAGGATCATCGGCATGTGTACCATGGTATCCTTCATTAACCCTGGCAAATCATTGATGTATAAATTAAATAATAATGAGGCCAGGATACACCCTTGCCTTATCCCTTTATTTGTGTGAATCCTGTTAGTCAGGGCCCCATTAACCCCATACCGCACCCTCAAACAGGTACTTGTGTAAAGGGCTTTAATCAAAGCCAGGAGTCTGGGTTCTATTTTAAGAGATGTCAATTTACTCCATAGTACGTCTCTATTTACCATATCAAATGCTGCTGTAAGGTCTATAAAAGCAGCAAACAGGGGTCTCCTCTTATAGGCATATTTGGCAATTAGATGGTTCAAAACAAAGCAGTTATCAATAGTACATCTGTTCTGTCTAAAACCTGCTTGTTCTTCTGTGAGGATGTTGTTTTCCTCTACCCAGATTTCAATTCTGTTCAAAAGGTACCTAGCATATATTTTTGCTACAATGTCAATCAGGCTTATGGGCCTATAATTACTAGGATCCTTTTTATTCCCTTTTTTATATAGTATTTAGTATTTAATATTTATTATATTTGTATACTGCCCTTCTCCCGAAGGACTCAGGGCGGTGAACAGGGCATATATAAAAATACAGAATACAAAAATTAAAAAAGAATTAAATTAAATAGGAGCCCAAACTAAAACAATAGATGGTAATAAAAAATCCACAATAAAAACCCCAACACATCCCCCATCAGGCCAGGCCGGCTTGTTCAAACAGATAGGTCTTCAGACCGCGTCGGAAGGAGCGAAGGTCAGGTGCCATCCGGAGTTCAACCGGCAGCTGATTCCATAAAGCCGGGGCGCCCACAGAGAAGGCCCTCCCCCTGGGGGCCACCAGCCAACATTCTCTGACCGGTGGCACCCTGAGGAGGCCCTCTCTGTGGGAACGCACAGGGCGGAGGGAAGTTGACGCCGGCAGCAGGTGATCCCCGAGGTACTCCGGACCCATGCCATGTAGGGCTTTGAAAACCATTACCAAAACCTTGAATCTCACCCGGAAGACAACTGGTAGCCAATGCAGCTCGTGGAGCAAAGGTGTAACATGGGAGTACCGGGAAACTCCCAAGACAACTCTTGCGGCTGCATTCTGTACCAGCTGGAGCCTCCGAGTGGTCTTCAAGGGAAGCCCCATGTAGAGAGCGTTGCAGTAGTCCAGACGAGAGGTCATGAGCGCATGACCGGGTCATGAGCGCATGAGCGCATGACCGGGCATCCCGGTCTAGATAGGGCCGCAACAGGCGCACCAGGCGAACCTGGGCGAAAGCCCCCCTAGTCACAGCCACTATATGAGCTTCCAAAGTAAGCCGCGAATCTAGGAGGACTCCCAAATTGCGAGCCCTATCTACGGGGGGGTAAAAGCTCACCCCCCATGGAAAGAGGTGGAATATTCTGAATATCCAGGGATGCCGGCATGCACAGCCACTCAGTCTTGTCGGGGTTGAGTTGAAGTCTGTTCCTCCCCATCCAGACCCAAACCGCCTCCAGGCAACGGGACATCACGTTGAGGGCATCACTGGGGTGGTTTGGGGTCGAAATGAAAAGCTGGGTATCATCAGTATGCTGATGATACCCAACTCCCAACTGCTGATGATACCCAACTCCAAAACCATGAATGATCTCACCCAGCGGTTTCATGTAGATGTTGAACAGGAGAGGCAAGAGGACCGACCCCTGAGGAACTCCACAAACGAGAGACCTCGGGGTCGACCTCTGCCCCCCTGCCAACACCGACTGCGAACGTCCCAGGAGATAGGAGGAGAACCACTGAAGAACTGTGCCTCCCACTCCCAATCCCCTGAGACGCTGCAGCAGGATACCATGGTCGATGGTATCGAAAGCTGCTGAGAGGTCTAATAGGACTAGGACAGAGGAATATCCCCTGTCCCGAGCCCTCCAGAGATCATTCACCAGAGCGACCAATGCTGTCTCCGTGCTGTACCCAGACCTGAAACCCAATTGGCACGGGTCTAGATAATCCGCTTCATCCAGGACCAGAGGGAGCTGATGCGCCACCACACTCTCAACAAGAAAGTGAAGGTTGGAGACCAGACGAAAGTTAGTTAACACAGCTGGGTCCAAGGCAGGCCTCTTGAGGAGAGGTCTCACCATCGCCTCCTTCAAGACGGCAGGGAAACTACCCTCACTCAAAGAGGCAGATATAACCGCCTGGAACCAGCCTCGTGTCCCCTCCCGAGCTGCATAAACCAGCCAGGAAGGGCACGGGTCCAATAAACGTGGTGGAGCTCAACCTCCCCATAATCCTGTCCACTTCCTCAGGGGTCACAGAATCAAACTCCTCCCAGATAACATTGACAAGACCGCCTGTGTCCTGATCGTCAGACTCTGCCCAGTTGGAGTCCAGACCAGTCAGAATCCGAGCGATTTTATCCAACAGATGTTGACTAAACTCGGCACAACCCTGCAAGAGTTCCTCCCTCACCTCCTGATTAAGGAGGGAGTGGGTCACCCTAAACAGGGCGGCCGGGCGGTTATCTGCGGACGCGATAAGGGCGGAGAAGTAATTAGACCTCGCCGCCCTTATCGCTGCGAGATAAGACCTAATGTGGGTTCTTAGTCGCAATCGGTCGTATTCGGATCGGCTGGACCTCCAACAGCTCTCTAGGCCCCGTCTCCGACGCTTCATCTCCCGAAGCTCCGCGGAGAACCATGGAGCTCGCTGGGATCTGCACCGGGTCAGGGGCCGCAAGGGTACAACTCGGTCAAGTGCCTCCATGGCTGCCCTTTCCCAGGATTCCACTAAGGCATCCGCCGAGTTGTGAGCAACGGAGGCAGGTGGGGACCCCAGCACTGCCTGGAACCTATCCGGATCCATTAAGCGCCTGGGGCGGTACCATCTAGTTGGCTCCATACACCCACGGCAGGGGTGGCAAAACAGAAGACCAGCCGCAGCAGATGATGATCGGTCCATGACAGGGGTATAACAGTTGGGGAACCCCCACCAAGATCATCAAACCACCGTCCAGATAAGAAAACCAAGTCAAGGGTGTGGCCTCCCACATGAGTTGGTCCAAGAATTACTTGCGTCAGGTCCATGGCCGTCATGAAAGCCATGAACCCCCGAGCTAACTCAGATGATCGTCCCAGGGATGGTAGATTGAAGTCCCCCAAAACTATAAGTTTGGGGAACTCAACCACCAACCCCGAGAGGATGTTGAGTAGCTCAGGCAGGGCTGCCGCTGCGCGACTAGGCGAAAAGTACACCAGCAGCAAGCCCAACTGCGCCCCAGGACCATATCACGCCCACGCTATCTTCTTGCTGTGGCGCGCTCTGACCCTCTGGCTCCCGCTTGCTGCCCTGGGGAAGAGGGAGGTCTGACTCCTGAGCTCAGGCTGATCTATTTTAATGCCAGGTCTGTTGTGAATAAAGCTCCCCTCATCCATGACTTGATCGAGGAGGAAGGCGCAGACCTGGCATGCATCACGGAAACCTGGCTGGGCCCAGAGGGAGGGGTCCCTCTGACTGATTTATCCCCTCCAGGTTTCCGTGTGCTACATCAACCTCGAGCTCAGGGTAGGGGAGGTGGCGTGGCGATCGTTATCAGAGAGACCCTCCATCCGCGGGAGGCCACTGCCCCTCAGATAGACGGATGTGAATCCCTCCTCTTAAGGTGGGGTCCTGGTGGTCAGTTGGGCCTACTTCTGGTATACCTCTCTCCAAGCTGCACAGCAACGGTTCTACCCAAGCTACCTGACGCCATCTCAGGATTGGCGGTCGAATTTCCAAAGCTTATGGTACTGGGAGACTTTAATCTACCTTCCCTGGGCAGTGCATCAGAAGTGGCCCGAGAGTTCATGGCCTCCATGACGGCCATGGACCTTACTCAAATTACTCAGGACCCAACTCACGAGGGAGGAAACATGCCGGATCTAATTTTTGTCTCTGGGCAGTGGCTAAACGGGCTGGGTGGGGTTACTCCAACATCACAACCCCTTTCATGGACAGACCACTACCTCCTGCGGTTGGGCCTCCGTCACGTCACCCCCCGATGTCAGGAAGCGGAACCGACCAGGTGGTTCCGCCCCAGGCGCCTGATGGACCCAGATAAATTCCAGATGGCGCTTGGACCGATTCCCACCTCCCTCTCCCACAACCCGGTCGAGTCCTTAGTTAATGCCTGGCAACAGGCTGCTTCGGAGGCGCTCGACCGCGTTGTCCCTTTGCGGCCTCTGACCCGGCGCAAGTCCCGACTCGCTCCTTGGTTCTCCAAGGACCTGCGGGAGATGAAGCGCCAGAGAAGGGGCCTAGAGAGCATTTGGAGAGCCAGTCGGTCTGAGTCTGACCGAACACAGTTAAGATCCTTTTCTAGATCCTATCTTGTGGCAATGAGGGTGGCAAAGCGCGCCTACTTCACCACCCTCATTGCGTCCGCAGATAATCGCCCGGCCGCCCTATTTAGAGTGGTCCGCTCCCTTTTAAGTCAAGAGACGGGAGAGGACCCCCTACATGGACGGGCTGAGGAATTTAGTAAATATCTGGTGGACAAAATTGCTCAGATTCGGGCTGGTCTGGACTCTGACTGGGCAGTATCTAACGAGAGGAAATCGATGAAGTTGGCCAAGTACATCTGGGAAGAGTTCGATCCTGTGACTCCGGATGAAGTGGACAAGATCATGGGGAAACTAAGTGCCGCCACATGTTTGTTGGACCCGTGTCCCTCCTGGCTAGTCTATGCTTCTCGGGAGGTTACACGAGGCTGGCTCCTAGCAGTTATCAATGCCTCACTGAGTGAAGGGTACTTCCCTGCTGCCTTGAAAGAGGCGGTGGTAAGGCCCCTCCTCAAGAAACCGGCACTGGACCCAGCTGTTTTAAACAACTTCCGTCCTGTCTCCAACCTTCGCTTCCTTGCGAAGGTCGTTGAGAGTGTGGTGGCGCGACAGCTCCCTTTGAACCTGGAGGAAGCTGAATATCTAGATCCGTACCAATCGGGTTTCAGACCGGGGCACAGCACGGAGACGGCATTGGTCGCGCTGGTGAATGATCTCTGGCGGGCCCGAGATAGAGGTTATTCTTCTGTCCTGGTCCTATTAGATCTATCAGCGGCTTTTGATACCATCGACCATGGTATCTTACTGCGTCGTCTTGAGGGGCTGGGAGTGGGAGGCACCGTTCTGCGTTGGTTCTCCTCCTACCTCTCGGACCGTTCGCAGACGGTGTTGGCAGGAGGGCAGAGGTCAAGCCCTAAGCCTCTTAATTGTGGAGTGCCTCAGGGTTCGGTGCTCTCGCCCCTCCTGTTCAACATCTATATGAAGCCGCTGGGAGAGATCATCCGTAGCTTCGGGGTGAAATATCATCAATATGCTGATGATACCCAGCTATTCATCTCCACCCCGAACCAACCCAGTGATGCCCTTGATGTGATGTCCCGTTGTCTGGAAGCGGTACAGATTTGGATGGGAGAAAACAGGCTTCGACTCAACCCGGCCAAGACTGAGTGGCTGTACATACCGTCATCTCGTTTAGTCCAAGAGGTTCCATCTCTGACTATAGGAGGAGAGATGTTACCTCCCATTGATAAAGCACGCAATCTGGGCGTCCTCCTAGATTCACGACTCAGTTTTGAAGATCACATTGGAACCGTGGCTAGGGGGGCATTTGCCCAGATTCGTCTTATATACCAATTGCGCCCCTTTTTGGACCGAGATGCCCTACGTACAGTCACCCACGCACTCGTTACCTCCCGTATTGATTACTGTAATGCTCTCTACATGGGGCTGCCCTTGAAGACCACCCGGAGGCTTCAGCTGGTGCAGAATGCAGCTGCACGGGTTGTGATGGGAGCTTCCCGATACTCCCATATTACACCCCTCCTGCGTGAGCTGCATTGGCTACCAGTTGCCCTCCGGGTGAGATTTAAGGTGCTGGTACTTACCTTTAAAGCCCTACATGGCTTGGGTCCGGGATACTTGCGGGACCATCTGCTGCCGGGGACAAATTCCCATCGTCCAGTACGCTCACACAGAGAGGGCCTCCTCAGGGTACCGTCAGCTAGGCAATGTCGGCTGGCGACCCCCAGGGGGAGGGCCTTCTCTGTGGGAGCACCAACCCTATGGAATCAGCTCCCCCCTGAGCTTCGGATAGCCCAAAACCTCCAATCCTTTCGCCGCGGCCTCAAAACACACCTGTTCCACCAAGCTGACCTAGACTGACAGGCATTTTAATTAATTTATATTTAGTATTTTTAATTCATTTTAAAATTCTCTAATTTTTTATTGCACTGATGTTCTCAATTTTCATTTTATCTTGATTTATGTACTTATTATATGTTTTATTGTGAGCCGCCCTGAGTCCTTCAGGAGATAGGGCGGGATATAAATCCCATCAATAAATAAATAAATCTCAAAAAGAGAGACTCACACCCGACTATCTGGGGAATGGTGGTCTCCCGCGGACACAAGGTCTCCCTAATAACTACTGCCACTCCCCCGCCCCTACCTTGAGCCCGAGGCCGGTGCAGCACCCGGAAACCTGGTGGGCAAAGATCAACCAAAGGAACACCACCCTCTGGGCCCAACCAAGTCTCCGTGATGCAAGCCAGATCTGCGTGCTCACCCTCAACTAAATCCCGGACAAGGGGAGCCTTATTAACAACGGACGTGGCATTCAGGTACACCAGCCGGAGCTCAGGTGGCTGCACATCCTCGCTCCCAGGACCTCGGGGAAGAAACAGAGGGTCGGAGCGCCTCACCGCTTGTAAATAGCGGAGATGCCCTCCCTGGTATATGGTATATGGGGACAACTATTGCCATCTTCCACCCATCTGGTATATGGCAGGTGTTATTTATGTGTGTAAAAAGACCTGCTAATACAGGGCCCCACCAGTTGGGAAATTTCTTAAATAATTCTGCTGGTAAAAAATCCTTGCCTGGGGCTTTATTGCTCTTTAAGCTTTTAATGATGGACTGTATCTCCTTTTCTGAGACTGGTGGCCAAGGGGGGAGAGTTCTAGGATTTACCAAATCACTGTTTAAAAATAATTTCTTTACTGGTTCGGTGGGGGCAAACAAGCACTTATAATAATTCTCCCAGTCCGCAGCAGAGATTGGTATGTCAAATGCAAATCTCCATTCCTTCAGGATACCTGCTACAGAGTGCAAAATAATACTGAATTATGACTTCTGGCAGCTAACTCAAGTTCTGACCAGATTGAAATGGCAAAACGTTTTTTCTTTAATGTTATAGTTTTTTATATTCCCTTCCTTCTTGTGTGCAGCATCTTAGCTTGTATATGTGCAGTAGGATTCCTCTGGACAAGCCTCATGGCTGCCTTCAATTTCTTTTTCTGTCGCTGGCAATCAGGATCAAACCAGCGAGGTCTACCCACTTGGGCTCTTTTTGTAGTAGGTTTAGCTGTTAGGTGTTTCTTCAGTATGTTACAAAGATTGGAGAATGCATTGAAGGCTGACATCCAGTCAGTAGTAGATGACTGTATTGTTCTAGCCCACTTAGTAGCATTCTCTGTTTTAAGGCATTCTAATATTGCCTTAGTATCAACTTTGGCCCAAATTAACCTTTTATTTTGGGTCACCTCTACCTTTTTGGTGAGCCATCTGTCAGCCATGTTATATGGTCTTAAATCTGAGCGGCCTCGCAATGTCACACTTACAGGCTGATGGTCGCTATTGTCGCTAAGGTGTACTGTGACCTCTGAGAAGAGGTCAGCCTTATCTCTAGACACACAAAAGAGATCCAGTACACTACTTGAATTGGCTAAGTGGTATGTATAAGGGTATGTACAATTCTTGTCCTTACCTCCCAAAATTTGGAGATTACCCTTAAAAATTAAGGAGACTAGGAGCAGGCCAGCGGCATTACTTTTACAGTCTCTCGAGAGCCACTGAGGATGGTTATCAAAGGACTCCCCTGGGATTCCCTTCTTCTGGGCAAGCTCATACAGAGAGGGACCCAGTCTAGCGTTCAGATCTCCTAATAATACCACTATGGACTGAGGGTACAATATAGATATATCTTCTAAGATAACTTCCAAGCCCATCCAATATTCAAAATTATAGTGCTGGGATGTGCTTGGAGGGATGTACACATTTACCAATATTAACACAAATTTGACAGCTAGAAAGTATGGATACTTATCTTCATTATATAATTTCTCTCCCTGCCATTGCAACTCTTGCTTTATAAGAATGCATAGCCCACCAGAGGGTCTCCCTTTGTTCTTTGTTTTTAGGGCTGGGGAGGCCCATCCCTGAAAGCCTGGCAATTGTACTGGTTCATCCACTTCGGTTAGCCAGGTTTCTTGAAAGGCTATTACGTCAAATCTAGAAAGAAAGCTCATTAGTCCACTATCAACCATCCCTTTCCAGCCAGCTATGTTCCAGGTCATCAACTGTATGGGGGTTCTCAGAGGCAAGGTGGTCTGACTTGGTTGATTGGCTAGATGGTGGAAATGCCAGATGTCAACTTGACAGTGGAGCTGGGTCAATATCATCTAAGCTTCCCATATAAACACAGTTGTTGTGAGGTTCGATATTTCTCCTCGTGGGTTGCAGAACTTGTTGTTGCTCCTCTATATCTCGGTTGCCAGTGTGCCTCTGCTCTTGCTCCAAGAATGATTTTTTTTCCAAAGAGCAGGTACTCTGGCTTAAGTCTATAAATGTAGATTTATGTCCATTTTTGGAGGGGCATGGCTGAGGGTTCATCTTGTGGAAAGATGTGGGAACTTCTAAATCAAATGAGGATGTAAGCTGGATTATGTCCTTAGTGTTTGTTAGCTTAGGGGGCACTGTGTGATGAAGCCCTTTGTCTTTCAGTTGTTTCTCAGAGGCTGGGTCAGTCAGTGCAGTTACTCCACTCTCAGCCTGTGTGACAACACCTTTTTTTACTGTTGAGGTAAAGGCAGATTGTTGATTAAATATCTTGTCACAAGGTTGCGTGGTTAGTGGAGCCAAATTAAATAAGAGGCTTTGCTGTAGATTGGGTTGTTGTCAGTGCCTCTTTTAGGTCATCCAATCTTTGAATGATGTTAACTTGCTCAGGCTCTGGCAATGCACTGAATAGGTCAATCAACATTTCCTCTGGCACATCCTCAGCAGTTCCTGCAGCTGTGGGTAACACAGTTCGTATATTGCTTCTTTGCTTTCTCAGGGTCAGTTCAGTTGCAGCAGCCTCAGGCTTAGTAGTGTGAGGGCTGTTGCAGCCTAGATTTAAAGCGACAGTTCCCTCTTGGTGACGCTGTTTCAGGAGAGGGCACACTTTTTCTGAGCAAAAGACCCTTATTGGAAATATTGAGAAAAAGCTCAGAAAGGGCTTCATTCTGAAGAGCATGGAAGGAATTGTGGGCTGCTTGAATGATAGGAGAATTCTCATACGTTGTGTTCTTGCTGGCAGCCACTCTGCATGTAGTAGATCTATCAGAGTGAATTCATAGCGGAGCAGCTGGCTCAGGGACAGCCTAATAGCTTTTCTATTGCTCCAACGCCCTCTATTTACTCTCTTGTCATAAATTTGCAAAGTAACCTGGTTAGTTTGCAGACTGTAGTTATATTGGTCATCTCTTAGACCTTTGCCTGATTGAGTGTTTTCTCTGTAGGTGTTCAAATTTTTGGGAGGAGAACAAGGTCCTTCTCTACTTTCACCTTCTGAGTTAGCCATCCCATGTCTGTCCATGGTTATCCTCCCAAGTCCTTCCACAGTATTTGGGTGGCTCCTAACAAACTCTGCAAAAGACTCTTTCAGGCAATCGACCTTATCCATGACAATTGACAAGAGATCATATATTGAGTTTACAGTTTGAGCTGTAAGCAAACATTGTCTAGAGAGGAAGTCTGTCACATTTTCCCCCTTCAAATTTGCTACATCTCCCTCCTGTGTAAAAGAGGCTGTTGCCAGATTCCAAGGAGGGGAGCCATTCTCCAAGAGGGAGGAGGACAACTCCACACGCTGTCTGCTTTCCAGTTCGGTTTGTAAGTCCCATTCCAATGAGTCACATAAATTAAATTTATCTGATAAGGTGCCTGCGAATGAGTTACTTACTGGAGCAGACTGTCTGTTTGCAATATAATCCTCCATTTTCTGCTGCTTCAAAGGCTTGGATATACTTTCTGCTGCAGAGTGCTGTCTCTTCCTCCTTTTCCCCATTCAGGTTTGTTAAAACAGGTTTAAAAATAAGTTTAAAATTTTGAAGGAGCTCTTTACAGCCTTTGCTGCCTCTCCACCATCTTGGCTCCGCCCCCTGGGGAAACCTGAGAAACGGGGAGACTTTGGGAGGCCCTTGGGTGGTCAGATGGGAAGTGAACCTCAGACTACAAGCTGTAACTGTCCACCAGTTACAAAAGGCAAAAGGAGGGACGGAAGGATGGGAGAAGGGATGGAACAAAGGGAGAGAGGAAGAAATGAAGGAAGAGGGAGGGAAAGAAGGGAATGAGGGAGGAAGAAGGAAGAAGAGAAAGAAAGGGAGGGGACAGGAGGGAGCCATTATCTGTTTGCTGAAAGGGGAGGGAGGGAGGGAAGGAAGGAAGGGTTTCTGATGCTCATTACCATTTTTCCACAGGGAAATTCATTGGGAAAACTGGCAGGAAGTTGGCATTGCTCCCGCTGCTGCTGCTGCTGCTTTTTTGCCCACCCATGGTTATTCTGTTTCCATTTAGGTAATAAAACACCCCTGAAATGATGATCTAGTAGGTCACAGGTTGTCTAGTTAGTAGGAATTAATTTTGAGAGTGCCATCCATTATAACTTGCTACTGAAAACCTCCCTTATTCTTCTCTTTGATAGAATTTATATCCTGGTATTAATTTAGGGAAAACTGTAATCTGTTGCTCAGAAGAACTGGCACTTAATTAGATGGCTAAGCTAATTTATTTGTTAACTTCCATTTGGCAATACTTAACTGAAAAACTACACTCACTCACTAACTGACTGCTGTAAGAAATGAAATGTTGCTGTGAACTCCACCATAAAATAATACAAAGACAACGGATTTTTATTTCTAAAGCTGTGAGGAAATATCTGGATTCACTATTTATAGCTGCAATGAAGCTAAAAACCCTTGGGTGCTTAAATAAAAGAGCTACTTCTAAAAATAACAGCCCTCTCTATTTGGTGTCTGTAATTTTCCAAAAGCAAGAGAGCAACAGAAGCTACAGATTTCAGCCAAACTAACTGTCCTTTAGTTTAAGAATTTGAGGGCTTAGAATAGGCCACAAAAACACTCTTCTGTTTGCTAATACAGACATGCATTCAGACAGCCAGTTACTGTTGGGTTAAGTCTTAATACTGATATCCAGTTATCACTCAGTGTGATGCTGTTTTATAGTTTTGTATTATGAAGATCTCAGGAATGACAAACTTTCGCTTGGATCACTGAATTGGGAATTTCCTCTCTGCAGAACTGAAAGAGGAACAAAATCACTCAGACATACCAATCTCTGGGAGAAAATGACTCCACTTTGATGGGAATTGCCCTTTATAAGAAGACAGGAGGAGATGAACTGCTCTATTCAATTGCTCCTTTAAAATTGTATAAGGCAATTCACTTTAGTAATATGGGTTGACCAACACTTTGCCATTTTAGTAATTACTGAGAAATTTCTGCCTGTGGACTAAATATGTGTGTGATTCAGTGTATTTCCATCATGTGACATTTCTGTCTCGGTAAAAAGTGATGATTATCACATCTATTTTTAATAGATACAAAAGACCAATTCTCAATTTTAAAAAATATACTGGAAATAGCAGAGGTATAAAAGGATAGAAAAACATCCTGGAAGAGGGTAATGGCAAAATATTTCCATATCACTGTCCAGAAAAATATGCAAGAATCAAATCTGAATATAAAGAATTTTGCATTTTCTAAAAATAACAACTTGAACTAAATCATTTATTAATCAGAACTTGTAGTCCATCTAATCAAATTGTCATATATTGATAATCTTCCAGGGATTTAATGAATTTTCAGAAATTTCTGCCTAATTTCTATCCAAAATTTCAAAATAGGTAGAAATGAATAAATGCCCCTACAAATTAAACCATATGAAACAGTCTGATTTGATTCAAATTGGGGACTGGCAATTCTAAGAGACAGCAATCTATGTACTGTTGTGTATTTGTTTGTAAATTTCAATTGAGTAAATGTATATCTTAGGGCAAGAATTTTTGAAGTTACTGAATAATGAGACCCATTATTCCTGTGGGAATAAAATTTTGGAAAGTTATTCCCACTTCAGAGCTGCCATACTGCTGCTGCTTCAGTACCACCACACTGTTGTGTGCACATGATTGTCATTTCCAGTGCTCCCTGACACTTCCACAAGTCAGTTGGGAAGCCAGCAGGAAGTGTATACTCAGTTGTGATTGCTGACATTCCTTCCTAGCTTACCACAAGCCAAAAAAAAAGTCACTAAACAGTTAGCAAAACTTTTATGATGACATTGGCTGAATTAGTACATACTATAAAGGGTCCTACAGAAATTTAAAACTACAGAATTCCACACAACCTTTTTTAAAAAGAAATCTTTCCTACTTTCTTTTCTAGGATTCCAGCCATGACATAGAGTGAAGAATGGTCGGCATTTTCACAAATTGTGTAGGGAAAGGATTTTTTTTTGCCTCTGATCAAAGGTTTTTTGGATACTAGAAGGGCTGACCTGGATATCTGGCAAATTTGGTCCCTTCTGGGAACGACTGTCTTCATCATTGGTGGGATTTAATTGCAGCTAGAGCAGAATGGCTAAGTGAGGCTCAGTGTCACAGAGATAATCAACCCACAGAATAAAAAAAAAGTGGCTCAGAAAAAAACAAATGTTTTCCAGTCTTGCCATCTTGTATCTATTTTTAGAGCAGTAAAAGGTTGGGACAATGCCTAGGACCCATTCACTTATAGTCCTCCTCCAATTGTTCTATATTTATATGGGAGGGCAATCTTGAGCCAACATTCAGAGTGCCAAGAGTTGGAAAGAGAGGCAGGATAAATGCAGAGAAATGTAAAATTCTTTGTGTGTGTGTGTGTGTGTGTGTGTGTGTGTGTGTGTGTGATATTTTTTGTTAAAAGTTTTAGAAGAAGATAAAAACTAACAAAACTAATATGATGTAAAGAAAGAGATGGTAGGAAAAGAAAGAAAATATTCATCACTGGGAACCCCACAGAGAAGTGTAAAATTGTATGAAACCAAGAGAAACCCAAGTGGAGACTTGTGACCACACTGCAAAGTTGAAAAAGGTAGTAAATCCTGAAGTAAAGTTAGTCTTGTCATCATCCCAAAGAGTTCTTAGTACCGTAGGAGATAGGTGGGTTTTTTTTTCTGTTCAATCATGTCTAACTTAGAGAGTGCCTGGACAAGTCCCTGTAGTTTTCTTTTCCCCACAAGTGGTTTGCTATTGCATCTTTCCTAGGACTGAGAGAAAGTATCTGGCCTAAGATCACCCAATTAGCTTTATGCCTAAGGCAGGACTAGAATTCACAATCTCTTAGTTTCCCCCTGATGCCTACACAGATCTGGCTCTAGGCAGAGTTAATGATGCTCATAATTGATTGCCTGGCTATTTATATCACTGTCCATGACTCCTTCGCACCATTCGCTTTCCCTTTAGCTTCTCCTTACACAGAACTGAATTGACCACAATGTTTATTGTACAGTATGAAGTCACAGATGTACTTATCAGCCACCATTAGTGCTTTAGCATGTACCAGTCCTATCCTTCACCTATATTCAATTATGGAGTTTCATTCAATTATGGAGTTCTGAAGGAGAATCTAAGCATACTACTTGATGTAGCCATGCTATTCCTAGCCATTTTTTTATTGATTAAGCCAAGTGAATACAAGATTTACAAATTATATAATTGTGGGAGTTTTGCACAGCAAATTAGATTCAAACCCAACAATCTAGTGTCATTTAGCCTAATACAACATATGAGGCCAACCTAAGAATCTTCTCCATAATTAGAGATTTTGGTCATGAAAAGCTACTGTTTGTGAGTTGAATTTTCCACTCAACCTAGGAAGCCTGAAAGGGACAAAAGAGAACTTTTGTTTGTGGGGATGTAGAAATGTGTGATCTTCTACTTCTTTTCTGAAGCCTGAATAGGACCATGTCCCCTTAAAAATAATAGGATACTTACAGTGTGACTTAGCAAGCCAACTTTAGTAGGATTAAAGCTGCTAGGAGCAAAAAGTTGGATAGATTCAATTTAAATGTATTGATGTGATTTGGATATTGGTGTCCCCATTTTTCAACTCAGAATGCTACACGGCACCAACTATATTAAATAATAGTTCTACTGTGTACTGCATTGATCAGATTTCACCTCATGTATTATATCTAAGTCTAGGATCCACATGTAAAGAAAGATTCAGACAAACGAGAACTGATTCAGAGACATGTGAGAAGCATAATCAGACCTCCCTCTATCCAAAAGGATGACACACTAAAGAAAGTCAAATTTTACTTTTCAATGCTGCATGTTGCCGAACACAGAATAGTTGACTAAAGTTATTGGAAGACAAATTTCATTTGAATGCAATAAAAAATAATCTAATTGTAAGGGTTGATCAACAGTAGAGCCCAAATTAGTTACAGAGCGTTCATTTCTTCAGTAACCTACCAGAGAGTTGAACTGGTGCCCACAATGAAAATGTTATGGTCCAATCATATTTCAAATTTAAATTCCTCATCATAAAGTACATTACTTAGTTCTCTTATGTGGTCTGTAAAGAGCTCATGAAGGACCCAATGGAAGACAGTGATGTGGGTTTAAGATATCTCAGATAGTTTTAATTTTAAATACGTTGGGTTAATAAAATCCTTCTTTAAATGTAGTTGGAGGATACAATGGCATAGAAGCACACCCTTCACCTTCTCCATCAGTGGTACCATTTTTTTCTTCTTTCACAAGATACAAATCTACCTAGACATATCCATCAGGCATGAAGTTTCCAAGCACAGGATGAGAGTAAAACATTTTGTTGCCTAGGGGCAAACAGTTCATGCATGGGGGCAAACTGACTGATGGGCAAATTTGATTTCAGTTCTGACGAGAAAACAATGTCTTCCATCCCACCTGAGAGCAACAGTCTAGTTTGCTGGATGTGGGACAACCTAGGGCACAAACTGCTCTGCCTCCAACTCTCAACACTGCACCTCCCATTCAGTATGTGCAATCTACAGTGACTGCCACCTTCAGCCTAGTGGTAAAGCCAGCCTTGCCCAAGCATCTATTATATATAGCATTTACATATTAACCATGAGAAAGCAAATGATAACATGATTTCTCTCAAAAGTAGAACATACTGGCCTTATATAATACTTCCCTCCGCCCAGTACGCTCCCACAGAGAGGGCCTCCTCAGGGTGCCGCCGGTCAAAGAATGCCGACTGGTGGCCCCCAGGGGGAGAGCGTTCTCTGTGGGTGCACCGGACTTATGGAACCATCTTCCGGTAGAGCTCCGGATGGCGCCCGACCTCCGCTCCTTCCGGCGCGACCTTAAAACCCATCTCTTTAAGGAAGCGGGCCTGGCCTGATGGGATGGGGTGGGTTTGTTATTATGACTTTAATTTTAAATTTGTACTATGGGCATTGTTTAATCATGTTTTAATAATTTTAACTTTTGTATCTGTCTTTTACGTATTGCCCTGTTAACCGCCCTGAGTCTCTTGAGAGAAGGGCGGTATATAAATTAAATAAATAAATAAATAAATAAATAAATACGCAATGATATGCTTTTCTTCCTCAGGGAATGAAACTGATGGCTTGCCTCAGAGCTAAAGTGGAGACTGCTACTTTTGGTTCCAACTGGTGATAAGTATGTAATGTTTGTTAGTATGTAGTTACTTAATCCCCTGCACCCTAGAGTTCATTTCAGAGTTGAAATTGCTTGGAATTGCTATGTAATTTCCCCCCACGTTTCAGAGTGGTGCTACAAGCTGGGGAATATTCTAGGAAATTGAAATGGCTATTCAACTCCAGCAGCATATTTAAGCATTACTGCTGAAGTGGTATGCATGCTATACTGTTGAGGAAGTGTTCTGCCATAGAACAGAAGGGGGGCACTGCAGGGTGACTTAGATGCAAGTTCCCACCATTCTGAACCAGCCCTTGCAACTTTAGTTGATGTGCTGTGTACGCTCAGTCTCAATTAAACTGGTAAAGTACACACATTGAGTTTATTCTGCTGAATAATATTAATTGTATGCTTTGGAGATGTGTTTTGTTATACATCTGAAAGGTTTTATTTAATAATCTGGAGTACCTTAAATCAACTAAATTAGAATGAAAATAAGATGTCTTACATGGGTCTGGATAAAAGTGTTGAGTGTGAGTGCCATCTTTTTAAACATTGAGTTGCCCACTGAGATGCACACAACGTATTGTTTTCTTTTTTAAAAAAAAACGAGTCTCCTCAACATGTCTTTTAAAGTAAACTTTTAGTAGAGTTCACTTTTAGTAGAGAGAACTACCATTTCTTGAAACTGTTGAAGAATTTACTGGCATTTATATAGATGGGAAAAGTTTTATTTTTGGATTTCCTAAAATTTAGTTTCAGTATGTTTTCAGCAAAATGGCTATGAGACAGTGATATTCACAAGTGTACAAAGGCTTGGCAGTTGTAGAGAGGCAAATTTGTTTAACAGTATATCAGATATAGTGGAATCCACTAAGAGGATGTCCTTATACAGCCATGGTTATTGTTTTTTAACATAGTAACAGAAATGACTGAATAATAAACTGATTTAATATTTTCGTTATTATCCAGTACTTCTTAGTGAAGCATATGTTTATTATATTACCATTCGAGTACAGCCTAAGTATAACATTTCTATAACTCTCATCCTACTTTTTTTTAAAAAAAACAGGAAACATAAGACTGCAGAGCCAAATTACGCATACTTTATAATAGGATTGTACCACTTCAGACTGTTGGCTGGTAGGTTGCTTGTGTGCAAATCACCTGCCTCACATCTGGCAAAGGGAAATTAGGAACTAATGGGCTTGATCAAGACCTGTTAGCTGGGGAATTTTGGGAGTTGAACTCCAAACATCTTACTGTTTGCCAAGGCTGAGAAACACTGTCATAGAGTAATCTCTCTAAAATAAATGGGACATGTTAATGATGTAACTCCCATGGATTCAAAAGATCAATTTCAGTCCTCTGCACATTTATCTGAGATTATCATAGCTTCCTTTTGTATTGCTCAACTAACAATAATGAGGACGGACTTTATATCATTTTAAAGTTGATGAAATGATACATGAGAATACAGTAAAATGCTAGTTGGGATATGGCCTAGATCTAGGTCCATGTCATTGTTTCTAACATGTTACCTTTTTATAGACAGTTTTAGATGTAGGAGAAACTTTCAAAGAGATGATTCTGCATTTTGAAATGATAGAGCTCCAGAAGAAATCTGTATATTTTTCTGTAATGTTCTATTTTGATAAATCAAGTTTCTGAACTGTCTGCTAATTATTGTTCCTTTTGCCTAAGTTCTAGGCACTGCTTTATACAATAAAGAATGGATTTACATATGCAGTATCATTTCTGAAAGAAATAGAATCACCCTTAATTGTACAAAGTAGCATGTGCGCCTTCAAGACATTGCATGTGTTCTGCACACATTGAATTATGGCATCTGCACAAAATTCATTTGTTCTGTGATTTAATTATTTGACTTGAAAGTTATAAATGTATGTTTAGCCATTATTATATTTTAAAGGTAATAAAAGCTACTGGGTCCAATTCAAAGTTAGTCTTTATTGTTTTCAGCTAAATAAAAAGGCTTGATTCTGGGAATTATTCTTTCCTTTTCTTTCCTTTCCTTTCAACCTCTTGAAATACCCTCCCATTTGCCAATTTGTCCAAATATGAAACAGCTGCCTAGCTGCCTTACCAAAAAGATTTTATTGTTAAAATAAAAGTAGATTTTGTTTCGGGAAAAAAGAACACACATATTCTTTGTAAAACTCATGTTTGGTTTACAATTAGAGAAAAGTCACATGGTCCCCAAAAAGCCAAGGGTATTTTTTCTACATATATATGTATGTATATGTGTGTATATATATACATATATATATGATATTTAAAAACATAAACATCTATATTTAAACATATATTATATGTTAATCAGTACATTTAAATATAGCTTAATTATATTTACAATGTGATGCAGATTTTGTAAGGTTTAATGCCAGATTAATTTTTTCCAAAAAAGTCCAATAAAATTATATAAATATACAATAAATATCTGTTATACATGGAGAATAAGAGAGAGAACAAGGCCACAAACATTAACTTACATTTCCAATTTTTTTCAAAACAAAACAATAGGGCCAATGACAATGAAATATTTCCGCCACAGACAAAACACAGCAAAACGTCAACTGACTGACATTTTTGAAATCTCAGTTCCACTAAAACTGCCAAGTCTGTTTTAGTGTATTTTGCAATAGTAGGTCTGGCCTAGACTAACCAATGGGTGTTAAAAATAGTGATGGGGCTGGGCATGTGGGGGGGGGGAGCTTAAAAATAATTGCAATGTTTAGGAAAATAATTCATGAAATGGTAATTTGTTGCATAGCAAATTAATGTTTCTGTATCCTAGTAAAGAACTGTGACTATTTGCACATTTCAAATGCAGCTATCAGTCTAGGTTTACTACTGTTATATGAAATGCACCTTCATATTACGTTCCCATTCTGTGATCCTCAAGCCTCATCCTCATCCTTCTTGTCGGATAAAGTGGGAATCCTACAGCAACTAGAGAAGGTTAGACTTTAATTGGAAGGTTTATAAGCTTATACCATTATGCGTCTCCTTGTCTATTCCCCAATGTCTTGGGTGGCATCTTTCTATTATTATTTCATAACCATTAGGGAGATATTTCTTTAATGCTAACTAATTCTAGATATTTCTAATTGCATCTTGGTTAATTCATTTCTTTTTACTGTTAAAAATTAAAATGAAATAGCAACATTTTCAATTCAGAGTAAGATTATGCCTATCCAAAATCACTGTGGATACCAAGATGGATAGCATATAAATTTAATGAATAAATAAAATAAATATGTTCTAGATCCCCCCCCTTTACAGGTCACACTAATAGAGCATATTTGATATGCAATTTTGATTATGTTTAACTCTTTCGGACTGCAGACTACAGTTGTTGCTCATCATTTAAGGGAATTTGGATGGCTTATTTCAGAAATCCCTATTCCTGTGGCAGGGTTGGAGGGAAATAATTTTTTTTATGAATATGATTATTTTTGAATCTGTGTACTGTAGTTAAGAAGGTTATGTAAGAGTAACACAGAGAAAGAAAATTTAAGCTAATAGATTAAGAAAATCAGGATATGGAAATATCTCAGAGATTACTTCTGCTCTCAGTTGTGTGAACAAAAAAACACCTTCTTATATGGAATGGTTTTATCCAATCTTTTTATTTATGTAACAGGGATTTTTATAACAGATATTCTTTTCCATTTCATAATAAGAAGATGGTATTATTATAGGTTTAAAGGAACAGGTTAAAGAAACGGATGGTCATAGGCTGGAAAATGTGAGTCAACTCCAGCTACATCTTCCCTTACAAAGGATAATGTTCTATCTGTTTTGCTTTAACAACCATTTGGTTGCCTGACTTTAGGCAGATATTGTTGAATAATGAAATGGTATTTACTGCTTAGTGTCATTGATCAATAGCATTGGTTTACTTTAATACTAAACTCATGTCTAAGGACAGCATGTTCAGCTTAATCAGAATCAATCCTATTTTTCAAATATTAGAAGCCAGTAAAAAGCTTTGCTATTTTAGTTTTTTTAAAGAATATGTACTTAGATTTTTTTTCTATGTCCACATTTTCCTTTTGATAACTCTACACTTGCATATTAATGATATGGGATGACTAGTTTCCATGATTAAAGTAACAATTCCAATAGTGGAATTACAGTAGCTAGTACCTAAGTTACTGATGCTTTAAGTAAGACATATTCTGAGATCTTAATCTTTTAAAAAACACCGATTTTGGTAAAGAAATATTATCTTAGTTTTGCTAGCCCCATTCCCTCAAACACTTAAAACTCCCCCAAATCTATGCCTAAACTGTATTAAAGACTGAATTAGGCTTCTCTAGCTCCTCCTCCCAGGAAACTACTAATCAAAGAGAAGGGCATTTGCTTAGCCTTTTTGTTGACTTTCTAAGCAGGTTGTCCTTCAGAAATGGAGAGGGAGGTATTCTATCTGCAGTCTGAAGTGGTACAGTCCAAACTTCACCTATTTATATGTTTCTTATATCAAATATTTATTTGTAGCAAAACAAACCATCCTGGAAAGCATGCCTTGTTGCTATGAAATAATGATAGATACTAAATAACATTGTTATTACATGGATCATATGAGAAATGCTCTTAGGGGAAAAATGCACTTCTTCAAACTTCTTGCAAGAATAAGAATACTTGTATATATTAGACTAATTGACTATTTGTGTTCTGGGTTGTGTTGGATTTGTTTATCATTATACATGGCCTAAGGCTTTAATTCTGTGGTCAGCTCCTTGCATGTGCATCCCACTGAAATCAGCTATAATTAAAGTGCATACAACCGATGCCAGGTTTGTATCCCATCGTTTAGGGATTTTAAATCAAAGCTCCCTGTAGGAGTTAAGGCTATTTTGTGCTACCCTTTAGAAAGACATAGATGCATATAGCCATATTTAAAAGCAACAGGTAGTTAGGTTTTGAGGTAGAAGGCTCTGTCTTTCTGATTCCAGAGCCACTCCTTCCAGCTTGAATTGTTTCATAGTACAGAAAGCCGATACTTGAAAATGAAAATATTCTTGACATTACTTTTATTTTAAGAAGATCAGGCTGTACTATGTGTATTTCATGGATCTCCTTTACAGTTTCGCTGAGTTTCCATGGGTGCTATTCAGTTGAGATTACTACACCTGCCATTGCGAACAGAAGCCAATTAGCTATAAACCCTCAGTAAGTGCTGTACAGTGCTATAATTACAATAATAATGGCACGTTAGCCATTTTTGCACAAATATGATCAGATGTTCAGTTTATTTTTCCTTGGGATCTAATAATGTCATTTAACAATACTGGTTTTCCAATCACAATAAATTAGTTGTCCTGATATAACCCTGGCTGCATGGCCAGTGATTCTCCTATGGGGATATGATTCTCCATCCCCATCAATAGATGCACCTATTAAAGCTTGATAATGTCTAGCATCAAGTATAATGGATGCATATCAATGTGTGGTTCTTCCATGTTTGATTGAAATATAATGTTTGTTCTCAACACCTTGGGAGAGGGAAAAAAATTACATCTGAAAGAGACTGATGCTTTTGCTTCCCAAGATAAGAAGATCCCATATGCAACCCGAACATGAAATAATGTGTTAGAAGCCAGCACTTGTCAACCTGGTGACCTCCGTATGTGCTGCAAATGCAGCTTTAAGTGGGGATTCTGGGAGATGCACTCTCCACATAGCTGAAGGATGGAAAAGGCTGTTACAAGCAAAGTTCAAGGAATCCCCTTGGTCTGTAACCAAAATGGAAGGGTAGCTTGTAGTGTAGACTAGAAAAGAGCACTGGGCAGAAGATCGACATTGACTTTTTTAGTTGCCTCTTCTTTATTATTTTTTTCAGTAGTCTGATTTGATATTGCAAACACCTTCACAACATACAAAAAAGAAACAAAAAAAAAATCCCAAATTTGTTTCTCCAGAACATATATGTCAATGGCAGGGAGAAGGGTCTCTCCTATTTTCAAACCATGTGGGAATTTTAAACTTTAAAAAAAAAAGTCAACAGGAAAACTATGACAACAGCACCTTGACATTATTTTAATTCCAACGCTACCAGAATTTAAAAGCAGTTAACAGATATAATACTAACAGGAATAAAGATACTTACTGTCTAAAATGTAAACGGAATGTTTTGGTTCAATTTTTTTTTCCAGAAAGAGGACAGTTTATCATCAATTCACAATTGAAGCAGCATGCAATTTTATTTTTTTAATTTTTTTTAAGTTTTCAATTCTTGGCAACGGCAACAAATCACAATGTTAGAGGAATGTAATGCAATTTTGTTTGTTTTCAAAGTTGTGCGCAAATGGATTTTTTTTCCTTTTGTTCCCTTTTAGGTAATGGACATGTTCAATAAATAGATTGTGGAACCACGGTACTGTATAAACTTCCTTTATACATGCAGTCCATAAAATTATTTTCTTTCTTACTGAATAATTTACCCTGTTATGTATATATACAAATAGATAATTTTTGTCTCAATATAATCTATCCAACATGAATCCACTATCTCCCCCTTTTTATGGTCAGTGTACAAACACAGGAAGTGTCTATTCTTATAAAGCGCCATCCAACTCTCTTTTTGTTATCCATGGTGAGAGCGCGGACGTAAGACTGAGTAGTTCGGCACTGGGAATTCCAGTACCTCTTGTCTATGCCTCTACAGCCTTCTTTTGCATAACCCTTCGTGCTGCACTTGGTCTCATAAAAATATTGCTTCAGTTGGCCTTTGGGCACTGGGACTTTTTCCAGGACCGTAACCGTTGCTCCGGACATGTCTACTGCAGTCTTTTTTTCAGCTGCTGTCACCCACTCACTAGTACTGTCACACACGCTCAGCTCCCCACGGCGAGCAGGGTCAGAATGGCGCCGGACCCTCATGGACATGTTTGCAGCATCCAAATAGTTTTTATACTCCTCAAGCAGGAAAAGCAGAGGAGGCTCCAAAGGCACTTGACTGCTTAGCATCACTCGTGATGAGTACAAGTCTGCATCCTTGTTTTCTTTGCTGGGCTGAATGACCTGCTGCTCATCCAGGAGCTCCTCAATGACGTGTTCAAAAGTGTCTGCCAAAGATGTTAATCCTCTGGTGGCATCATTGGGCCCACTGAGGGTCTCCAGATTTCCCTGTGTCCGAAGACCAGGATAAGCCAAGCTGCCTTGTCCTCTGATACTAACTTCCTTCATGGGGGCAGCTTTCATGCAACTCAAGTATGAAATAACCATAGTAAGGAAAAGGATGGTCATCACTCTTTTCACTTGGTGGAACTGTTCAAGAGAAGAAAAAAGAAATGGAAAATAAATTGAAAACAAATACTTTTTTAAAAAAAATTGTGAGTGACAAAGATATACATCAGTTGTTTACTTTTTACAACAGTTGGAAAAAGCTAGACATCTATTCATCATTCTACGATCTGGTAGTTTCAAGATGGATTGGGACTGCTACTGCCAGAATTGCAACTCAGCACAGAATACTCACTGGCAAAATTTCCATGAGTTGCAATCAAACACATTAGGAGGGCATCACATTGGGGAACATACATAATAAATCCATCCACTATTAGAACATGGATAACCCAACCTGAAGTTTTATTCAGCATCTGGTTCCCATAGGACTATACTAGCATGGAGGATGCTGAGGGACTTTCAGCACTAGGAATTCATATTTGGTCACAGAGGTTGGAAACTCTGGATTAACACAGATAATAGAACTACAGCCTGGTTTAGAAATTAGATGGACCCATGATTTGTTTAATAGTGGTGTGTTGAATAAATCAGAGTTAGTTGGATTCACTCAACATACTTAAGACATAAGCCATAGTTCACAAACCCCAAAGACAGGGTCCAAAACCAAACAAATTGCATCATGGCTTCTTGCAGTGTTTGAAATCAGCTTAAATATTACTCTATACTAATCACTATACAACAGTGTTTCCCAGTTTTATTTTTTTATATCATATATCAAATGCTGTCATTTTAAATAGCTGTCTACAGCAGATGCTCTTGATTGGAGTATCCTGCTAGGAACAAGTTAAAAATGTTTGCCTAAAAGTCCCAAGGCCTTTGTGGAGAAAATGTCACACTTTAGGCATGATAATTAATTATTCTCTATTTGTATGACAAGTGTTAACAGTATGTTTGGAAAGGTTACCAAGCATCTGTGATACACTTGCAGTAATTGGAAAAAAATCAGAAAATTATTGTCTTTTGCAGGAAAATCTCAGTTTGGAGTTTGAAATTATATGAACTAATTCTGCAGAAATAAAAGTGGTATTACATCATTTTACATGGAAAAAGATATTATAAATAGAAGAGCCAATAATACTATATTATACCTGATCTGCAAACAAACAAAAACACTGAGGGACATTAGCTGCATACAGATTCTACATATAGGTCAATCAGATTCTAGAAAAAGTTCAAGCATTATCTTCAGACAAGACTCTTTTTTACAATGACCACTTTTACACCAATCCCAATAATAAAAAGTAGACTGTCATTATAAGTCAAAAGTTCTGTTAAACAACTCTGCATTTTAGTAATTTCTAGGAATCTAATAAAATTGAAACTGTTCAAATTTTAGAGGTCAAGAAGTTCCATCATATAGGTCTTTATCCCTCTTAACTTATGGCAAAAATATCTATTAACAGATTCCTCTTGGTTTTTCATAAACTGAGTTTATACTGGGTGAGAAAACAGCCCTGCAGATACAGTATACCTAGGTAGAACTCAGTTTAACATGTAAATAAACCACAGCCTGTATAAACCATGATTTGAGCTAAGCATTACATGCGCAAATCAAGCCATTGAGACTTATTTAACCAACCATGCCTGGAATAAATCAAGATTGAGCATAATGAATCTCGTTGTTTGTTGTTTGTGGAATTACAGTGCAATGACACAATGTTTTTTGTTATTTTTTTAAATTTGTTTTTAATCATTCTTTGTTTAAATTTTCCCTTTCTAATTATAGAATACTCAAAGTGGCTAATAATCTCTAGTTATATACCAAAGTTGAGATACCTCTATTCAGACTCTGTGTTCCAGGGTATCCTGGGTGAATAGAAGCTGATACTACTTTTATATTATATACAAAGTTAAGCACAACTGCTTTCTACTCATTTGAATGCATGCTCACTACTTCCGAACAGTTGTTTACAGATTCTAAATAAATAGATATGACAGATGCAGATGTTTAGATACACTTTCAGTCAATACTTTGTAACACTTCTTTTGGCAGAGATAACAGCTTCCAATATTTTCCACAGCCGGCCAAAATATTTTTACTTTTGGCATTTTTCCCTACTGTTCCTTGCAGAACAATTCTAGCTCAGAAATATCCTTAGGTCTCCTTATATGCATTGAATCCCACCCCCCCACACACACATGATTTTCAAGCCTATAAACTATGAAGGCTGTACCAAAACCTTTTTCGTTTTTCTAGAAGCAGATTTGAAAGATTATTGTCTTGTTGAAATAGCCAACCTCTTTCTAGGTTTATTTTTTTCATCGATTATGGAACAGCTTGAGAATCAAGAAAAATCACTGGTAAAATTACCCCAAGCTGAAAATACTTGCAAAACAGAACCTACACATTACTATAAGGAATGTCCTGAAAACTTTACCTGACACTGGAGTAGGTATCCACAGGTCCACACAACAGTGTTGCTTATACAATGATCTGCATGGGAGAGTTGTCAGAAGGAAACCTCACCACAAAAACCATTCTCTAAATTGTGCAAAAGAAAACCACAAGAAACCTGAAATATTTGGGATCGAACTACTTTAGAAAAATGAAACAAAAATTAAACTGTTGGGCCACAACTACATAGGATACATCTGGAGAACAAGGCCTAAGTACTAAAGAAAATAATATTTTGCCAATGATGGGTGTATTATGCTTTGGTGTTGTGGGACAACCAAATCTTCTTCTGATGAGTTTAATAAACAAAGGTGGACATAGAATGCAGAATAAATGTATAAAGACTTTTATCTGATTACAGAAAACACTTGGAAGCTATTAATTCTCCTCAAAAAGATCTTATAAAATTCTAACTGGAGAGAGTTTACAAACTTTGATAGCTGCCATATACATTGTTTTCTTATTTTGATAAACAACAGCACATAGGGCTTAGCTACACAGCCTAGGAGGGTACATGTAGATAAATATACGCCATTTAATATTTTCTGAAGACCTGTCCTCCCAACAGAGCTTTGTTCTCATAGATAGCCTGCTGCCAAAGTAGGCGGAAGCCAGTCCAATATGTTCCAGCATGAACGCATGTTTGATCTGGAAAAAGATCTCCCATCTGGACAATCCATGGTGCACTGAAGAGAAGACATGGTAAAAGGTGATGACCAGCTCCAGTTGGCTTTGAAAATCAGCTATCTGGTTTATGGGTTCAATGCCTGTTCTACAATATTGTTTTAGTTGATGAACAGAATGGAGCCCTGGCTCCCCTAGAGTAGTTGGCTCATTGTCGACCCTGAAATTGGCTTGCCTATTCCCAGTTTAATATATGTAATTGAAAGGACTCAACCCTTCTACTACTGTAGCCTGTGCAGTGGGGAATTCTTGTTCTAGGTTACCATTCTTGGGGAATCCCTAAATCTTTGCTTCCTCTCTTCACTCCATTTAGAATATCATCTAGAATAGAAGTGGCTTCAACATATAGTCATTTATTCCTCTTCTCCTATCCTTTTGGATATGCAGAGCTTTATGCACACTGATTTGACACAAGAATCAGCAAAGTGATTTCTTAGACTTCAGCTTTTCTACAACATTTATCCAATATCTGCATTTTGACTGCAAGATCTGGATGACCACTATTTGGCAGTCAACAGGAACAAAAAGTTCAACATTCTCCTATTTACTAGTGGTTGACAGGCCAACTAGTCAATAATCATCAGAAAAATTATGCAGAAATACCCAAGTGTACTCAATGCAAAAAAGACATCTTGCACAAACCAAAATCATTTACTTGAACTCCACCACCAAGAACATTTATGCAGCACCTGCATAAATCCAGGGAATTACTACACAGCAATTATGATAAATTCTTTGCAGCCATCTAATGGTGGTCTGGCTGATAGGTTGACTGTTATTTGGGGGAAAGCCAAATAAAAAAAATATATTGGGTGTGGTGGCTGAACCTTGGAAACACCATCCTGGTACATTCTGCCTGGTGACTGGAGGTTGGGTTTCTTATAGTTGGTGATTTTCAAATTTTACTCAAGGACAATTGCCAATTGTTGCCATTACAGTGTGTGTGGAAAAAAAGCATGGCCCCATTCCTAATGCCTATTTATTTATGAAATGTATATGGTCTCCCATCTTAAGCAAATGATTTGGGGTGACTTATTAAAGACATATTGTGGGTATAGCTTGGTCTATCTCCATGTGATTTTTCAGCTCTGGAATGGGAAGAAAGCATGGCAAAGTGATTGTGTAGATAAACCCAAACATAAGTATCAGTCTAAATTTACAAAGCTTAATTTTGTACCTTACAGAGATTGTGTCAGGTTCTGTTTACTTAAATGCTCAGTGAAACTCTATCACCACCCTACCTAGCATCTCAGTGAATTCTTTCACAAGAAAGTACTGTCCTAATCCATGAATAACATCAAACATCTTTCTCATCAACCAGATAGACAACAGAGGGCATGGTTGAATGCTGTAATCAATTAGTGTATGGAAGGCACATTCTGTGACTTGTCAGGTTGGTAGTGAGCTTTTAACAGAATAAAATAGGGTTGGGAATGGATCTTGGAGGTCTTCTAGTCCAACCCCCTGCTCAAGCAGGAAACCCTATAACATTTCAGACAAATGGCTGTCCAATCTCTTCTTAAAAACCTCCAGTGTTGGAGCATTCACAGCTTCTGGAGGCAAGTTGTTCCACTGATCAATTGTTCTAACTGTCAGGAAATTTCTCCTTAGTTCTTGTTTGGTTCTCTTCTTGTTTACTTTCAATTCATTGCTTTTTGTACTGCCTTCAGGTTCTTTGAAGAATAAATTGACATGCACACCCCCTTGGTATTAGAGCACCTTATACTTTTCAGTCACTGTACACCTTCACCTCATTTCCTTGGAAAAATAACTGTGGAGTGTAAGACCACTAACTCAGTAGGAATTGACTTTTTGATTTCATGCCAGATAGCCTGACTAGGACAATGTGATTTGTCAAAATATGCAGAATGAAAATGCTCCTTTTCCTGTCACTGAATTCTCTAGGTTTCTTGCTCAGCTAACTAGACTTAGGGGAAAAAATACACTCAAGCAAACTGTAAACATCTTATTCATAAGTCCATGTACTTGGACTTCCGTAAACTTGTATTGCATGTTTCTTATCCCTGATCACTTTCCTTTCCCTCTTCCCCAAGCAAAGAGACAAACAAGTACATATACTGCTGTGTGCCCTCTTCTATAATGTTTTTAAAACAAGGATGCCAGAATTTCAAATGATTCCAAATTTTCAGATGAAGATAAAACATGATGGATAATTACAATAAATTACAATACATTGCCCAATTATTTGGCAAGTTCCAGTTGCTTATGTCAGTGATGCATCTGAGACTTCTAAAAGATGGTTTAAACTTTTCACAAAATTAATTTGAATTGATCTAATATGGCAGTGTCCAATGCCAGATATTGGCATGTGGATTCAATAAATGTGTGGCAACACAGCAAGTGAGCAAATGGAGAATGGTAAAGTACATTTCCCCCCACCCCATACCTTCTTCACCACCCACCCACCACCTGGATTCCCATCTTGCCCTCTGTTTAATGAATTTTCATAGCAGATAATTGGCATAGGGAGACTGCAGAATGAGTTCTGGAGTTAGTTCATTACCAGCAGTGGCCCACACTTCTGAATTAAGAGGGAAGAGAAATATTCCTTCAGAGAATAGTTGGAAAGCAAAAATGCTGAGCGCAATCTAGGGGTCTCAGTTAGAACCTTCGAATTATTTATTTTTATCCCTTGCAGTTATCAACTATGAGCGATTTGAAATCCAAAAAGTATATTGTTTTTAAAATATTATTAATATGCTAAAACCCTTCTTCCCAAGGTAGCTTTGAATATAGTTAGTCAAACCCAAAGAAAAACATTTTAAAGCCGATCTGAATTTTATTAGTAGTCGTTAATGGAACTCCAGAGAAAGAGGGTTCCACCTTGTATGGAGTGTCTGACTTGGCTGTTTTCTCTGGTAATGAGGAAGCATGTTGAATGTTCATGCATCCTCTTGGGACCTGCATGAAAATCTTGGATCCAAATTGCCATGTCTGCTACTGAGCTGCTGACTAATCATCTGGCATTATGGAAAATGGGATGGTTTTTCAGACAGCATGGGGAACAGCTAATGCTCCAAGTTGGGAATAAATTTGACCTAAACATTTGGGTTGTAGAATGGATACTGTATTCTGTTGAACATTCGATTGAGGTACTGTCCTAGAACAGACAATTTAAAATGTAGGGCATTTCTTGTCCTGAATAATGAATATAAAACACACTACTGTTTAATTCCATGTAGTCAAGAAATGCATGCAATTAGTATTGATTTAGTTCTCATCTAGCCTACTCGTGTGTTTTAGCTCCCACTGTAACAGTCCACACTTTGTGAGATCATATTATTCATCTGGTGAAGTAGGTTGGGCTGTTGCCAAGGAACATTTCTTCCATAGATACCCAAGACCTCATGTCTTGCTAAACTATTGCCAGCACTTAGGTCTGTCATTCCTTACATGCAAGAACATAGGTATCTGCAAGTATCTTCATGTTGCAAAGACATGCATTAACAACATTTGTAAATACTTAATATTTGTTTTGCTGGAGTGAGAATGTATTGTTTCAACAGGCTCCTCCATTATTTTGTCTATGCTATCAATTAAGGTTCCCAATTTGTGCCCCCTGTATATTTTTATCACATACCATACTACTATAAGTCAAGCGTGACATATATAATGGCTGTCAGATGTTGGCTGTCATCTTGTTTTGCAAATATTAGTATTTGCACTTTACTAACTGTGCTGAAAAGCATGGGGGAAGGGAGGCAACACAGAGAGAATGCACTTCAATTCTCAGATCTTATACCATATTATACCAAAAAAGAATTTGAAAGGGGTTTTTTTAGCAAAAAAGAAGAGGTGGTACAGTATGGCTACACAGAACTAAAAGTCATCTATCAGCAGTACACATTTTAATACTATCGTGTTGGATTAAGTAATGTAACAGTATTCAGACCATTTCTTTGCTTATTACTTATTCTATCAATCCCATATTTTTTCTCTTAATGGAGTGGATAAGGCAGTTGCCTTTACTCCATATAAGCAATAAATGAAAATACCCTAAAATTAATAATAATATGATGATGCTTTATGACATCCAAAGTTCTTGGGAAGCACAATGCAGATGGAGGCTAACACCACATTTTTGAGTATACAGTAACACCAATAATCAAATTAAAGTCAGATGACAATAAGAAAAATGAAATTAAGGCCAGCTCAGTTGCTTATCTATTAGTTATCTCTCCCTCTTTCTTCAAACAGAGGCAAACGTTCATCTAATAAATAATATTGTTGAGTTCTATAACACAGGAGAATGCCTTTGACTATAATGTAAGATGCAGTGATAGCTTCCAACAATTCCATTCTGAATAAGGTGTCTGCTGTTAATACTTAGTAAGCAATGTAGTCAATCATTTATTTTTATTTTAAGTAGTAGCATTTTTCTTCAACCTCCAGCTTCTGATTAAGGCACTAGCTTAGAAAATGGGAGGCCATGAGTTCTAGTCCCACCTTAGGCAGGAAGCCAGCTGAGTAAACTCCCTTTCTCTTAGCCTTAGGAAGATGGTGATAATGGCAAACTACTTCCAAAAACCCTTGCCAGGAAAACTGCAAGGACTAGTCCAGACAATTACCAGGAATCAATGCTGACCTGAAGAGATGGAAAAGAGTTTTTGAGATGCATTTATATGTAAGTATGGTCTGAGTCTCCTAATATAGATTGCAAAGATGTGCTGGTAAATATTAGGAGCTGACTCTGCCAGCTTCGTTGCTGCCAGCAAGCTAGCTATGGAAGAGCTCCCTAGGCGTAGTGGCTTAGCTCTACTTTCAACAGGCCAAAAAAATTCCAGAAAATATACTATTGGCTGTTTCAAGCCAGTGGGATCTGGTTCCAGCATAATGATGCAGATTGATCTGTACAGGTTCCTTTGGAGTCAACTATAAACATCAACACTGATTGACTGGCCAGCAATCTGAAAGAAGTCTGGGTTAAGGGGCAAATTTTTGTGCTTGCTTGACGGTTGACCTTTACTGAAGATCTTCGATGTTGCCCCAGAGGAAAGCATTTACTACCAGTAGCACTGCTTCTCTAGCCATGCTGAAATCCAGACAACTGTATGAAGTATTCTGTGCTTGGAATATGGGCTTGTGTTTGTCAAACAGCAGCCCCTCACCCATCAATTTGACATAGCAAGCTGAAGATACTTTCAAAAACAGATGGCAGTCTGCTGATCTAAGAAAAGGAAATGTTTTAAAAATCTTTCAAGCATGTCAAAACCCTTGGGCATATGTAAAGTTTAGTTTGGAAATTTCAGCTCCCGAATTTTAAATGCATAATCCAAATCATGTAGTAGGGCTAAGTAGTAGCTTGATTCATTATGCACCGCATTCCAAATATTAATATGCATATTCTATACACCAAACCTACAGTATTTCTGTTTAAAATTCACTATATGTATATAATGGGTATGCAAATTTCCAAATCTGATAACAGTCATAATGGTCTCCCTGCCCTCATTTAAAAATTCTTGGAGGAAAAGCAAACGATCCACACAAATGCTGGATTATAGCCATTTGTGCTGATTGGCATGACTGCAATTTCATTCATTTTTATGGCTGAGAAGGGCGAGAGCAATATCAGTCCTCAGGCCTGTGCTCCCTTTTTAAAAATCCATTCCCCTCCAGGTCAAATATATTTTTTAGCCTTGTCTATCAATTATGTTTTTAAAATATTTAAGTTCAAAGATGAGGAAGGGAGCATTTGTCAATAACAATAATAAAACACTCAGACATTCAAGATTACATTGGCTGAGCCACATAATAGAAATGTTTAGAGCTATCATCTGGATATGCCTTCCCTATATTTATTAATAAAATTTGACCGAGGAATATAGAAAAAGGATCTACTGCTTAAGGTACTGTGCCACCCAGAATAGTTTAGAATGATCAAACTGTAGGCTGTGAACCCAAATATATTAAAACAATAATCCCATACAAAATGTTCCTATATATGGCCTGGCTCATAAATCAAGTGACTGGGAGCAATTTAATTTGCAAAGGGTACTTGATTTTTGCTGCATAAATCTGAATGAGTTCTAGATCAGATGTCCCCAACCTTTGGGGCACCAGGGACCGGTTCAATGGAGAGGTTTTTCTGAGGACTGGAGGGTGTGTGGTTTTGTATGCTGCCTGCATCTTATGGATGGGGCTTTGCTTGTTTGTGTGGACCAGTTGCTGGCATGCTACGCCGTGGTACTGGTCCATGGACCGGGGGTTGGGGACCTCTGTTCTAGATGGCAACAATGTGATACCAGAAAATACTAAATGTATTCCTAAAACAGGTAAACCTAGGATTACTAGATCTGACTGCAAAAATCAGAATGATCATCAAATGCAGAATTAGTTTCAAATAAATTTCTATATTCCTTTTCTGTTACCTAATGATCTAGTTTTGCAGCCTAGATCTAGTAGCCCTATCTTAATATGAAGATTGTGTACTCCAGATGATATTGGGAAGGAGGTGTCTAAAATATAGCTTAACCATAACTTATTAAAAAACTCACATGACTGCTAGCTGGAGGAAAAGAGATACAGAAAATTAACTCTAGAGGTCATCTGGAGTTTTACAGTACCTATCTAACAATTCTAGTTCTAAAAATATTGTGTAAATAGCTTCTTTATAGCCTGGAATATATGAAATTTACCTGTAAAGGTAAAATTCTTCACCACTATATTAACATATTTTTCTTCAATCCATAAGCAGGTATCCTTTGCACTGTCCTTTTTGACCCTATTCTTTCTCCTCACACTTTTAATAGCAATAGCACTTAGACTTATGAGAAGTGTGAGAATTATATGAGAATTCATAACTATTATTTCCAAAATACAAAGAAAATAAAATTATTAATCCATGCTATATTAAAGTAACATTTCTTTTAAATTTATCAAAAGGAAATGGCAATCTGATGCACACTGATTATTTCTAAGAAATAATAATAATAATAATAATAATAATAATAATAATTATTATTATTATTATTATTATTATTATTATTATTATTATTATTATTATTTTATTTATATACCGCCCTTCTCCCAAAGGACTCAGGGCGGTGTAATATACAAATATATTTATTGATAGATAAATCACTGTATCAGCAGGGGAAAATAAGTTTAGAAAACTATAATTTTATTTTGTGCCTCTGCATATATGATTTCATTGCTTCATTTCCTACTTTTTAAATCTTTTCATAGGTGTGTAAACAGATACTGGAATGGATTGCATGTTAGCACATGATTTGCAAGTACTGAATCTACGAAGAGCAAGAAGGATTAGAGTCAGATGCAAGTGCCACTGGCTGTTCAGTACACACAAGTTATCCTTGAGGATACATATTCACCCAACTGTATAATTATTTTTTTAATTACTGAAAACACCCCATACACGCACCCTAACCACATACTAATGACTTCAAGTGCTTCTAAAATAGCGACGTTAGAAGTATTCCCCTTGTTTGACTGTTTAGTGGTTTATAATTTGCCCAGATAACACAGCAAGCCAACTATATTATATTACAACAGATAATGGCAATCAGTATTAAATACAGTGGTTGAGACTTCAAAATAAACAAGAGATTATGTGGAAACCAAGCTATAAAGTTACAACATGAAAAGATATTTTGTTCTGTTTAAGAATGTAATAGCTTTTGCATCAATCATGAAACTATTTGAACATTAGATAAGACATTGATTTAATAACTCTATTGGCCAATAATTCATGAAGGTGGAGATGATCCAATATTCATGTAGAAATGGAATGCCCATTCTTTATCTTTCTCCATATTCTAGATTTTTTCCTTTGATATTCTGAGAATTTTTTTTTAAAGCTACCATCCATCTTGAGGTAGGAAACACTATTTTGCATCACAGAAAGACCATTTTAATCCTGCATTGTGTAACCATGATGGCAAACTATGTGAAATAACCACAAAAAGTAAATAAGCGAAAAAGTATATTCCAACAAATATTCTACCTCTCATATTAGGGCTAATATAAACCTAGCATTTTTTCATGTTTGGTAGTTAAACCTACATTAGAGTTATCAGGTCCAGACTGTAAAAATCTGGATGATCAATAGATGTCAGCAAAATGATTCAGAAAATTGTGTCTTCTGCCATCCAGTGTTCATTCAGGGTTTTGTAGCTCAGGCCTAAATCACCTGTATTATCTAAATTCATTTTTAAATTTTGCTATGAAATGAGTTCCATAGTTTAACAATGAAAAGTGTAAGGTACTTTTGGGTCAAATATTTTGAGAGAGGAGGAAAACTTTTTTCTGACCACTTTTTCCATTTTATACAGAAATGTATTCACTTTCATCATGTCCTCTAATTCATTTCAAACAACTATGAAACTGATTGACAGAGAAATTCCTTCTGTTGCTTCACTATTTGTTAGTCATTGCTCACTTTCAGACCATTGTTTCTACAGCCTGAACTTGATCCCAGTGTGTTTCATCCTAGAAATATAGTTGGGGGGGGGGACTTCCAGTTCTCATGTTCAGGGCAGGAACCGTCCGACTATCCCAGACAAATGGCTGTCCAACTCCTGTTTGAAATCTCTTTTATTTGTTTTATTTGTTTTATTATTATATTAAATGTCTGCCAGAATCAAATTCTATAAACTGTAATTTGAAGAGAATGTTGAGGCTTTTTTATTAGAAACCTTTGAACTTTCTCAGAATTACAGATTTCTGGAGAAGAAAGGGAGATGGTTAAAGCAGTGTGCACCTTGAAGTAAACATCTTGAAAGTGATCTACACTTTAATCTGATTCAAACTTTGTGGTAGGTATCTTCCAATATACAGTGCCTGTAATCAGTGTTATTTGAAGTACTTCGCACTCAAGACCTGATTCATATTGGCAGAAATACAATATCTTCATCATTGTGACAGACTTTTTCTATGCCAATGTCAGTTTAAATTGTTGACTTATGGACTTACGACCCTCAGGATGAGGTTAGATGAAACGTGGGTTGGTTTAACTGATGTCATTTGAAGAGTGTCTAAGCAACCTAGAAGACTTTTGATAGCTCTCATAACTTCACAGTGATGAAAATGCTGTTTGGTAATTATAAGCAATCATTAAACAGATTACGCAAACAATGGGATCTAATTGAGCTTCGTTTTGTTTTTAAACATATACCACCCACTTTGTCATAATTTTTCTGAGTCAAATTCAGTGCGCTTGTTCTAACATATAAATCCCTTCACAATTCAGGACCTGCCTGTCTAAAGGAAAAGCTCTCCTTTTATATTACTAACTGTCAATTTCACTCAACAATTGACCATTCTTTAAAAGACCCACTAAGGAAAGAAGCCTAGCTGGAACACATTGAAGCTAGAACTTTTCTGCAGCGGCTCTAATGCTGTGAATTTCCCTTCTCATTGTTTTAACCTCTTGGGTTACTTTTTAAGTCACCTGAAAACCTGATTTTAGAAACTGGCATTTCCTTACAGAAGCTCATTTATGTTTACACAAATGCTACTTTTAATTGTGATGTGATTGGCTTTCTCCTATTATTCGGTGGGTGTATTTGTTTTTATGTAGCATATTATTGTTTCATGTAAACTGGCTTTGCCAGGAGCATGTGAGTATATATTTAAAACATAAATAAATGAATAAATGTATTTATTATAATGCATAGATATATACAAAAGTTCTTTTTTCCACAGAGGCCAAGATTGATTTGGGACTAAGTAGCCCTGAAAAAAATGTTTACAAAATTCAAATGGCTAAACAGTCAAAGCTAACCAACCGAGTGTTATTCAGTGAAGATGCAATAATTATATTAATTTTACCAAAATCCAATTTTTCCTTTTTCTACAATGTTCTCATTAGTCTTACTTGGTTATCAGAAATGAAAGATATCTATATAGTCTATGAGAACCACTATTGAATGATGTTTCTTTTAAAAAAAACACCTTCCATCAGGAAGAAATTAAACCAGGTGATGTCTTGACAGCCAATTCAGAAATTTAGTTTTTTCTATGATGGACTATTATGAAAAAAAAGTTTTTGATTATGATCTGTCTGTAACTAAATGTGGACATTTATCAGATGCTGAAGGATCAATAAGATGCACTGTGAAAAATGTGATGCGCATTCCCTGAATTTTGAATTAATAAAGGTGGACGATGATATTAAATTGGACAAGCCTTATTTTTAGAGCTCATTTTATTGGATTAGAAATACAAGTCTATGCTATGAAAACAGGAAAAGACATTCAGCAACATATGGACAGATCCAAATTAAGCAGATGAGATGTAGATAAGTTCTAAATTGCTAGGATTTAAGAAGGAAAGATCCAGTCTTTCTACCATTTGCAAGGATTCCTTTCAATTACCACTTTAGACAGTTTCACAGTTAGTTTAGCCCATCTGTATTCATGTCCTATTCCATGTCTCCTTTGTTTGGGTGCTTCTGTCATGTTGCTGTGCAGCCTAAGGCTTTGCTGAAAAGCACAGCTCCAGTTCCAGGTTTGCATAGTTTTAAATATCCTGTCCATGTCTCTAGATCCACCCATGTTCAATTAACAAGTGGGGATGGGTGAGTGAAGCCTAACTGGATCACTACTGGTTTTAGAATGTTGTTGTTGTTGTTGTTGTTGTTATTATTATTATTATTATTATTATTATTATTATTATTATTATTATTATATTTTTATACCGCCCTTCTCCCGAAGGACTCAGGGCGGTGTACAGGGCAATAAATATAAAAACGAAATACTAAAGTTAAAAAACAATTAAATATTATGCCCGAATATAAAACAGTAATTAAAAGACATATTAAAACCCCAACCCTAACCCATCAAACCAGGTCAGATTGCTCGAATAAATAAGTTTTTAGATTGCGCCGGAAGGAGCGAAGGTCGGGGGCCATCCGGAGCTCAACTGGCAAGCGGTTCCACAGGTCTGGCGCGCCCACAGAGAATGCCCTCCCCCTAGGGGCCACCAATCGACATTCTTTGATCGGAGGCACCCTGAGGAGGCCCTCTCTGTGGGAGCGCACTGGACGGAGGGAAGTTGACGCCGTCCGCAGGTGTTGCCGTAGGTAATCCGGACCCATGCCATGTAGGGCCTTGTAAGTCATTACCAACACCTTGAATCTCACCCGGAGGGCAACCGGCAGCCAATGCAGCTCGCGGAGCAAAGGTGTAACATGGGAGTATCGGAAGACTCTCAGCACTACTTGCGCGGCTGCATTCTGCACCAGTTGGAACCTCCGAGTGGTCTTCAAGGGCAGCCCCATGTAGAGAGCATTACAGTAGTCCAGACAAGAGGTCACAAGCGCATGAGTGACTGTACGCAAGGCATCCCGGTCCAGATAGGGTCGCAACTGGTGCACCAGGCGAACCTGGGCAAAGGCCCCCCTAGTCACAGCTCCAATATGCTCTTCTAAAGAGAGCTGTGAGTCTAGAAGGACCCCCAAGTTGCGCGCCCTATCTACGGCCAGTTTGGCCAAAAAACCCCAAAACCAAACCACAACCCTTAAGGAACATAAATTATTAAGGAACTTGGAATTACCTTTCCCCACTTCATATTTGGAGCAGTGAAAGTAGGGGAAAGATCCTGGACTAGATCTGGCCTCTCAGATGTAGCCCCCTTTTCTCAATTGCCACGCCAAATGCCAAAGCACATGATCTGAAGAAATATGAGAATGTGAATAAAAGGCAATCTAACATACTGCTAAGATGGATGTCTCATGGCAACAAATTATATTCATTCTGTTTTGTATTGTCTAGGAATATTGTGGCGTATGCAAGCAACAAGCCAGGCAACCCTTCCTCTGCCACCATGACCATTCATTGCCAACCATCCAAAGAGGCATGCAGAACTAATATTTCTAGAGTTCTGTTAGTACATGCCTGAAAAGTCTTGTACAGGAAAGAAATGTTTATAAGAAATGCAACATTCCAGGATACAGTAGACAGTTCTGATGGGGAAGGTCTGGCCAAACCTTTGATAAAGGAAGAGTGATAGAATCAGGAGGATCAGTGGCCATTCAGTTTTATTTTCTAAATACACTACCTACCTTTGCTGAACTTCTGATGCTGGGTGGCCCTGGTTAAAGTAGCAAAGAGTAGACAAGTCAATATGCTGTTAGCCATAGCTGGTTGCTGGAATGGAAAGGTCTGAGAGCATGCACTGCTGAACTAGAAATGCCAGTTAGCACAGCTCCAATAGGCATTAGCAACAGCAAGCTTTGTTATTTTGCTTGTAAACTATTTTATTTGTTGGTGAAGATGTCAATCATTTGTGAGCTAGCCATTCCACAATCTCTGTGGTTTACTCCTCCTAGCACATGCCCAGTCTACTTACTCAATCAAGCTTGCATTCTGGTTCTGAGCTGGGTGGCCTCAGAAGAAAGTTAGAAGCAGAAGGCTAAAATCCCACCACAACATACTGTAAAAAGGACAATATGTCTGACTTGCCATAATGAGCCATTTAGTTAACAGCTGGGTTCAAGGAGACCTTCTTCTCAGTCATTACACTGAAGCTCAGGCAGCAGGAATATGTTTGTAACAAGAATAGCAGGCAAAGCTTATGCATCTGTGTAATGCTTTAATGAAAACTGTGCAGGCAGTCATGGCTGATTCCTGTCCTGACTAGTACATTTTGAACATTCTCTGCTATCTCTGTTTAATTACATGGTTTTGTTGCCACAATACCAGAATTGCCCTGAAAACCTTTGGCTGTGGGATACACTTGAAATGAATGGTTTTGTTCCCCAATTATGAATATTTACACAAACACTTATGCACTGACTGTTATTTAAGTGAGTAACAAGTGTTCAAACATTGTACGGTAATTAATAACAGAACACAATGCACCAGTAGTATATAATCATTGGGTAGGAACTCTGCTGAAGGATTTACTACAACCTCCTCATGCCCCCCAAATGTATATAAATACACCCTAACAAAAATAATATAAAGTGATTTATACATTTATCAGATTTGTAACTGTATACACACACATATGCATTTATATAAATTATTTATACAAAGTTAAATGGGGCTTTAGACTATGTTTCTCCTTCCACGGATAGGAAAGGATTTTGCCCCCTTGCTAGAGAAACTGAACCTTTCACTCTTAATTTATGTATTTTCAGCTTTCCATTTTAAACCATCTGACACAAGGAAAAACCTGGTTTATTTCAGGCTTGTCTCTTGATTTAGAGCAGGTTATGGTCGCTTCTGACATTCCTTCCATTAAAAGTAATACCTCGTTACTGTGAGAAAAAAATTCAGCTAATATAAAAGGTAAAAGTACTACTTCATAGCTTTTGAATTCAGAAATCTTATAACTTATTATGGGTCATAATCGCTCATCATCATGAAACACATACGGTAGTTATATTTTAAACATATCAATAGCAGGTGGAAAGAGAGTGAGGGGAAAGAAGAAAGTTTAATCTACAGAAGTTTCCTATGCATAACTAATCTGGATTTGTATGAGGGTGATGTTACCATTTTTTCCACTTTCTGCAGGATAAAATGTACATAAAATGTAGAATGTGTCTGAAATGGTCTGATGGACTGAATGAAGACCATCAATAAAAAAGGATGTATGTTATGTTATCTTCTTTTATGCAGGATTCTCTCATGGTATGGCTTTTTGCAAAGCTGCTTTGGAAGAAAATAATAAGTATTTTCAAAGACGACATATCAGATATTTGTAACAAATGTTTACTGTAGAAATATATGACACTGGCCATAAATATTTATTTTTCCTCAAAATGTAAATAGGTAAGAGCCTTTATGCTGAAGTCTTTAAGAACGCTACATTGGGTGGAACAATCAGTATTTTAAAATACCATAAATCAGTTTTCTAGTCTAAACTTGCATACAATAAATCAATGACACTGGCCATAAATGTTTTTCCACATTGAATGTAAATACTGGAACCCTTTATTATTCACTAAATCACTTCTGCAACAATCCATTCAGGCTGGCAAAGTGCAATTTATTTTAGTTTTCTCTAACTTGATTGGCATTTCCTGTAGGACCATAGGAAATGCTGAAAACTTTTCTGATTGTAATCCACCTTAAATATACCTAATCTGGGCTGCAAAAATCCAAATGAGCACTAAATGACAGGAAAGAGACACATCAAAGCAGCTTTTATCTGGCTAGGATAATATTGAAAGGGTACCACATAGATACTTCATTTTTCAGCTATAAGTGTTCACTGCAAAATTCAAGCCTTTGGATCAGCCAGTTTTCCTGAAGCATTATTTAAGTTAAACCAAATATATTACGCACAGTAAGAAAACAGACATTCATATTCTTTCTGGATTGTCAATCTCATCTGGAAACTTCCAAGATGAATTTAAACATTATTCCCAGGACTTCCTGTCAAAGTAAAATTTGACAGTTTCCTCTGGAAGGTGTCTTCTACCATTAAGGCAACCGGGGACAACACAACACTGGAATTAGTGGCAGAGAAGAAATGTGTAAGTTGCAGTAATTGCTGTTTGATGTTGTAAGCATTGGAATGAAATGCTCCCTTCTCTGCAACTCTTCAATAGACAAGAAGTCATTGGGGCTACCCTGTCTGTTCTACCAAAATCTGGATGACCTCTAGATAGCAGCAAATAAATGCAAACAGCTGTTCGATACGGTCTGAATTTTTACAACCACATAACATAGCACTAGAAGTCCCAGGCAAAAGGTAGGTAATCAAGGTGATCTTAGTCCAGTATTTGTTACTTGAGGGACCCACCAGATGTCTTGGACATACTTGCAAGCAAGAAATGGAAACATACACTTGTTTTTTTGCAGCTGGTATGGGAGGCATGCTATTATCAACTTGGTGATAAACCTGCATTCCATGAATTTATCTAATTTTTTTCTCAAGCCATCCAAGTTAGGCTCAATTACCATTGGACATTTCATTTCTCTTAAATCTCCTTTCAATTCCATTAGATGGCTTCTGGTCCTATTGTATTGAGAGGCAAGTGAAAGTTCCTTACTATTTTATTCATGCCATACATGAATTTATATATCTCAGTTTTGTTCCTCTTTTCTTCTAAGGGAGGTTTTCAAGATCCCTGATAATTTTCATTGCATTTTTCCCAGTTCTATTATATTTTCACAAGTACACAGTATTAGGTTTGGACATATCATGGATTTTTTTTAATGCCAACATTTCAGTGTTGGCAGGTTTGTTTTCAATCTCTATCTCAATGGTACCTAGGATGGAATATCCCTTTTTCATAACTATCATTCAGCTATCCATAATGAGCCCAATATATTTTTGTCCTGGCTAGTTACAGAAAGTGTTAAGTTTTACTCACTATTGTATATGTTTTTTGCCCTGATGCATATCACTTTAGAGGTACTTAAACTGAACTTTATTTGCATTTGGTTGAGTAGTCTGGTGTAATCTGCAGACTTAGACAGCTGAATACTTACTCATAAATCAAGATAATTTATGAACAAATTAAAAAGCATCAGTTTTTACAAATATCCTTGAAAGACTCGTTGATATTCTTTACTCCAATTCTTTGCTTTCTGCTTTTTCAAAACTAGTCAGCAATCCATTAAAAAAAACCCTGATCCTCTTATCCCATAACCTCAAGAACCTTTGATGACGCACTTTGTCTAAGTACTTTCAAAGTCCAAGTATACAGTGTTGACAGGGTCGTCTCTATCCATGTGCTTGCTTATATTGTTAAAGAAAAACTCCAGAAGATTGGTAAGGCAGGATTTATCATTGTAAAATCCACACATATATTCCTCTATATGCTTAGTATTTTTTTTGCAATTGTGTCTACAATTTTCCCCCAAGCTGATGTTAAACTGAGCACCCTATACCTTCCTAGATTTCCCCTAAATTCGTGTTATTTAAAAAATGGTATGATGATGGTTACCTTCCACCCCTTTGTCACTGAATCTGATATAAAGAGCAAGTTACTAGTTTTACATCTGAAGTCTTAAGTTGAGCTGAGTGGTGACATCAGGAACTATTGATATATCCTGTCAAGATGTTCTAGAGCAGGGGTCTCAAACTGGTGACCCGTGGGCCGGATGCGTCATGCACAGACCACACCCACCCCAGCTCCACAAAGGCAAAAAATGTCATCTCACAATATGTCATGTGACGCGATCAAGTTTGATACCCATGTTCTAGAGTATTTTTGTTATTATCTGACTCTCTGAGAAAATCTCTCAGCTATATCTTCTCTAAGAAAGACAGGTGTAAATAATTCAGTCAATTCCTGAGCAATCTTCATATCCTCCTTGACAATCACTTTTACTCTTTTTTTTTCATTCTAGCCAGATGCTTCCTGGCTGTTTTCTGCTTCAAATGTAAGTACTTAAATAATTTCTTATTGTCTCCCTTTTATTAACCTGATGGTAGGATGATGATTTCTTGTTACTTTTTCTGTCAAAATTTGTGCTGCTTTGTTGTCGTTGCTGGAACCTTCTTCACTTTCACAACTGCCTTGACATTGCTAGAAAGCCACGCTGGTCTTTTCTTAGGCTTGGCTATTTCTTTCTTATATTGTGAAATATACATTTTGCCTAAGCCTCAATTATTATGGTCTGAAGCATCACGGAGAGATACCTCCTTGTTGCCTTTTCGTTTCAGTCTTTTTTTCCGACTGAAATCCTCATTTTTTTAGTTTTCCTTTCGTAGTCACAATTTTTAACTTCTTGCACTAGATCACAGTGACTAGCTAGGATTAAATCTTGGGGCACCTGTCTTCTGGTCATTCTGAGACCAAATCTTCTAAGATATTGTCATTATGTAACTCAAAAACTGAATTCTTTGAGGGTAACTGAACTGTTCTATCCCTTCCCTTATTACAGTTTTTTTTCCCTTTCTGTACCTCAAAATCACCATATATATTTTTATCAGGTAGGTTGTATTCTTTGACTTAATTTATATTTGTGATCAGATGTTCTTGCCTATTGTGAAGGGATACAGTCTTCTAATGTTTTCTAGTGTATAAACCAGGGGTAATCAACCTTGGCTCTTTTATGACTTGTGGACCATGCTGGCTCAGGAATTCTGGGAGTTGAAGTCCATGAGTCATAAAAGAGCCAAGGTTGCCTACCCCTGGTATAAACCTATACCTCTTTAATATGTCACACAATACCTTCCCCCAGTTTGTTACCACAGAAGAATTGATGTGCTCATTTCATGTTGTTTGCCTGAACAATTTTGCTTGGCATTTTTAAAAAAAATCTCACACCTTCTTATTAATCCACTTCTAATACTGGCCCTAATCTTGACAATATTTTATGAATTCCAAATTAGATACTGTTCAGTCTCTTCCCGCCCCCCCACCAGTCATCCCCAAGAATCTTTTTAAAGCTTATTTGCTACTTTATTTTGGTTCAATTGGAGTCAATTTTTTTGGTAGAGATTCAGCTGGTCCCAAGTCTGACTTCACTTCTTCTGACACTATTGTCTTATCCACACATTGAGACTATCGAACTATGTCTGTCTAGCTGGTCATGAACATAAAGCAGGCAGGTAGCCTTTTCCAGAATGCTACCTTAGTGGTTCTGGATTTCAGTTTATTAACTAGCAGCCTACATTGGCTTTCAGGTGTAGCCAGCTACATTTCCATTGTTGGCTCCAAGATGTAGCACAATGATTGTTTCATCTCCAGCACAATATTTCAGTTCATCTCTATAGCCCCTACTATGTCTGCAACCTTTCCACCATGCAGGCAAATCATTACGAAGTCTACAAATCAGCCACAAGTCTATCTCTTTGTGTTTCTAATCTTTTAATTGCTCACAATCCAAAGTCTTCTTCCTTATCCCCTCTTAACATCTAAGGAATGGATTCCTCTTACATCATAATCTTCCCCATCTTTAAAATAATATCCTCTCATCTGAGAGTATCTCTAATTCCATCACCTTGCTTTCAAGGGACCAGACTTTCTCTCTGAGAGTCAGGAGTTTACTATATCCAGGCATAAGCTCATAGGTTGCGCCCAGTGGGCAAACAGGCAAAGCCATTCTGGGTTTCTACTTTCATACAAGCAATGGTATTGGTTTTCTTCTTCTTTACCAAATGTTTGACCTAACATATAACCTTGTCTTCCTCACAAAGTTACTAAATTTGTCTTATGCTTATTTTTTGGGAAGTGGGAGTATGTGTTGAGGCACAGGCAATCCTCTGATCCAGCAGACTTCTTCACTTGCAGTTTCAAGGCTGACATACTGTCATGTCTGTCCTAAATATATCTCGTTATTCAGCAAAACATACAAGTATCTCTGCATGAAACAAAGATTAAAAAAAAAGCTGTTATGTCCAACAGGAAGGAAGGACCTGCAAAAAGTTTTTTTTAATAGATCATTCAGCTGAGACTTTAAAAGAAGAAAAGTTTTATTACTGCAGCAGTTTCAAAGTAGTAGTAGTGTTAATTTCAGAAAACATATTAACAAAGAAGGGCACCTGTAAGAAAGCTGAACTAAAAGATCAAGTAAGGCATGAAACACCAGGTAAATGTTACGTCTTCAAGGTTAAGACTTACATGTTATCCAGCCATGCAGGAAAAAGTAGATAACAAAAAAAGCATCTAGTGATATGTAAATAAATTATGCAGCCATCTATTCCAAAAACCCAAATTAAAAAGATGATCACAATCCTTTGCACTGTAGTGGCCGAGTAGATGTGTAGTGGCATAATTTCCTTTTATAAACTTTCAGATCCATAGCGGGTATTGGGAGCAATAGCTGGTTTCTTTAGACATCCCATTTTTCCCTGTAGCCAAGTGAAACAAAGATGGATTTTTGTGACTTACCTATAACCGTGCAGCAACACACCAGCCACACTCCTGAAAAAGAGCCCTATGCTTTAACCATTACAAGGCACTGGTTTCCCACAGGTATCATATTGATATTTGGTACATCAGCTTTTCTTTAATGGTTATACTTGGGCTTCTAACCTAGAAGTAGGCAAGGCTGCTGATTACCGGTAAAATCTTAGAGGTATTTTTTTTTCTTTATACATATGCTAGCTCATTCCCATCTGTGCTGTTAAATTAGTTCCTGACTGTAGGTTAAATGTAGGACATGTTGTCAGGAGCCTAAGGTGGAATGGCCAGAGCTCCTGCTATTGCAATATGGCCCATTTTTAACTCTTCCCTTCTTATTCAGGTTTGTAATTTATAGGCATGCAAGCAAAACCATTGTTAGCTTTGGAACAGAAAGAGGGCTGTTTATTCAGTTTCATTTTCACTGCCAAAGGGATACATAGTCTTTCTAGATGCAGGTTTCCTGCTACACACACACACACACACACACACACACACACAAAATTGATTTAAGATGCAGATTTTCCTTCCTCCTTGCTTTTCTCCTAGTTACATCATACACTGCAAAATCACTATTTAAGGACAGGAAATTACTGTGTGCATAAGGACAAACTATTGTACACATAAATGTTTCTAGAGGACATCAGACATGTTTTCTGATAATTGAGCCAGCAGCTTGACAAGAGTTTGAGTGTCACTCTCAGCTTAAAATAAAGAGGTGGCTGTGTTTGTGATAGTGCCCACAAAACAAGAATTGTGTGCTTAATAAGAACCCCCAATTGTATTATGGAAAAATATATGGAGTATTGGTCATTCCAAACAACTTCAAATCCTTATAAGAGAAATGGTAGGTTTGTCTTCTACCAATTCTATACCTGAATGTGTTTTACATGCAAGACAGATGATTGGGTATTTAATGGCATCATATGGTGGGCTGGGAAACAATTTAACAAATCCCCTGTGATTTCTCATTCCACATTAAACTCAATTTACAGGAAAGAAACAGGAGGTTAGAATTGCTTAAATATTTTTTGATATAATATGAACTATTATATAAAATGAGTTCTAACACCGTATTTTAAAAAGTTTTACATTGCAGGCCTAAGTTACTCATAAGGGGAGAAAAAACCTAAGCAACTTACTGAGACTTTGGAATGAATATCTGCAAACAGTTTGTATTGCTTGACTATGAAATCCAGCATGTACTTTTGCTTTACTGTACAGTATGTCATTCTGATATAAGGCATTTCATATATTTTTGAGACAAGTTGATTTGCATATTTTAAGCCTTATTCTTCAACACAAATGGATTTGATTCTTATTAGATGCATAGGCTTTGATTTCTGCATTAATAAAAGCAAATTTAAACTCCTTTGCAAATATTGTAGTATCCTTCACAATGGGTGTTTAATTTATACAGAAATCGCTTATTGAATTTGTTCTGGCTTGACCTTCTGGCAGAATTTTGTGGCATGGACTCAGGAAATGGACCTTACTTCAAAGTCCACTCTTATATCCTTACTTCACTTTTTTTTCTTCTGATAGTGATATGAAGCATGATCAACGTTAGGACATTAACAAAAAGACTTGACTAAGAATGCCAAGAATGACATATTTGGTCTTTGAAAGTTAGATTATGCACATTTATGCAACTCTATGCAATTGAAATAATACAAATCATTGTAATAAAATCTAAATATGACTTATTGCATATTTAAAGAGCAAAATTGCACTATCACAAAATACATAGTTACATGTAGATAAAAAAAACAATTATGTTTTTTCCCCCTAACAAAGTCAGAAATGTAGGCAGAAATAATTTGCAGATGAACACAAGAATAGAGTAGGACAGTTATGGTAACAACTTCTGTTACATTTTACAGTACTGTTTAATCAGGGCTTTTTTTGTCATAGAACGCTCAGAACGGATTTCCGGCACCTTTTTTCGATGGAACCTTGTAGGGTAGGCAAGGCGGGTTGTATGACATGTGTGAGTTCTGGCACCTTTTTCTTTTACAAAAAAAGTAGTGTGTTTAATAATTGGGTTCAAACTTGTGGAATTTGTTTCAGAGCAGTTCGGTTTATCTTGTTTTTGAAAGAAATTATGGCAAGTTGGATCAAGTAACAATTAGGATTCTCTTTTCAATCAATTTACCAAGCTAAAGTCCTACCGGAATAGAAAAAAACATTCATTGATTCCTTCCCACCTGCATCCACTGGTAGGTGGCACAATCAGTTCCAGAGCTCCAAAGTGAATGAATTTTCATACAATTTGGAACCCACAGGAACTGGGTAGCAAATCACATTACACCCTCTGTAACATGATTCTTACTATGTTCTGGTAAAATAATATTCTGATATCCTCCAGAATGTTCCATTTTTGATCCAGAAAGCACTGATTCAACTGTTTCAATTTCTTAGAACCAATTACTTCAATAATAATAAATGGTCATTAGATAATCTCTGTGTCTGCCCCTCTTTCATTTTTCTTGGATATCGTCTATTTATTAAAGATGTATTAAAATTTTTCCCCCTATTGCTTAAAACTCCAACATACTAGTGTCCACCTAGTACTTTTTGTAACAGAAAGCAGGAGACAGGGCATAAACAGAAAAGAGATAGGTAAAAGAGGAAGGGTAAAAAAAAAAAAAGCAAAAGAAAAAATGCATAAAATTACTGATGGAGAGCAAGGAAACGGAGATACCTTATATAGAATGTAGAAGTAATATGGCATTCTTTCTTTAAATTTAAAACGGTAGGAGTAAAAGACATTTTTTCATTATATGACACTCTTCACTATTACAAAAAGCATAGTATTAGAAGTATTAGATAAGGTAAAGGTAAGGGTTCCCCCGCACATACGTGCTAGTCGTTTCCAACTTTAGGGGACGGTGCTCATCTCCATTTCAAAGCCGAAGAGCCAGCGCTTGTCCGAGGATGTCTCCGTGGTCATGTGGCCGGCATGACTAGACGCCAAAGGCGCACGGAACGCTGTTACCTTCGCACCGTAGTGGTCTCTATTTTTCTACTTGCATTTTTACGTGCTTTCAAACTGCTAGGTTGGCAGAAGCTGGGATGAGTAACAGGCACTCACTCTGTTACGTGGCACTCGGGATTCGACCCGCCAAACTGCCGACCTTCTGATTGACAAGTTCAGCGTCCTAACCCACTGAGCCACCACATCCCTTAGAAGTATTAGATATCTCCCCTCTAAAATTCTGGTGATTATATTTTTCAGTCTATTGCAACACTCAGCATGTAAACTTCTGTTTATGAGTGATATATTGAAAGAGTTAAAAAGGTAGTTCAAGAATCTCTTCAAGCTGTTGCCTTCAAAAGAGCCTGCATTAATTCGATTTTCCAGAAGTATGATCCTGTGCAATGAATTTTCTTCCAGGATTAAGATAGACGAAGGACAAATCTAATGATGATAACAAAAAAACAAACAAACCAAGAAACCTGGGATTTTTAATAGGATGTATGTAACACACCACGTTTTATGCCACATGTACTATTATACTCGAAAAAAAGGAGATTTGGGAAAGAAAATGTTCTGCCTAAAAAAGATAGACGTAGAGTTCAACACTTGGATTGAGGATATTCTAAGCTACCTCTAAGACACAGAATTTGCTTTTGTTTTCCTCTGAATCCTATAAACCTGTGCACCCCAAAAGCAATTCCCCTGCCCAAATTTCTGCACTTTAGGTTTAGTTCTTTAGGTCTTCTGTCGATATTATTTAATAATAATAATAATAATAATAATAATAATAATAATAATAATAATAATAATAATAATAATAATAATAATAATTTAATTTGTATACTGCCCTTCTCCCGAAGGACTCAGGGCGGTGAACAGGGCAATACACAATAAAAATAGAATACAAAAATTAAAAAGCCATTAAACATTATGCCCATAAAATTAATACATATTAAAATTAAAACTATTTATAAAAACCCAGCCCCATCCCATCAGACCAGGCCAGCTTGTTCGAAAAAGAACAAGCATCCTGCAAGCAAACCTTCTCAGCTAGAGTGAAGTGGAATAGTAATTTAGCAAAGGATCCCATAACTTGGGGAGGAGACAAAAGGAAGGCTTCTGAATCTATCAGAGTACACCTGAGAATCAATTCTAGTGAACCAGCTTATTCCCTGGTGTTAGGAAGGTCTGAAAGATATTATCTTATTTTCAGTCATTCTGTTGGAATGAGAATGGGCGACATGTTATGGCAAGTGTGTATTAGGAAATAGGTGGGCACAAAATCCTAAGCATCTAAAATTGTATCCATTTAATAGGTAGTTGCTGCATCACATCAACGACCAGAGTCCAACATCAACCTTTGATTTGGCAATAAACTCAAGCTCTTTGTGTGGCCATATTTCTCCTGTTAATGCTACTTATATCATTGCAGGAGGTAGGATATTTATACCCCTGGTTTCCCTTATGGAGATCATATATATAATAGTGATAGTTTCACTCAATTTCTTTTGTAACTAAATAGGAGAACAGTTGATGCAGGAGAGGAGATAGTGGGTGTGGAGTACAGAATTCTTGGAAAGATAAGGACTCTACATATTTCTGATTCCAGATTGTAAACAGACTTTTAAAGCTATTTCCAAATTACCACTTGATGCTGCTCTTGAGAGAAATGTTATTTGTGCATTATACATTGCATAATATACACAGTCTTCAAGAGATCCATAATAATTATTCAGTTTGTAAGAGACGGAGATAATAAAGCAGCTTCTGTGATTTAGGCACTCTCTCTATTTTAGTAATACAGAACCTTTTCAGCAGCCGTGGGCAATGACATAAAGGGACTTCAGTTTGGAGATGTTTACTAAATACCACATTTCTGGTCCACCTTTTTATTTGTGAACTCCAAACAGCCTACGGTACATGAGGATCGTCTCTCATATAATCCTCATAACAACAACCAATTGAGAAGGTTGAGTTGAAAACATGAAATTGTTTGTTAAACTTATGATTTAAACAGTGAGATGCCTAAACTCACCCACTGAACTCAGTGGTTGAATGGGAAGTTGAATCTGTTCTCAAAAATTGTAAATAACCCTCTCCTATAACTAAGTTTCCTTCTTATTTGTCTTAGCCCAAAATTGGTGGAAAATTATGCCTCTATTCATTGGTAGTTCAGGGATGTATTCTAACCATACCATTTCAAAGACCCCTTACAGCTAGAGAAGAGGTTGCTTAGGTGTACTGTACAATCTGAAAAATTCTTTCAGAAATTGTAGTAAGGTTACCTATCATTTTATACTACAGGGTTTTTCTTTTCTGTAAGGACAGTAGTTATATTCTTAGCTTTAGCTGTTTTAGGTAAGAGGTTTACTAATAAACTGTGATTTTTAAAAACCAATAATTGGTATGTTGACATTTGTTGTAGTCAAATTCTGTTTATCTATTCAATGGGATTATAATAGTATAGTTGAGGGTAGGATGTATAATACATCTTTGTGTGTCAAGACTATCACCATCAGCTAGAATATCAACCTTGTTTACTAGGCTCTAAACATACCACAAAGGTTTCGGACCTCATTGTGAAGATTTTTTTCTTTCTTTCTATTATGCTAGACCTTTATTTTTCATGATGGAAAGTTCAAGACTAACCCGAGAAAATACTAACTAAATCTGGAACTCATATTGATGTGCCAGCAGCATTCATGGTGCAGTACTTCAGTGGAAACAACAAGAAAAGAGAGAAGAAGCAGAAACGGAGTAAATAAAGAAACAGTATGGGATTGTTTCACTGACAAGGCTTAAACTTAGCAATGGAAGAGCCTGGGAATATCAAAGGGGATGGGATGAGCACAACTATATTTGTTTGGGGTTGCTTAGACTTTGTGACTGTAAAAGGTCTTTATAGTGCTGTTCCACATAATAAGCATTTGTCCATTTGGAGAAAATATGTTTCCAAAATAAAAGATTTCCACTTGGGGCCAGGGAGAGGGGGAGCCATACTCAAGATGCTTCATGAAAAATGGGCACTTACACCCTCATCCTTCTCTTCTCATATCCCCAGGTGTTTGGAAAAAAACTAGTAAACATATTTATAGACTAAATTTTCTAAAAATAGAAAAAATGAGTTTGCTATTATTGGTCTTGAAATGCCCTGTTCTAACCATGAAGAAAGACATTGGGAATTGGTTTACGAAGACACATGAACCTTAGCTCTTTTCTCACCTTATTGATTAACTTACTAAGCTTAGTTTTTTATGTTTTTTATGTAAATGAGAAGATGGCAATGAATTCCAGGGCAACAAAATTTGGGTGTAGAGAGTGCAGAACAAAAAGCAGAATGACAAATCAAGCATTTGAGAAGAATTAGAATGCAAACTCTGTATTTTCCACTGAGCAGAAGTTCTGGAGAATGTAAAATATGAGAGAGAATGAGGTGTGGTGCCTAGAAGTAAGACATGTATGAAAAAAACATAAATACAGCAGGAGCAATTCTGCTTTAACATCCTCCCAAGCTTCCTTTCACATACTTCTTTTTAATTATTTAAATAAGAAGTGAAGTCTTTAAAAGCTTTTGTACAGCTAGTGCTTTCACCATGAAATCTAGGTCTTTGAAACCCAGAAAATTTAATTTATAAATGCTATCCCCTTTGATGAAAGTAAAAAAAATGTAAATAACTGCCTCATAAGCAATATTAGTCTTTGAAGTTTGAATGTTAGCTTCCGCTGAAAATATGGAAAGATCCTTGTATCACCAAGCAACAATAGAAAAACATAGCCATGTTGTGCTTTGTGACATAATTACTCTGACATATTATTTTTGATGGGCTTGTCTAAAGCACTTCTTTCTTTATGAGGCAGCTTGAAAGATTAGAACAGATGCTAGTTCTAAATGTATTACTAGTAGCAAGCATGGAGATAAACCTGGAGGGAAAAGATGTGCTATTAAAGTAGTATCACAAGCAAATCCCAATGTAACACTAATGGCAAATTTTCTAGAGATGTGTTAAGAAAACGTATGTAGATGATAACACAAAACAATATAAAAGTGCTAATTTCTGCAGTAGTGGCTAACAAAATAGAAGACTTGGGCCTGAGATGGAAGCAGCATTGGCTGCTCTATATAAGGCATGTTCAACTTGTGGCCCAGGGTCACATGCTGCCATGGACAGGTAGTTACATGGCCACACAATATCATAAACATTTAACATTATTAATGGGATTTTATCTTATAAAACTATGTTATATATATTTTTGCATGCGACCCAAAACTATTTCTCTTTATTCAGTATGGCCCAGGCAAGCCAAAAAGTTGGACACCCATGTTCTAGATGTTTTGTGGGGCCCAAGTGGGAGGAGTACACCTTTTGTCCTTCAATATGGACAATCAAGGTATTTCTGCTTATGAGTTGAGGGTTGGGTGCACTCCTTCCTAAGGAGCTGTTAATAGTCATAGATGAAAATAATTGCCCTAGTTCCTTCAGGGCTTTCCCACATATTTTTAAAGAAAAGTCTCCATGGAGTTTTTGGGAAATGTCAACTATTAGTTAGATACAGTATGATCAGCACCCTGGTGGTACCCAGTTGTACAGTTGTATTCTAAACCACACAGAGCATGCTGTTAATGTCTTGACCCAGTGCATGGAAACTTTGTTAGGTCGAATGGGGGAAAACAGGCTGAAGCTGAATCAAAGACGGATTTGCTGTTTGTGTATCAATGTTCTCTGTCCCCCTTGGCCACCAGTCTCAGAAAAGGAGATACAGTCTATCATTAAAAGCTTAAAGAGCAATAAAGTCCCAGGCAAGGATTTTTTACCAGCAGAATTATTTAAGAAATTTCCCAACTGGTGGGGCCCTGTATTAGCAGGTCTTTTACCACACATAAATAACACCTGCCATATACCAGATGGGTGCAAGATGGCAATAGTTGTCCCCATATATAAAAAAGGGAATAAAAAGGATCCTAGTAATTATAGGCGCATCAGCCTGATTGACATTGTAGCAAAAATATATGCTAGGTACCTTTTGAACATAATTGAAATCTGGGTAGAGGAAAACAACATCCTCACAGAAGAACAAGCAGGTTTTAGACAAAACAGATCTACTATTGATAACTGCTTTGTCTTGAACCATCTAATTGCCAAATATGCCTATAAGAGGAGACCCCTGTTTGCTGCTTTTATAGACCTTACAGCAACATTTGATATGGTAAATAGAGACATACTATGGAGTAAATTGACATCTCTTAAAATAGAACCCAGACTCCTGGCTTTGATTAAAGCCCTTTACACAAGTACCTGTTTGAGGGTGCGGTATGGGGTTAATGGGGCCCTGACTAACAGGATTCACACAAATAAAGGGATAAGGCAAGGGTGTATCCTGGCCCCATTATTATTTAATTTATATATCAATGACTTGCCAGAATTAATGAAGGATACCATGGTACACATGCCGATGATCCTAAATACTTACTGTAACAGCTTGCTTTATGCTGATATGATTTTATTATCATACTCACAAGTAGGATTACATAGGCTATTAAGAAGATTCAGCTCTTATTGCCAGGATAACTCCCTAATTATTAGCAAATCCAAATCGAAAATAATGGTGTTTGGAAGAAACCATCAGACACATAAGTGGCAATTAGATGGTGAACCAATTGAGCAGGTTAATACCTTTGTATATTTGGGAGTAACTTTTTCTAAGACTGGATCTTGGGCCTGCCATCATCAACGGAGTACATTTAGAGCAAAAGCCCATTTGAATTTATTGCTTAAACTAAAGAACCATAGTTACCCAGGGTCCCTAGCTCCATTACTCAAGGTTTACAAGGCTAAGCTTACAACAATGCTCTTGTATGGAGCAGAAATTTGGGGTCTTTATTCAACCACAGTTTTAGAACAAACACAGTCCCAGCATCTGAGATGTATTTTGGGTGTAGATCCAAGAACATCTGCTGCAGCAGTTAGAGCTGAATTGGGAATTCATACAATTCAGGCATTATCTAAAATTAGAGCTTATAACTACTGGTGCAAAGTTAATGAAATGGAGACTGATAGACTCCCCAAATTATGCCTACTAGAGCAAATAAAACTACAATCACAAATCTCCTGGATCACCAAACTAACAAATTTTGTAAGAAGCTGTGGCCTTCCTGTTTCTTGCGTAACAGGAGAACAATCTAAAAAAAAAGAGTTGCCCAAAGAATTAAGGATATAGAAGCACAAACTGATATAGCTATCCTTAGTAAGGTGGGTAACTTGAAATGGCTGAGTAAATACAAATGTACTTTTCAAGTGGACAGTTATTTGAAGTTACAACTCCCAAAACATCTTAGGGAGATATTTACGAGAGCAAGATTCGAACAGCTTGACACAATGGTCAGATATGGGAGATTTCATGCTATACCGTACAATGAGCGTCTCTGCATTTGCGGAGCGGCAGAGGTAGAGGACCTGGCTCACATCCTATTTGACTGTTGTCTGTATAAGAGGGTGAGAGACAGGTATCTTGGTCTATATACCAAACGAATGACCCATTGGGATCCCCATATCAAAATAACTTATCTTATGTCCGGTCAGAACTTGAAAATAACATTTAACGTAGCACAGTATTTAAACAAAATGATCCGGTTAAGATCTGCATATGTGGGACTGATTGGGGTAGATTGTAAGGGCGACTCCGAAATATAATGTTATCATATTTTATCTATATCTTAAATTTGTATTTTATTACTATTTCATCTTAAATTGTATTTTATTTTAATTCCATTTTAAATTGTATTTTATCAAATTCCATTTTGGATTGCTTGTATCAGGTTTTGGTGATGGTTTGTTGCTGGAACTTTGCACTTTGATATTGCCCAAGGGCTAATCAATAAAATTTGTTGTTCTCTGTCAAAGCCACTCTTTCTCTTGATGGGAAAACACTACCCACGAAGGAAGAAATCTATGACCTGATTCCTAGACTCATAACTACTTCTAGCTGAACTGCTAGGCGAGGAGATCATTTGCCTAACTTTAGCTAGTGTACCAGTTGCAGCTCTATCTGGATGAGCAGACCTTGCTACAGTAACTCATACTTTTATCACTATTACCTTGGACTAGTGCAATATACAGTACACGAGGCTCTCTCTGAAGACCTTGTGGAAAGTGATACTAAATGCAACAAACCACCTATTAACTGAAACTTGGCACTGATAATACGTTACACCTCTGCTTCGAGCAATGCATTGGGTTCCAATAAGCTTCTGGGTGTAATTCAATGTACTGCATTTGACCTCAACACTACGTGGCTTAGCACCTGAATACTAGCAGATCCACCTTCTTCTGTAGTACTGGTACTAGGGTACTCCGGTACACGTAATCCACCTCCATAGAGTTGCAGAGACACTGCTTTTCATTAGCAATGACCGCTCTTTAAAATAGCCTTCTGGTGGAGATCAGGCTGATACCCATCTTGATTTCCTTTAGGCAAATACTCAGAATGGTGCTCTTCCACACAGCCTCTATAGACTGATTTGCAGTATCTAGTCTGAATGAATGCATGAACTGTTGAGGCATTTTTATGGGTCATTATGTTGAATTTGTAATCTTGTCTCTTAGCGTGAACATACGTATAATGTATTGTAATTGATTTTTTTAGCATGGATGCTTTATGTCTTAAAGATTTGGGCTAGCTATTATTCCATTTTCAAACACAATTCTGATGGATAAAACTAGTTTGCAATCATATTTATCTCTTTGATAGTAACTCCCCCAGAGTTACTTTAGTAGATATATCAGATTTGGCCTACAAATTGGCTTTGAATAGGACATTTAGTCCAATATAACTTTACATACATAAAAAGATCTTCCTTCCCCAACATTAAAAGATAGGAAGGATAAAGATATGGATTTTTTTTTTGCTCTGGCACTCTTTACTATTTGGGGGAAATAATTCAAAAACAGACATATTTGGCTTAGCTTCAGGTGAAACCTGACTGGTAGCTTTTGTTTCGGATATTATTTTTTCTTTGACTATTTTCTTATTATTTTATTATAACAGATGGTTTACAATAAATTATTACATTCAGTATCATGAAAACACAGGGCTTGATAAAAATAAACAAACTACAAACCACTTGGATCTTTACGTTATGGTAATTAAATACTAAACTGATAAGGCATTGAGTATTACGGTATACTGCCTAACAAAACTAAACAAATGATCTATGGAGATTCTCAGACATCCAAGTAATGGTTGTCCCAAAGGTGCTTTTTTCAAGAGGCAACTGGATTTTCTTTGTTTTTCCTTGAAGATATTTTGCTTCTCATCCAAGAAGAACTGCAGAAGCTTCTTGGATAAGAAGGGAAATGTCTTCAACAAAAAAAAAAAGAAAACCCAGTTGCCTCTTGTAAAAGCACCTTTGGGATAAACAAATGATCAGAAAAAAGCCTCAGCTTTCAATGAAGCAAATATTACTTTTTGCTACAGTAGGTTTGGAAATCCCATTTTTATAACTATTTTAGTGGAAATTAGTTATGTACTATATGTATCTAATGCTTCCTCCAGTTCCTTATAGGATTAAATATAAAACCCAATGTAATAAATCTTGGGTAGAGTCCTACTGATCATAATAAACCTCTTTAGTTCTACTGAAATTAGTGGTCAAATTAGTCATGACTAATATTAAATGTAAGGGATGCAGTGGCTCAGTGGGTTAGGACGCTGAGCTTGTCGATCAGAAGATCGGCAGTTTGGCGGATCGAATCCCGAGTGCCGCGTAACAGAGTGAGCGCCTGTTACTCGTCCCAGCTTCTGCCAACCTAGCAGTTCGAAAGCACGTAAAAATGCAAGTAGAAAAATAGGGACCACTACAGTGGGAAGGTAATAGCGTTCCGTGTGCCTTTGGCGTCTAGTCATGCCGGCCACATGACCACGGAGACGTCCTCGGACAAGCGCTGGCTCTTCAGCTTTGAAACGGAGATGAGCACTGGCCCCTAGAGTTGGAAACGACTCTTTACCTTTACCTTTAATATTAAATGTAACAAAACTATGACTAACTTCCTGTGATCTCAACTCAGTAATTTCCAGTAATTAAAGTTTACTGAAGCATTGAATTTGTTAAGAAAATCAAATAGTTCCAAAGACTGCTTTTATAGTACTGTTTAACAACTTATGTATGTTGTTTTAGCTGCTTAGGAAAACACGCAACAATAAAGTTTAAAATTTAAACTTCCCTACTTTAAATGCTTTGTGACTTAGCATCTACATTTTTAAAAATATATATACATAAATTATCAGTTAGATAACTGTTGGTACTTAATTTATAGCTGAATTAAGCTCCTCTTGATGACAACAACTAGCTCTGCTTCTAAACAAGAGATCATCCTTTTCTGCCATATAGTCCTGTATGAAACATGTAAGCAATGGAAAAAACAAGGCTGTTTTAGCAATAACAGTACTTCATTGTTGTCACTACCGTTTTTAAAAGTAATCATACCCATTATAATGATTTTTATTGCTTTCTTTTTGTTAGTTCTTTATATGGCCAAAGATACATCTTGGCAACACTCAAACTAGATCATAAACTTTATATGCTTGTGTAGGAATGATCCCGATTTAGTGCATGGTATGGAACCGCTTGCCGGTTGAGCTCCGGATGGCCCCCGACCTTAGTTATGATAAAGTAAGGTGCTTGTTATATATAATATCAAAAACATGGTCAATTGGCCATTGAGAACCTGAGCATGGTTCTGTAGGGTGGAAAGCTGCAGTTCATTTTTCGGACGATGGGATTTTTTTAAAGTCCCCTCTTTGCAATTAATTAAAAAATGAATTAGCTACTCCCTTTTCTTCCTGCTAATTTGATTCACTCCTCACAACAGGGTAACCATAAATGTCAGATGCTCTCTACTAGATCAAGGTTGCATATCATCAATGTGCCAAGACACAGGATAAGCAGCTAATATTGCAAAGGCCTTAATGCTGACTTAATTTTTCCAACATCTTTGCTGTGAATCTTGACCAAAAAATTTATAGAAGACAGGTGAGTACTAAATTGTTTTGGTGTGTCTCACTTGTCACAACATGTCACCATATAGGTAGTCCTTAATTTACGAGCACAATTGAGCCTGAAATTTCCATTGCTAAGCAAGAGTTACGTGAGTTTTGTTCCATTTTATGACCTTTCTTGCCACAGCTGTTAAGCTAGTAACATGTCGCCAAGCATCAGAATTTTGATCATGTGACCATGGATGCTGCAATGGTCATAAGTGTGTAAAACGGTCCTAAGTCACTTTTCCCAGTGCCATTGTAACTTCAAACGTTCACAAACAAATGGTTTTAAGTCGAGGAATGTCTGTACTGTACTACAATTCATCAGCAAAAGAAGCAGAAGGCCACATCCACTAGTGTGAATTGACAAAGACTCTCAGCCTTCACCTTGGGTGAACTGGCTTTTAATACCAGGAGTTAAAACCTAACTGTTTTATCATTCAGACTCTTTAGCATAAAAACCCCCCTCTCTCTTTTGGAAGCATTTTTAAAAGACTTTCAAGGACTTATTAATAAAGGGCAAACTACACATTACATGTTGTTCCACCATTCAAAAGCTACCTTTCATAAAAAATAACGCTAAAACTGGCATACTACTTTGCCATACTGCATTAGTGAGTATTGTATAGTTTGTCCCAAGGGCAAAATGCAAAGGGCATATTATTTCAGTACCCCTTGTCTCAGCGATATACAAAGAGAATTTGTTCTTCCTAAGCCAGAGCTCAGCTATTCAGAACAAAACACTCCAAGAAAGAGTTCAGTCTTGAGAAAGGCAGAGCGTGCCAGCATATAAACCTCTCTTAGCAATAAAAGTTGTTCCATTAAACTTCAGCTCTGCAGTGGGGAATGGGGCCGAGTACTCATAACAGTTATATGAAAACAAGTCAATGCAGGTTAGTATAATTAACCTATTAAAAAGGATATATCCGCTTGAATAGCAATCATCATACTGCATGGTACACAAAGCACATTTTCAATTGAACCATAAATCAAAGGATAGAAACAACATCTGTAGATATTAAAGAAGCATTCACTTTAAACAACAATTGGCTTTACAATTACTAAAGATAAGTTTTTTTACTTTCTGTTCTAGTAACATCTGGTTCAGCCCCGGTCCCAAGAAAGGAGCTTGACTAAATAATGATAATTGTTGTAAGGTATAGTTTCCTTCAGTGGTGGGATTCAAATATGTGAACAACCAGTTCTCTGTGTTGATGCCGCTTCTGGAAGTCCATTCTGGGCCTGGGCAACAAAAAATTAGCTACTGGTTCTGCTGAACTCGTGCGAACTGGCTGAATCCCACCACTGGTTTCCTTGCTTCAATTTAAGTTCCTGGAACTGAAACAAAAGGTTGCTTCTAGTCATGGAGCTAATTGTATGTGTAGTTATGGGAAACAATCATCAGCAAATTGTCCCTTTTCAACTACTAAAACATTTTACTTTTTTCTTTGTAAGATACTGGTTTTGATAGCAAACACAAATGAGCAGAATAATAAAGACCCACAACATGATACTAATATGCCAACCCTTAGGTAAACACTAAACACTACTCTGTTTTCTGAGTCTTCCTTTCATATAGGACTAGTATAGTATTGCAATCTTAAACACAAAATGCTGTTTATGAAATTATGTGACTGCTAAAGTTGTAAGTGATCTCATTTTCAGATTTTTTTTTAAAAAAAATCATCATATCAAACTACCATTAAACATACCGTATATTTAACACATACAACATTAAACATATACAACAACTGGACTTGTCCTGTTCCACCCGCCTTTTGTCTTCTATCCAGTAATCCGGTGCAGAATAAAAAGTTTAAGCCTTTTGACTTGTTATGCCATCCACAATTTACAGCTTCTGAATGATGACATCCTCCTGGTTAACAAGAAAAATAGGGCTCTAACAGCGAGTGCAATTTTTTTAAATGGGCTTTCCAGCTGTGATTCAGTGAAGTTGAACACTAAGTGGCAGTACTACAGAGGGAAAATTGTTCCCTGTTGTTGAGTTTCAAAGAAAGGTCTTTCTTTTTATCTCTTTTCATTAAATAAACAATGGTGAACAGCTCTTTTTCAATTGCCTCATATTGGAAGTTAAGTAGTAGGTTTTATCTGCAATCCTGAGTAAAACAGAACGCTTGTATTTTCTCCTGTTTTCTGGATTAGGCCTCTAATCTTTCTTATCAGGAACAGCTATAATGTAAGAGGCAGGTAGGTTTAAGGCAAAGGAAGTGGGCAAATAAAAACAGAATAAGTGTTCTGTACATTTTGCTATTTTGGGGGAAATGGATGGGGGGCTTTTAAACATATATATATATTTAAACATACATAACAAAACTGTATTTCATATGGAATCACTACAGTCCTTAAAATTCCCATTCCACTACAAAATTCACTGAGTAATCCTCTATTCATCTTCCTCTGCCTCTGTGCGTGAGGAAAAGTGAGAGAATTATGTTTATGTAGATAAAGTTGTTATTACATTCCAAGCACTGAAATTCCATCCTTCATACACATGAAGAGGAGGAGTAAGTGACTAGACATCCTTCAACATAGAGCCAACAGTTGTCTCAGCAACAGTCAGTAGGAATAGATGAGAGTGGAGCAATCTTCTATACACTTTTCAAGGTTTCCTTTGGGGGGGTCAATATGCTTGTTTTGTGACTGATCGATATCAAATTTCATAACTGATTCTCCATATATGGAGAAAGGATACAAGTAGTTACCTCCCTTCTGGAAACTGCACTGAATTTACAAAAATTCCTGAAAGACAATTCACAGATAACACAAGGCAGGGTAAGATAGGTAAAGAGTAATTCAAGATTATTCATGTCACAGATTTAGGTGTTTGCTCCTCTCCCTTTGACTTCATCCTTGATCATTTAAATCAGAATATATAGATAATGTGGAGAGATCCATAATACGGCTGCTTCTCATTTAATTCCCTCTCTTTTTCTGTCATACACGGATAGAGACACATTACAGGTACAATAGTAAATGCACTCAGTTACTGTCATATGATTGTTCTCTGCTCTGAAGTAGAATAGGTTTCTAAGCACTACTATACTATGTAGCTAATATACTCCAGTGCCTATGACCAATATTTTGTAAATGGAAACAAATGGTGAAAATCCAGAATGCACATTTCTTACACATTAATTTTATCATCTCAAGCTTAAAGTATCTTTAATGCTTTTTCTCTAAGGCATGACATCCTAACATATCAATATTTTCTATTATCCATGTACTGAATATAACAAACATACACACGCACACACACACACACACACACACACGTAAAGGTAAAGGTTCCCCCGCACATGCGTGCTAGTTGTTTCCAACTCTAGGGGCTGTTGCTCATCTCCGTTTCAAAACCGAAGAGCCAGCACTTGTCCGAGGATGTTTCCGTGGTCATGTGGCCAACATGACTAGAGGCCAAAGGTGCACGGAACACTGTTACCTTCCCACCGTAGTGGTCCCTATTTTTCTACTTGCATTTTTACGTGCTTTCGAACTGCTAGGTTGGCAGAAGCTGGATCGAGTAACAGACGCTCACTCTGTTACGCGGTACTCGGGATTCGACCCGCCAAACTGCCGACCTTCTGATCGACAAGCTCAGCATCCTAACCCACTGAGCCACCATATATATACTGCTCAAAATATAAAGGGAACAGAAAATAAGACATCCTACTCTTAAATACAGTACATTGTGTTGTTTAAGTGTTCCCTTTATTTTTTTGAGCAGTATATATATATGTGTGTGTGTGTGTGTGTGTGTGTGTGGTGGGGAAGTGCTAGCGCCCACATGGCAAAAATGGGGCGGTGTTAGTGAGTGCTAGCACCACCCTGTTTGCGTCACATGTGCTTGCGGCCCTGCACGTGCATGCGTAAAATGCTTCCCCCTCCCTTTCCCTCCGGTCTGCCAACTGAGAAAAGATGGAGACCTCTGGGATAAGGAAATGGATGAAAATTGGTCCCCTGGCCATGAATATGGCTCAAAGTCTGGAGTGCAACAATGAATCAAAGAACACTCCAAAATTGAAACAATGAGTGAACAAGTGCCAGATGCTCCTACAATTTTCTCCAGAATATAAGTTCTTTCCTTGGTTGTTGTAGATGATCCAGATGATGAACTCTACCACACCACAAGTCACTCCATCTGTAAATTATTCCCAGAATGGTTTACAGACATCACATGTTTTCCCCGCCATATTTCCATCCACATGCTCTGTAAACTCTGGAATACACAGAAGGCACCTTAAGACAAACATTGTTTAACCTAAGCCAGCCTGTCAGTGCATACCATTTTTGCTTCAGACTTGCAAATCTGTGAGTTTAATGTACCTTCAAGAATTCCCAGTATTTTATGAATTAGCAGACTTGCTTCACAGAAAGAGAAATCAACTTTCTCTCTTCTCAATTCTTCACAGACTTATGTGTGCACCACAAGTGTTTGTCTGCATTGCTTGATGGCTTGTAAAACATTCCTTTTCATGAATCAGAATGGAATGTATGCAAAAAGATTATTTAAAAAAAAATTAACAAATGCCTATACAATGAGAAGCCTACAGAGCTTTCTTTTCATAGCACAAGATGAAAAGTACATTTTAAGGCTTTTTCCTTCAGTTAGAGAAGTAATTGAAACTGATTTGGAAGTTATGGTGTGACAGGCAGTCTCCCCAAGGAGGGAACAACTACAGGGCAGACCTCTGGAATCAGATTTCACCTGTGGAAGACCTCCTCTCCAATTTTGCAGGAGTGGTGAGGGCTTTTAGAAGACTAAACAAGATCAGTGAGGATTTGTGGTTAAAACTGAATGATAGGTAAAGGAGGTATAAAGCAGCTAAGGCAAATAAAATATTTGCATTACATTGCATTAGACACTGTTACATGGTAAGGATTGCTAGTGCAATCCTTGCTAGTATAATCTAGTATCTGTTCAATTATCTCCCTATCATTCCTTTTACCATAATGCATACATATGGGATCTGGGATAGACTGAGTTTTATAGTGTGTGTATGTGTGTACCCATCCATCCATCCATTTTATATAATTGCCCATCGGGAGATAAACAGACACATACATACACACACAATATAGAGTATATACAATTTATTTATTTAGTTAGCGTATGGCAAATATACACCGTACATACATATATATGTATATATCATATCTGTATAGATATATGTCCTAAATGGAATAAACCAAGGATGGTTAATGTTCTCTTTTTGTCAAGGCTACGCAGAATTATTTAAATGCAAACATAATAGCAGCCGAAACATGAATTTAAAATTGAATTGGTAAAACTGCCAATCAAACATCTTATTATAAAAAAGTGGAAATCAACATTAAATCTAAGATACAGTAAATATATTAGCACCCTTAGTATCTGAAGTCTGGAAAGATAACCATTTTTTTCAGGAAATGAGCTACGTTTAAAAACAAACAACCCATTAAAAATAAATAACATTTCAGATTCGTCTAGGTCAGGGGTAGGCAACCTTGGCTCTTTTATGACTCATGGACTTCAACTCCCAGAATTCCTGAGTCAGCATAGGAATTCTGGGAGTTGAAGTCCATGAGTCATAAAAGAGCCGAGGTTGCCTACCCCTGGTCTAGGTCATCCCTACCTTTTTCAATTGGGCTTTTTAGAAAGACTTTGACATAATTACCATAGTGAAAGAGTTTAAGGCAAATGTTTGCTCCCATGAATTTACTGACAGGATGCATTAAAAGGTTCTCAGTGATACTACCATACAGTAACTTCATGAGCTTCACTTCATCTGGGTGCTTCATCTTCTCTGTTTTTAGACAGGCCATATAGCTGAGCTACTGCCTTGATGTGTGCATGGATTTATAAATATCACACTAGTTCAATTTCTAAATTTTTTAAATCAACCCATAAATTAAAGATAACACAGGTACTTGCTACTTGCTATCTATCAGGATAGTTTCTCTGCATACATTAAAACTCAGTTACTAGAAGTATAAATAAGTAATAGTTATTGATCCCAAAATGGCAATAACCTCAAAAAATGTATACCAAACAAAATTTTAAAAAGACTTTCGGAAAAAAACCTGTTAATGTTCAAGGCAAGATGCTAATGGCAATTCTGGGAAAAAAGAATATACATGGTTGTAACACATTGCTCTTTTAATCTTATAAAAAATTGAAGAAATAGAGCAATCAATAGTGTACAACAAAGCTGCCAAACATTTCATTCGTAATTTGGACATCCAGAAACAATCACTAAGTAATGTTTTCAAAAGCTCTGCATCTAGGTTATTTATACCAGATTCCAAAATAAATCCACTTGGAAGTAATATCCAATGACTTAGATCAAAATTCAAATAAACCAATTATGAACAATATCTACAATGATAGTCCTAAGGCATTTTATTACTGGAGAAGTAATCTCCATGTAACCTGAGATTTACTTCTAAATAAAAGTCCTTAGCATTAGTATTACCACCTTGTTAAAGCTTAATGTCAACCATTAATTTAACAAAAGCTAAACAAACCACAGTTAGAAGCCTCTACTGAAACACTGGCAAATGAGGAAAACAATGCCAAGGAATCTTACACTGCAGTTGTAAACATTCCTTAGATATGGCGAATATATGATTATCCTATAAGTCTATGGCTTATGCCATCACAATTAGGAAAAAAAACCCACCGTATTTATAAAGCAAGGAAAACTATCAGCTTAAAACAATGCACATTCTCCAATCTTTAATTATTTATTTTGGTCATACATAAAGTACAGGTAGTCCTCAACTTATGACCACAATGGAGCTCAAAATTTCTGTTGCTAAGCAACAGCTGTTCAGTTGCCCCAATTTACAACCTTTCTTGCCACAGTTGTTAAGTGAATCACTGCAGTTATTATGTTAGCAGTACAGTTGTTAAATTAATCTGGCTTCCCCATTGACTTTGCTTATCAGAAGGTCGCATAAGGTGATCACATGACACCGCAACAGCCATAAGTGTGAAAAACGGGCATAAATAACTTTTTTTCAGTCCCAGTAACTTTTCAGTAACTTTTAATGGTTGCTAAACAAGCTGTTGTAAGTTGAGATCTATCTGTAGTACATTTGCTTGGACGTTCACCCACTATAAGGGTCATACATGTTCTGCCCCATTGCCCTCCCCATCCAAATATTCTGAACTGACACCACATAACTGTATTTTGAAGGTCTTACTTAGACCACAGTTCAATGTTTTTTCTGTAGCATCTTGGTTATGCTTCCTTAGTTACAGAGCAATAAGTAATCAGAATCTGAGAATTCACTGCTACCAGCCCTTAATCAAACAACCATAAATCTAGGCTGCATTTACAAATATCATGATTCACTTTTACATAGAGAGCTTTAGCATCAAGGTTCAAGAAGCACAGGGCTGTGGTTAAGAAATCGGTTATGCAACAAGCAATTTACTCTATATGAGAAAGCTTAACTTCAGCTAAGGGATGTTTGTCTATTATGTTTTTAGGATAGCCTAGTTGAGCAACCTGATTCTTAAGTAGCTAGAATGGCACAATCCTCCAATGGGATTACAATTATACTTATGGGAAAAAGGAAGGCAGAACTAACTTGTGATAGTAAGTACCTATTAGTAAGAGCCCAAAAATGAAATGAATCAGATGCACACATCCAAAAAAAGATTGAAAGGACAGTGCCCACACTGAGGGTTTTGAAATTTGCTTTCCCATAGCAAACAGAGTTATCTGTAGTCATCCTCTTTTTTTCATTCACAGTTCCTGAAGAGAAAGGGATTGTTGATGATTACAGAGACCACTGATGAGGACCCTGTACACAAAGAGGGTTATCTAACAAAACACAAGGAACATTCCCTCTTATTTTGAGTGTAAACAGTAAACAGCTAAACAATGTCAAATATAAGGCAGTGGATGTTGTTATTATCACACTCTCCATAAAGCACTTAATAATTTGCTAAAAGCATTTTCACATACTCTTCCATCTAGCAAAGTGGACAAAAATGACAAATAACTTTATGGCCCTGGAATTTCAGCTATGGTAACTGGCGTGCCTGAAATTCCAGGAAAGGTTACGTTTCAACAAGTGTATCTTTCCATTTACTTACTGAGCCTCACTGGGTAGAGTAGATGCATAATTCTATGCTGTAGCCAAAAAATTGTTTCCTATTGCATTCCATTTATAACCTTTGGCAGTGTATCATACCTATGTGGTTAGCCATGCCTATTGCTGCTACTAAACAGCCCTCTTCTCACTCCATACAGCTCTAAGGATTTCACATTGTCCAAGTCCTTAAAAAAAACACACAGAGAAAAACGAAGGAAACTTTTTCACGGTTGCTGTGTTTGTACTATATGTGCGTACTTCAGGTTCTGAATCCATATTGGAAGGCATCTGAAGTCTCATAGCCAGCTCTGAAGAAAAGATAAATCATCTCTGGAAATGGCTTTGTTTTCAAACAAAGTTCACCAACTCCCATTCGATTTAAACACACAAAGTATCTTACTGCAGTTCATTAAATTCTATACAGTTCTGTGCTACCGAAAAGTGCCCAATCTACTCAAAGCCTTTGGAAATTCAGAAGCAAGCCATAATTGGCGGCAGACTTCCCAGGGATCTTTGCAAACAGCTGGTGCTAAAGTTTAGCAGTGTAAGTCTGTTCTTCTTCCCCAAATATCGTTAAGGAAAATCTATCACCATGTGAAAGTATACAAGCAGTGTTCTTCAACTCACTTTCTCCACAATGCTGTCCAATTGGCCTTGTTAATTGGGAATGGCAGGATTTCTTACCCAAACATACCAAAGGCTCCAGGCTAGGGATGGCTTGGGGTTCAGGACCACAGTACAGCTAAGGCTTCATCAGCACATCTTCCCACCCTAATTTATCATTGGGTGAAGACTGAATGCCTTAAACATCCGAAATTCATTTCTTTCTCACTTTAAGCCCAATTTCTATTCTATCTGTGTAATGTGTAAAAAAAACCACATTATTGGCTAGCATGCATTTCAGCATCAGAGAGGTTTGAACCTGCATCCGTTGTTCAGTTAAATGGAGGTGTCTTCTATTAACGTAAAGCGATTGTCTAATTCCTTTCTGAAAAATAGTCTCACATAAGAGTCCCCCTGCTTTGTTTCGCCTGGTGCCGATGTGTCTGGGGTTTTGTTTTTGGGGTCACCATAAAGTGTGAACTGGGGTCCAGGCTGATATTTCACAGCCTGGAAATCCTTTTTTCTTTTCTTTTCATCGAACGTAAAATCCAGCAGATCATACAAAAATGAAGCAAGGGTTTACTATTCGGGATCCCGAAGCCGGCTTAACGGCTGAAAGCAAAGGCGTCGGGGCCCAAGGGAGTTAAAACTAAATAAGGGGCAGAAGGGACTTCCTTGCGCTTCCACTCTGGGCCAGCAGAGGGCCTCCTTCCCCACCGAAAACTTAAGTCGCATCACAAAACTCTGGCTACCGATCCGGCGCGCAAGGTCTTGGCCCGGCGGCGGTTTTCGTCAGCTGGGGGCTCGCAGCCTCTCCTGGGCCGCCCCCAAACTGCACCAGGGACCGTCGCGGCCCGAAGCCGCCCGCTTGCGGCAACTCCCAAGTCAAGAGCAGGAAAGGCCAGCCAGGTAGTCGCCAGCCACCCACGAACCCGCTTCCCCGAAAGCTCTTCCCACGCTGCGCTTCTCTCCTCACCAGGGAGCGTTCCTCGCACGAGGTGCCCCCCCCCGCTCCCTTTCCTTTGCCCGGCACAGAGGCTTCAGGGGAGCCCGCCTCTGAGGGCCGGGAGGTTGGGGGGGGGGAGAGAGGGAGAGAGAAGCGCGGGAAGGAAGCGAGAGCTCTCTGGCTGAGAAAGTTGCAGAGGACGAGCGGAGCCAAAGGGGGGAGAGCACAACAGGCTGGGCAAAGGCGGCCGAGCGAGCGAGCGAGCGAGGCTGCCAAGTGCAGGGACGCCCGCCAAGGCACGAGCCGAGCAGGTGCCTGGTGCCCAGACACGAGTGTCCGGCGGGGTAGGGAAAAGAAAAGAAGACAAAAAAAAAAAGGCGGCGACCGAGTCGCCCACCCAGCCCGCTGTCCGTCTCCGGGGAGCGAGCCGGGAGGGTTTCCTTTTGTGGGGACTTCCTTTTCTGCCCGCCCGAGTGCCCTTACCTGGAAGTAGAGCTCCCTGAACCTTCTTGGAGGGGAAGGCTTCCTCCCGGCCAGGGCCCGATCCAGCTGCCGGGAGGGAATGGCCCCCGCCGCGCCTGGGCAGCCTGTGCCAACCCCAATCTCAGGCCAACCGCCCTGCTGGGGCTCGCCTACAACCGACCGAAAAGTTCTTTCTTCCCGGCTGGGAGGCGGTAGGCCGACCTGCCTTTCTCCTCCTTCCCGCCCCCCCCCCACACCCCTCACTCCTGGGGCCTCTCTGGCTGGGGCAGCCGCGCCGTCCCAGCCCTCCCAGGGCTGCCTTGGGGAGGGCTCCGGGCAGGGCTGCTTGGTGGAGTCAACTTCTCCGCGGCCTCGTTTCGCCTCTCGCTCGCCCCTTACCTTGCCGTCCACACAAAGCCTGCTGGGGTCCCCTCCGGAGAGTCACATCGTCTCCCAGCCGTCCAGTTCCCTCCAGCCGCCTCCTGCAGCTCCAGGAACACCGGAGGAGGCAAGCGGCTCAAATGTCTCATCAAAGCTTTATGAAGGGTGGGAAGGCAACGGAGTTGTTGGGAGCCTCTGATCTCTCTCTCTCTCTCTCTCTCTCTCTCTCTCATCCCCCCCCCACTCCCGCCGGCTGTCGTAGGAGCCTGGCTGTGCCCCCACACCACCGCCCCCTCCCTCCCTCCCTCCCTCCCTCCGTGTGTTTGACTTCACTCAGGAATTATTTAGGTCTCCCATTTCGGTTGCTATTGGTCAAGCGGCTCCCAAACGGGCACCAGCACCGGGTCGCCCGGTTTAAAGGAACCGCACACTGCCTGCTCCGCTCGCCCCCCCTGTCCCCCCTTCCCCACCTCCCCAGTCCGCCGTAACTGCACGGAAAACTCCGGCGTTTGCAGCAACCCCTTTCGCTTCTTGGAAACTTGGATTTTTCCGCTTCGCTCTCTTGTCTAGATCGGCCCCGACCTCTCCCAAGGGAGGCCTCCCAAGACGCCGGCAAATAGCTTGGACTGCGTCCAGATCCACTTCCCTCCATCCTCGGTGCCCCTTTCATCTACGGTCGGGAAGCAGGAAATTAAATTGACCGCGGGGACCCGACTGGGTGGGGGAGCAGAAAGACACCCGCGCTAAGTTCTCTTTTTGCGTTCTCTCCCCCCAGATTTCAGCATGGTAAAGAAGGCAGCGAGAGCTAGTGCAGGTCCTGCCGAGCTGACCAACGGTGGTTGGGGGGGTGGGGATGGGGGGGGGGAGAAGCGTCGTTTTCGCGGAACAGGTTGGGTGGCGTCGGATAAATCGGAACAGGGAAAAACAAGGAAGCCTGAAAGAAAGTTTTTGGGTTTAGGGGTGGTTTTTTTTGGGGGGGGGGGTGTTTGCGCGCGCTCCTGGTTTCCTAAGTTGCGGACTCTGGATCCGGAACGGGGCGACTTGGTGGCGACTTGAAGCGCTAGCAATCCCCTTAAAGCCGGAGCAGATTTAAGTTTTCTACCTGTTAGTAACGTTAAACAAACCAGATCCATTTAAATATAGCTCCCTGACTGACCTCTTCGTAGTCTACCTATTAAGAATGCAATCAAGATAACAGGCATGGTTTATTCATGAAGGGTCCGGATAACGTTACGAGTCGCTTTCGAAGAGAACACGCAGCGGGCAAACGTGCACCGTCCCGCCAGTCGGCGGATTTTCTCGCAGACATAACAACAACAGTCGGGAGAATCAACCCCAAACTCACCTTGCGCTCGCTCGCTCGCCCGCCCTTTTTTTTTTCTCCTTTCCTCTTTTAGGCGCCTAGCCGCGAAAGACAGCGCCGAGAGCTGGCATGGGAGATGCCTGGGTGGCAACCTCCGGCTTTGACGGTGGAGTTGGTTGAAAAAGAAAAATAGCATTTAAAACGCCGAAGAGCGGCTTGAAAATCAAAACTCCCCACCTTCTTGCCCAAACCTCTTTCGCGAGGCGTCCTCATCCCTTTTCCTCCCCGCCCCCCCCCCGCCCCGTTCCGTTTCTGCCGCAAATGCCGATTAAATTATTGATAGTGGAAACTGCGTGACGGTGGAAGTCAATAGTGGCATCCCCCGATTGAGTAGCTCCATTTGATCACGCTCCAGATGGGAAGAGATTTCAGGCTCGCTCGCTAGAGTGAGCTACGCTGAGATCGACCACTCTCCAGCCGTGAATGGAGGCTGTATGTATGGGAATCCACACACGAGTGCTCCGCTTTGACGTGGATGTCAGATGATTCCCCCGCCTGCCTATAAACGAGACACCTCTGCGTAGCTCGCGAGCAATCAGATTCCCACACACACACAGACACACACGCCACTGATCTCTTCCTCGCGTAGCAGAAAACCGAGGCGGCGGCAGCAGCCTGGGTGCCCGACCTTGCACGTGTTTTCTACCGCGGTTCCCCCTTCGCTTGTTTGGGCTTCCCCCAAAACGCCGGGAGAAGAGGATTTCCCTCTCTCGCGGAAGTTTTCATTTTTCAAAGAACTTCCAGGCCTGAACTTGATTCGAGAGGCTTTTGCTTGATTTTTTTTTTAAAAAAAAAAGTTGCTAAAGATTTATTTTAGACTGTGAAAACTTTAATTTTTTTTTTTTGGGCGGGGGGGGGTGAGGTGGGTGGGTGGGTGGGAAGCATCGGATCAGTGCTTCTCGACCTTGGCAACCTGAAGATGTGTGGGCTTCAGTTCCCAGAATTTCCCAACCTGCATGCTGGCTAGAGAATTCTGGGAGTTGGTCCGCACGTTTTTTTTTCAAGCTGTCAAGGTTGGTAAACGCTGTCTTAAGACAGAGCTTCCAGTCCCCTTTTGTCTGTTGTACCAAAAGATGTTAATTAGTTCGGGCTAAGAAGGAGCTGGATATAGGCTCTCTCTTAACTCTTTTAAGATCCTTTTGTCCAGCAATTCCTCAGACCTTCCTAGAAATGGGAACAAAAGGAGGTCTTAGATGTAAGGAGAATGAAAGACAACTATCGGCGCCTGATAGATTTCTCCCCTTCACTTCCTCACACTTTTGGTGACAATTTCTGGGGAAATGAAAATATGGCTGGAAATGTGCTGGTTGGGATTTGGAGGCTGAGTAGCAGATTCACAGCTGAAACCACAGGATATCTGGAATGACATAAGAAGGCTCCCCTAGAAAATACAATGGGACTTGGATTAACTTATGTGGGAAGATCTGAACAAGCAAGCACACACGACTTGACTTATCTTAATTCTTTTCCACCGTAATGAAATTCAGGAATTACTGGCCAACTCATTAGTACATGGCTAATATTTGCATGGCATGTTGAATTACAAGCTAGCTAGTTTATTAGCTTAGCATATCCAAGCGCAGGGGTTTGTTCCTACAGAGGTTTGTTCCTAAGCTAATGTGTTCTGCAAACTCAGAAAATGAGATTGAGGGAGCAAAGAAAATTGATTGACCAGCACTGTGCCAAAGCGATAATGCTGGATTAGCTAGTATGTTAATGATGAGTATGTCTGAACTATTGACTGAACAGATTGACTTTGAGCTTAGACATCTTGATAGGAGTTAAAGAGAGTCAACCATCAGACATTGCAACTGATCCTTCCTGATGCTCCAAGCTCCCTGGCTAAATAAAAAATGAAGTCTGCTACACACTTACATCAAAATCTCTCTCTCTCTCTCTCTCTGTGTGTGTGTGTGTGTGTGTGCACATGCGGATGTGTATAGATTGACACAAGGAGTCATATGACTTTTCCTTTGAGATGAAATGGTATATTAAAATTTACATGTAATTCATCTATTTTGTTTTCCCATGTTTATGACTGTAGCCCATCCAGTTTAATTTACATCCTTCTCCACCTTGACTGTTTCTAGATTGATGGGGCTATATTTTCCTTCCAGGCCAATGGAAAACAATTTGGAATCTGGACAGAGAATTCTAGAGTCTTTATACCAGACTGCTTCTTTCAGTACTCATTTTAATTGGAAAGCAGAGGGAACAGATACGGGGTTATTTGATACATGTTAAATGTATTATACTTTGAGAGATAATCTTTTCTTGCACAGTCCATCATTGCAAATGTTCCCCTTTTTACTTTTTGTCTACCTTCAGTGATTTTAAAGGGACATAATTTCAAGAAAAAGCTACTATGAATTAAAATTAACTCCCCACCCATCATTACTGTAACTTTTTATGTACATAGAGAATGCTATCTGGAATTATTATTTTTTTAGAAAAAAGAAAAGACAAAATGATAAACTTTTTCTCACTAGCTTTCTAACCATCTGTTTGGTTAATGTGATTTGATCCCAGCCTGATTTTCTGAGAAGAAAAGGTCAAGGGAAAAAAATGGGCTGTATTTCTATTTCTTCTTATTGTCAGGAAATCTAAATTAATACAAATGGGAATGATGTCAGTGAACTTGGATTTTTTACAAGAATATTTTATGCTATTAATATTTTTAATTGGCTGAGGTCAATTCTAATATTATTTGCCACATTTTACATGTAATTGCGCATGTATATGTTTCCTAGCTACATACATTTAGCTAATGTTTTTCCCTGTCATCCCCCTCATTCCCAATAAAAGGTATAGGATATTACTAATTCAGTTAAGTGCAAAAACAAATAAGCACATTTTTTTAAAAAACAAAAATCTATTCTGCCTTTTAAAATCACAATTGGCTAGTAGTGAAATTATAGTGCACATGCTCTGGGTGCAATCAACACTTTTGAAAATATGCAATATAATTTTATAATAGAGTAAAGCAATCCTCTGATTCACTGTTGGGTTGTGTACAGCCAAATCAGCTCACCTGCCATTACAATTCAGTAAAACAATACAGCTAGAAAAGTATAGTAGTGTGACACCCATTGGGTTTAATGTGAATAGAAGAACAAATAACTTTGGTTTCTATTAGGCTACAATTTGGAATGTCTAATGCCAAAGGCAATTCCTTTGATTCTGGGATAGTAAATTGTTTGAAACTTGTGTAAACCATGGTTTCTGAGTAGTGTGATTTTGTGAACTCAGTCACGGGGATTTTCCCCCAAAAAACATAATTAATTTAAGAGAAAGCATTGCATGGTCCTAAATCTTGGTGAAAGGAATTTAAGCAGTAGTTGTGTTTTAACTCATTCCTTTGTGCTGTTTGAAATACGTATCTACCTTGTTTTCAAGCTGTTATTTGTCCTACAAAAAGAAGATACTGATTAATTCAGCTTCTACCCTGTTTTTCATTGAAATAAATTCCACAAGTTATAATAAGTCTTATTTTCTGAGGAATACAACAGAAACTGCCTCCAGTTTGAATAAACGAGCTTATTCCTAGTAAGAACAAAGTGGGAAAGATCACAGAACAAGGAATAATACAAGAACAATTAGATTCAGTAGATATATAATTAAACTCTGAGCAATCAACCAAAATGAAAAAAAATGAGTGAAGGTATTTAAAAAATTGTCATTAGATTTTAATAATGGGCTGCTTGGATCAAGTCAAGACCTAACTTACTCCAGCATCTTTCTTACATATATTTTAAGGGTAACCACAAGCAGGAGATGATAATAACATTCACTTCTATTTTTATTCCCTCGCAACTGATATTTGGGAACATGCTGTCCCCAAATTAGAAGTATATGATAGCCCTTGATAAACCTGTACATGTAGTCCTCAAGTTACAACAGTTCATTTAGTGTCTCTTCAGTTACAATGGCACTGAGAAAAGTGACTTATGACCATTTTTCAGTTACAATCTTTGAGGCATCCCCATGATCATGTGATCAAAATTCAGATGCTCGGCAATTGGTTCATACTTACGACCTTTGCTATGTCCCAAGGTCATGTGATCACCTTTTGCCACCTTCTGACAAGCAAAGTCAATGGGGAAGCCAGATTCACTTAACAACCAGGTTGCTAACTTATCAACTGCAAATGATTCACTTGACAACTGTGGCAAGGACATTAAATGGGGCAAAACTCACTTAACAAAAGAAATTTGGGGCTCAATTGTGGTCGTAAGTCAAGGACTACCTGTATTCTGCTTATTTATCCCGTTCTTTTAAAAGGCATTTAGTTGGTGGCCATCACCATCTCAAATGAAAATAATGTCCATGGATTGGATTATGCGCTGTGTGAATAAGGACTTTTTTTGACTATTCTGAATCTGCTTCTAATGTGGTTCATTGGTATTTTGAGAAAGTAAATAAACTTTTTCCTAACCATTCTTTTTACAGCATATCATGCACGATCCTTTTTGGTAATGTGTATAGAATTATTATTAATGCTATGCTGTATTATTATGTTATTTACTGTTGCATTAGTTCCAGCTATTGCATCTTTAAAGCTTTTAGAGTCTTTTGAAGTGAATTATAAATTCATTTTTTAAAAAAAAATGTCAGTTACCTTTCAAGTTACCTTTCTTTCCAAAGTGAAGTGTGTCAGACATTCTATCTAGTTCTTTGTTTTTCACAAGAAAGAAATTAATTTCTCCTGAATAGTTTGGTTGCCTTCTTCTACACTTTTTCCAGCTCTATTGTATTCTTTTTCAAATGAGGCAAACAGAATTGTACACAATATTCATTTATGAATGTCCCATAGATTTATGTGCAAACGTAATAAATGTTGGTTATTTTATTTTCCGACTTTCAAAATCTCTTAAGCTATTGACAACTTTAGCATGAGAATGCTTCTTCAAACTTTCTCTACCCTAAACTTTCAAAAAACCATATTTACTCTTATTAACAAATGTTTGAATGGGAAAAAAAACTATACCTTTATACAGGATTATACATGAGTTTGTTATATTCATCAGTTCTTAATTATAGTACCTTTGACTCATGACAAGAATTTTATCTCATCTAGAATCAGAGGTGTCCACAATGGGGTGAGAAATGGCAAAATTAATATCACATGTAATATCACCACCCTTTTCGTACATACAACATGACATTGTGTGCACTTATAAAAAGGAGGAAAGCTTCTGTCACAATCCTGTTCCATTTGTGTTGGAGGCACCATTTAAGGTGCTTCTGGGCTGAAAGGATTAGCCAATAGCATCACTGTTGCCCAGGGGATGCCCACAGGGACTCCTTTCATATCCCCATCAAGGAGCTGGAGTGAATGACAGGAGCTCACCCTGGTCTGCAGCAGCACTTGGGTCTTGAATGCAGGCTTCTAACCTCCAACCCAGTGTCCTAACAATGTGAGCCACCACATTCTCATCTGTCACAATGGCATCATCCCTCACTAGATAATGTGTAATGACTTTCATTTTAGAGTCATTCATTTCCACCTCAAAACATGAAACTGGAGCTCTACACATTGTCAAGTCCTGCAAGGTAAGCAATCCAGGATAGAAAAACTTCTTGGATTTCTGGAATTTTATTGCTGGTGGGACACAGAATCTTAAAAGGCTGCTAAAGCAATTCTCCAGATTGGTTTATATCTAAAGTAATTAAGCAGAGTTACTCTAAGCCTCTTTCTGTTGCTTTTCCTCTGCCCTGGGCTGGAGTGTTTTTGCCTACTTATTCCCAGGTTCTGCTAGACTTTCTATCATATTTGCTTAAAGGTAAAGGTAAAGGTTCCCCCGCACATGCCTGCTAGTCGTTTCTGACTCTAGGGGGCGGTGCTCATCTCTGTTTCAAAGCTGAAGAGCCAGCGCTTGTCCAAGGATGTCTCCGTGGTCATGTTGCTGGCATGACTAGACACCAAAGGTGCACGGAACGCTGTTATCTTCCCACCATAGTGGTCCCTATTTTTCTACTTGCATTTTTACGTGCTTTCGAACTGCTAGGTTGGCAGAAGCTGCGATGAGTAACAGGCGCTCACTCTGTTACACGGCACTCAGGATTCGACCCGCTAAACTGCTGACCTTCTGATCGACAAGTTCAGTATCCTAAGCCACTGAGCCACCGCATCCCTTATCATATTTGCTTACTTCAGGATAAATCCCACTGAATTGGACTTTACCTTTCAGCAAATATTAATAGAATTACCTGTAAAGACATCAACCAAAATTATGATTCATACTCTCCTCATGGAATTAATGTGCCACTGGTTTATAAAGTGGATAAAAACAAAATATACAAGCAATCCTCATTTAGCAATGACATTTCAAATCAGCAACTTGGTTGTTAAGCAAAGCGGTCACACAAGTGAAACCACAACTGTGATTATGAGCTTTCTTCAGTTTTCCTTTGCTTTACAGGCCTGTGAAGATTGTAAATGGATTGGTTGAAGAGTTACTTTTTCATAATAGCAAACAGTCGTTAAACAAAGTAGTCACTAAATGAAGACTACCTCTATAATTTTTTTGATACCATATACCAGTGATGGCGAACCTTTTAGAGACTGAGTGCCCAAAATCCACCCCCGCCCGCCACCCCGCCCCCACGCATGGCTGCCCACTGCCTCCATGGCCCACCGCAGCAGATCGCCCAGGCGTCCCAGCAGTGCCATGCCCTCCGCCTGCACCCTGCAGCATCAGCGCGATGGGGCGCGATGGGGTGTGACAGTGGAGTCTTGGACCTGCTGCCCAGCTGCCATGTCCTTGGCTGTGCTGCTCCACATGGGCCACGCCTGGGGCAACTCTTTTCTGGAGGGCTGCTGGTGAGGAGATGGCCATGGGGGGAGGCGGGACTGGAGTGATGGCGCACGTGCCCACAGAGAGGGTTCTAAGTGCCCCCTCTGGGGCACGTGTCATAGTTTCACCACCACTGCTCCATACTCAAAGTAAACCTTTTTACTTTGCAGTTGTTAAGCAAGTGGTGGTAATTGCTCAAGTTTAATGCTAGGTTAGTAAACTGACTCAACATTTACATAAACTTGTACCTGTTCTAACTTTGGCATTTGAGATTTTGTCCTTATGAAAGACATGACATAAGGCCAAATCTAATGCCCAAGATCCTGACTCAATCTCCTTTTCTAAATACTTTAGGAGTTCACTAGTGAATTAAAATCTGGATGTATACCAAAGCATTCATGAAGTGCTTCATACTGATAAAATCCAGAAAGCTGAAAGTTAAAACAGTTAAACACCATAGTCTTTGGTATCATCAGTTATTTCCAACAACTGATATTCAAGATGTTACCAAACTAACAATGCTTACTTAGTCAAATATGTCTTCCTTGCAGAATGTTACTTGATTGCATTGCTAGAATGTATAAAATTAAATTAGAACTGGATAGATTTTAGCATATTGCACACAATTTGTTATATTAATTAAAATATTTTTAGCTCAGTGGGATTTCTAACCAAACCTCAAAAAGTGGCTAAAGTGGCAACGTTACTGAAATATTGAAACTCCTGTTTTACTGGTTGAGATGGATCTTATACTGTATACCTTGTCTGAGGATGCATAAAACCTAATAGCAAATTTTTAAAATGGTCAGAAGTTAAGCAGTAAGGTAAAATCTTTACTATTTAAATGCATGCTGTCTCTGACAAAAATCATTAAAATTTTCCATTCAGGCATTTTGTTACCTGTACCAATAATAATTGCACCACATGTACGTGTTTTGCAAACCAGCGTATATGCATCAATTTGTTTCAGTTCACAATTGTTTATTCTGGGATTTCCTGAGATTTGGTAGAAAATGTGAAACCAAACTTTTGAGATTTTTCTTGGCACCGAGTACCCATTTTCAAATACGTATTATTTGAATCTATAAGGCTTTGCTTTCCTGAGATGTAGCTTTGATTTCCTGAAATGTAATATATTAGCAAACAGATTGACGCTTATATATTTTTTCTCCAGATCTACGTTATTGTAACAAAAGAGCTTCTGAGAAAGCCAATTAATTAATAAGTTATACTATAACATTTCTGATTTCATAAACCATACTGGGCTAGTATTAAAAAGGTCTATTAAATGAAATACAGCTGCAATAGATACAGATTCTCAACTGCGAGAAGCAAGAGGAAAGTTTATACAAGATTAATTTGCTCCAGGCTATAGTGACTCCCATAACATTAGGGATCCTCTCAGCTTCACCTATGTGTGACAGAGTTACACCTCCTGCCTTTGCACTCTTGCACTCATACCTCACAGGAATTGGAATTAATTTCACTGGTGTTACTAGATTACTTACAGGTGCTTTGGGTGACATTAAAAAGCAACTAAGACAACACAGTATTTGGTGTCTAGAACCATTGACAGGACTGCATCCTCTCAATTTTGCATACTCCCAATCAAGTAGAAGGAGCAGTTCTAATAATAGATTAGAGTTGCAGCAGAAAGTAAGTATACTATCAGGACCAAAGAGCCGAATGCAGCTGAACGTGCTGCGTGAGAAAGGGAAAAAAAACCACCTTTTCTTTTTAGACACTTTCTAAATTCGAATCTAAAATTTGCTTGGTGGAAAAGTTGTTGGAGGAGTATATAGAATTATTGAGTGAATATACTGTATATAGTTATAAAGTGAATCTTCTGCTGGGCTTCTCTGATTGAATCAAGAAACTGTTCCTGCTTTGAGAGATGAAAAGAGCAAGAAATGAATTTGTCTTGACTTCCTAATATTTTCATATGTCAGTTTCCTTCCATCCCTCTGATGGAACGCTCCATCTGTACCTCTATTTCCATTCTCCCCCAAATCAGGTCAATTTCCCACAAACTTTTGCCTGGAGTCCTGAACATCTCATTCTGAACTGGGGACAAAATGGTGTATAACTCTATGAGGGTTCAGGTGGATCCTCCCCAGCTTGGAACTCCTTCCCTCCCTGACCTTTTCAATTGGGACTGCAAGGCCTTGAGACAAATAGGCAAATAGAAAGATACACTAGAGCAGGGGGTCTTCAAACTTGGCCCTTTTATGACTTGTGGACTTCAACTCCCAGAATTTCTCAGCCAGGGATGCTGGCTGAGGAATTCTGGGAGTTGAAGTCCACAAGTCATAAAACGGCCAAGTTTGAAGACCCCTGCACTAGAGTTTTTCTTTGCATTTCCCTCAGTCAGTAGTTCTGAGTGTTGGAAAAACAATGAGGCTATATTTGGGTTTTTAGAATATGAGTATCAGGGCATTGCTAAAAATTAAATACCCAAATGGAAACTAATCCAAACCACATTTCTTTCTTGAGTCAATTCATATGGCTTGTGCTTAGAGCAGACATGTCAAACACAAGGCCCGGGGGCCGGATCCGGCCCACGAAGTGGTTTCATGTGGCCCGCGAAGCCATCCTGGAAACAGTGAGGGAATGGCCCCCACTGCCTTGGCCCTGGCCCAGAGACCCTCCTTCTGCCAGAGACCCTCAGATCTGTCCCACTCCTGCCCAGGCCCCCATAGGCACCCTTGATGCCAACGATGTAGAACTGGCCATGCCCACCCAGTAGGCCATATGCACTCTAGCCACGCCCACCCAGTAGGCCACGCCCACCCTGGCCATACCCACCCGGCCCCCTGAGGGCAACCGCAATGCTGATGTGGCCCTCAGTGAAATTGAGTTTGACACCCCTGGCTTAGAGGCTTGGTTTCTGTTGCTACGCATAGGGCCAAGGGTTTCCTTGACTTGTGTGCTGTCATTCATTTCATTGAATACTTAACATAGGCAGCTTAGCATTAATTTAAATCTATATGCCTATCAGAAAGGGTCTTGGATGTCTTGTAATCCAACCTCCTGCCCGAGCAGGAGACTCTGTACCATTTTGGACAAATGTCTGTTCAATCTTGTCTTAAAAACCTCCAATGTTGGAGCACCCACAACTTCTGAAGGCAAGTAATTCCAGTAATTGTTCTGTCAGGAAATTTCTGCTTAGTTCTAGGTTTGATCTCACCTTGATTAGTTTACATCCATTGCTTCTTGTCCTGACTTCAGGATAGGTTGTCCCCTTCTTTGTGACAGCTTCTCAAATATTGGAAGACTGACATCTAGCCCTCCTCCTCATTAGTTGAGAGATACCCAGTTCCTACAACCATTCATCATACGTTTTAGCCTCCAGTCCCCCAACCATCTTTGTTGCTCTTTTCTGCACTCTTTCCAGAGTATCAACATCTTTTTTTGTATTGTGGTGATCTGAAATGGACACAATATTCCAAGTGTGGTATTACCAAGGCAGTATATACAGGTACTCCTTGACTTACAAACACAACTGAGCCCAAAATTTCTGTTGCTAAGCGAAACTTTTGTTAAGTGAGTTTGCCCCATTTTACGACCTCTGTTGCCACAGTTGTTAAGTGAATCTTGCTTCCCCATGCACTTTGCTTGTCACAAGATCCCAAAAGGTGATCACACAACCCCAGGACACTGCAATCATCATAAATATGAACCAGTTGCCAAGCATCTGAATTTTGATCACATGACCACGGGAGAGCTGCTACGGTCGTAAGCGTGAAAACTGGTCATAAATCACTTTTTTCCATGGTGTAACTCTGAATGGTCATTAAATGAAGTGGTGTAAGTCAAGGACTACCTTTACTTGGAAGCCACTTTATTGTTGCTACCACTGAAAGAGATAGTAACTGTGTTTTATTATTTAAAACCCCTCCGAAGGAATTACATTTGCCAATTCTCATTATAGAGGAAATAGAATACGTAAAAACATTTTAGAGAATATTTTTTCCCCACAGTGATTTTTCTTCTTGCTCTTCAAATGTCTATTTTCCATTCATCAAGTAAAATACCTTTTCAGTGAAAATAAAAACACAAGCTCTCAAAAAGAACATTTTTAAAAAAATAATAATTGCCAAATATGTTTAATTATATCTTGTTACCACTTCCAGTTCCAATTTCATTTTTATAGTATACCAATTCCACTAGTTGATACGTAAACTGTTTTTAGCTTTTGTTAAAAGTAAGTGTGGCATTATTTCACAAGTTGTGCTCTTTTGAGGCATGTGTTCAACCTTATGATATATGTGAAAACATGGTGGAGCTTGTGGTGCAATGCATTTTTACTGTATTTCACAAATTTGTACAACTGCTTCTCTGGCCAGGTTGCTCTGGGCGGTGAGCAGAAATAAAAACCCGACCAAACAATCATATCCAATTCAAAAGGAACTAGGCTGAAGCCTCTAAAAAAATTACATTATCAACAGTTTAGCTTGGCCTAAACTGTGAGTTGTAGGCCTCCCTGAGGAACGAAAGCCAGCTGGGTAACTTTGGCAGTCATTTTCTCTCAGTCCAACTCAACTCACAGAGTCTGATGTGGCAAAAATAGAAGGCAAAGTTTTGAGATATTTTTGCCACCTTAAGTTTATTTATTTATTTATTTATTTAGATTTGTATACCGCCCTTTCCTGAAGGACTCAGGGCGGTTTACAGGGTAATGAAAACAAGAAATACAAAAGTTAAAAACGATTAAAAAAATTACAACAGTCCCTGAAAAAGTAAAAAAACCCAATTAAAATTAAAATTAAAATCTCAGCCTGGGCCAGAGAGCTCGAAGAGCCATGTCTTCAGGTCCTGGCGGAATGAACGGAGATCGGGGGCAGTCCTCAGCTCCACGGGCAGCTGGTTCCAGAGGGCAGGCGCACCCACTGAGAAGACCCTCCCCCTGCGTGTTACCCACCGGCAATCTTTTACTGGCGGCACCCTGAGAAGACCCTCCCTGTGGGAGCGCACTGGACGAAGGGAACTTGATGCTGGCAGCAGGTGTTCCCTCAGATATCCCGGACCCAAGCCATTTAGGGCTTTATAGGTCATTACCAGCACCTTGAATCTCAATCTCAAGTTGACCTAAATAAAATAAAACTACTACAACCACAATAATACAGGTAGTCCTCATTTGGTGTCCACAATTGGGACTGGGAACTCAATAATTAAATGAAGCAATTGCTAAGGGAAACTGCAATTGTGTTTATGATCATACTTCAATTTTCGTTTGCTTAACAGGCCTGCAAAGGTTGTAAATGTGAGGATAGTTGTAAAGTTACTGTAATGTATTGGGATTTTACTTGAACTGTTTCACGTGTCTGTTTGAATGCTGCTTAAGGTTGCTCAATTGGTGTGTCTGTGTAACAGTCACTGACTAAGCCAGACTTGCTGTCTCCAAGAAGATCATTGGTTGATTTGGGGCAGGAATGGGCTCCTTTAAACCTATTGGCCGCCAGCTAGTGGCCAACTGTATAAGTAGCTGCGCAGAAGCCTCTGTTTCAGTTCTGTTCCTGCTTGCCTCAATAAAGCAATGTTCCTGTTTGCAACCTCTTGTCTCACTTACTGCCTCCAAAGAACTCACTACACAACAGTTACTTTTTCATTTATTGTCATAACTGTGGTCATTAAACAAGGCAGTTGCTAAACAAGGATTACCTGTAATATCAAACAAAGGCACACAGAGCTCCATGAACATCTGGGCCCCAGTGCCCGGGGAAGAGCTATCTCTTCACTGCCTTCTGAAACACAGTTAGGGCTATCTGATGGTGCTTTCAGGAGTCTTTCTGCCCCTCTGTGGACCTCACTTATTAAAGGCAAAATATCACTGGAGGAAGTTAAAAGTATGAAAATAATGTAACAAACATTATTTATTTTATATGGCAACCAACTTCCTTTGTATCTTCAAAAAGAATCCTGAACTTTGTTGTTGTTGTTGTTAGTTGCAAAGTCATGTCCGGCCCATTGCGACCCCATGGACAACGTTCCTCCAGGCCTTCCTGTCCTCTATCATCTTCTGGAGTCCATTTAAGCTCACGCCTACTGCTTCAGTGACTCCATCCAGCCACCTCATTTTCTGTCACCCCCGTCTTCTCTTGCCCTCAACCTTTCCCAGCATTAGGCTCTTCTCTAGTGAGTCCTTCCTTCTCATTAGGTGGCCAAAGTATTTGAGTTTCAACTTCAGGATCTGGCCTTCTAAAGAGCAGTTGGGGTTAATCTCCTCTAGGACTGACCAGTTTGAACTTTACAGAACTATATTATAGGTCCAAACATACAATTTCCTCAAAAATTCTCTAACCTTCCCCTGTAAATATATCCTGGGTTTCTAGGTGACCCCTATGTCACAGATCTCCTCACAATTGTCACAACAAGAAAATTACATGGCAAGCAGTACAATGTGTTGCCATCAGAATATTTCAGTGGTCCAAGGCAGAGTTCCCCTGGCTTTGCAGACTGGCAGGGTGGGGGAGGGGATGGTTCCATGCAAGCAGTAGTCAAGCACACATGTGCAGTTAATTTGCTCAGTGAGAGAAAGTTCTTTTAATTGCTGGGGGATATGCACCAAAAGGGTGTCTTAAGCAGTTAACTAGAAACACCTATTTATCTCTGAAAACATCTGAAGCACCACCCTAAAATGGGCTCTGTGCTGGGGCATCCCCCAAACTCATGGATGTTGTGCATCTCTACTCTGAAGTATGGCTGCATGTCCACTGCTCCTATCCCACAGATGCCCCTCAAAGATTATTGTGTCACTCCTGGCCAGCTCCTAGGCTACCATTTGTTTGAACATATGCTCAAGTTAAACAGAATACCTTAAAACAGAATTAGGTGGGAAAGGATGAAAGAGGTAAGGAGTAGCGCTATGATCATATTTCACTTCAATTGTACCCACATATATTGCAAAAAAGATGCATCTCTTGACAAAACAAGACTTGGATCCAATAGCTAAGGTAGGAAGGGGAACATTTGACTTCCACATACTTGCCAAACTATAACTCCCAGCAGTTCCAAACTAGCCAGACAATGAATAATGATGCCGGAAGCATTCAGTTTTCTAAAATGCTTTTCTATTAGCATTTGTAATTTAACATATTGAATTCTGGGGTGGGAGTTGTATCATTTACTAGCCCACATTTGTATCAGAGTGTTGAAGCCAGTGTTCAAGAGTGCTAATTTGCATTTTACTAGACTTCATTCATTATGCATTTAATAATTGTATTTTTACATTCTGAAATTACATAGCAAGCAAAGAAAAATATTTAACAGGTGTGATTGTGTGTGTGTGTGTGTGTGTGTTTGTGTGTTTTAAAGTAAGTGTATGAGAATATGGGTAAAGACCTCTGCTTCAGCAGCTGCACTGCTACTTGAAATGAACCAATGGGCTGCTGGATAACTGTTGTTATTTATTGCAAACCAGCAAAAGGCTCTGACTCATAAAAATGCAGATGATTTGATATTCAGAAGCCTTGAAGACTCATAAATCACCAGAGATTGGATTGCCAAAAGTGCTGTCTTCCACAGATCGGTGAAAGATGTTTTCCCTTTCTGCTCTTTCTAAATTAGTAGCCTTTTATTTTCCCAGCAATTAAATTAGGGGTAAGGCTTATAATAGTCTATAGAGGAACACAAGTGTTATCTAAACCATTATCCTGTTCCTACCAAGTACATCATCAAGCCTTACTTAATTAATGTAATCTCATGGTGAGATGGTATCCAAGATGAACCAAATAATTTTGGCACCCAATGGGAAAAAAATGTATGGCTGTGCCTGTTCATCCTGGCCAAGTAATGCCAATAGAATCAATACAAACAAGTAACATTGGCAATCTTTTTATAACAGCAACATGATTTTTTTTAAATTTGAAGTAACATTAAAACCAGAATTAAAAGCCATCATGAAGGTAGGTCATTCACCAGGTTGACCTAATTCACTTCAGATAGTATATCATGAAGTGCCCTATTATTATGAGAGTGGGAAAAATGTTTTTTTTTAAAGATTCTCTCAATGTAGCTTTACAATAAAGTAGAAATAACTCATCTGGCTGTGTTTCCTATCTGGTTTATGATGTCAGTCTTACCCCATAAGAGTGGCATCAGTGTTGCAAGTAAGAAAGTACAATTCGCCTTCACAACCCCAGTCTCCTTTTCACCTCAGAAAGGTGTTTTCTGAGCTTGCCCTGCCCACTATGTAGCTGTGGACTATGCTGTCTCTTATCTGACCAGTCCATTGGCAGCGTCTCTTTGTCCCTTCTCCCAAGATCACAGACCATTACAAGAGCCCTGCAGCTGGTGAATCAGGTAAAAAGTAGGAATTTAAAAAAATAGGTAAAAGGTAAAGTTTCCCCCGCACATGTGTGCTAGTCGTTTCCGACTCTAGGGGCCAGTGCTCATCTCCGTTTCAAAGCCGAAGAGCCAGCGCTTGTCCGAGGACGTCTCCGTGGTCATGTGGCCGGCATGACGCCAAAGACGCATGGAATGCTGTTACCTTCCCACCGTAGTGGTCCCTATTTTTCTACTTGCATTTTTACGTGCTTTCGAACTGCTAGGTTGGCAGAAGCTGGGATGAGTAACAGGCGCTCACTCTGTTACGTGGCACTCGGGATTTGACCCGCCAAACTGCCGACCTTCTGATTGACAAGCTCAACGTCCTAACCAAAAGATAAATTATCATCCCCCATGTCAATGGTGAATACTTGACCATCCAGCCCAGGTCTCCTTCCAGAAAATGGTTGCTACATACGACTGCTCTAAATTCCAGTATATTCTTCCTATAATTGCCGTGGGAATTTCTGACCTCTTGAGAAGGTACCACCACTCACACACCCTACAACATAAAATTCTCTTCATGTGGTTCAGCCCATTGGATCGAAAAAAAATGTGGTATACAGCTTCACAATTCTTTTATGAGCACCCATGTAAGATTCTATACAAATCCTTGGTCAGAATAGACTCTGGCTTCCTATCCTGATTTCTTTGCAAGATTATTTTCCACTCCAACAATAAGACTTCTTTCTAGAGGTGCTTTCTGTAGGGTTTGAATTCAGAAATGTGGTTAACTCTTTGCTAAAGTCAAAATGAAGCAGGGATTCTGAGAATTTGAGGAACCTTTTATAATCCTAGAAAGCCTTTTCTTGTGTGGCATCTCATTGCCAAGCTAGCTTTTTTTTTAGCATACAGTGCAAAAGTTCTCAAAGGATTGCAAGATTTTCCCCATATGACAACAATTTAACAACTCTAAATATGAACCGTGGGATTCTGTGTCAATGAACTTCTTGGCTAGGTGCAACTTTGTCACTCAACATACCTCTCTTTAGCAGTTTTGTTTCTTAAGAACTGTACATCTGGCCTGTTGAAAAAAACAAAACACTTCTCTTCTAGTCTTCAAAGCACTTTCTTTAGTGTGAAAAGTTATTCCACATAACCTTTTGCTCATGATGAGAATGGGCAATCCTTGCCACTAACTCATGGACTTCCCTTTAAATATTTTTCCGTGGCTTTTTGAAATATGCCTAATGAAACTCTGTAGGTGAACTATTGTGCTATTGTGCTAATAGCAATAGCACTTAGACTTATATACCACTTCACAGTGCTTTACAGCTGTCTCTAAGCAGTTTACAGAGTCAGCATATTGGCCCCAACCATCTGGGTCCTCATTTTACCGGCCTTAGAAGGATGGAAGGCTGAGTCATATAACACTTTGGGAGTGTTGATGGTTGCACTTCTTCTCAAACTCCATCTGTTGGAAAGCCTGAGTCGGGCCAGTTTGATAAAATCTCAGTCCCCACCCAATTTGGCTAAAAACTCCTCTGTCTGTGGATTGGTCTACTTTTTTGACTATCCATGTCCACAGCAAATTCTTAGGTAGGTTGGCATTGTCATGACAGATTTCCAAACCAATTTAAGATATCACTTTAATTCTGGCATCTTAACAAAATCAATAGCAGATGCATGAAAGGGCAATCATGTCCACTGTGGGCGTCTGCTAATTGTGTTTTGAACTTCTATAATAAACTAGCCAATCTAGGGGAACAGTTCCTTGCTTAGACTTGTTTCTATGTGTGTATTCTATACGACACCCACATTTTTCTTAATCATCTTCATGACCTAGAAATAGTCAATGTCAACTTTATAAGCATTTCTTAGATGCCCACACACTACATGCGTTCTTTGGGTTCTCAGAACCCTTTTCAGATTTTGTTTTTCCTGGTCCATCTAATTATCTGTTAACAGCCCTGTAAATCATGCATTATTCATCAATTTCAAGGTGTAAATAGCTTCTGCTTTAAAAGGCAAGATGTGTCTAATTACCATTGCAGAAATTTCTCTCCTTTCAAGTTGCAAAGAAATAAATAATGATAACAGATAAATAAAATTCATCAGCCTTTGGACTGATTATTGATAAATGAACAATTGTTTTTTTTTAAAGTGCTCTGAATTCTAAACCAATCCACACATACCAGTGGCATAAAATTGTCTCCCACTGGTCCAAGGACTGGGAAAAACCTATGTTCTTCTTTTCCACAACTTACACGGTCAGGGAATGATCTAAAATGGTATGCATATGAAAAAGACTGAGGCCTAATGAACTAGGTTACTTAATCATCTGACTTGAATGTCAGAATAAATTGGACACCATAGGATATAGGTTAAGCACCCAGCTGGAGAAATTGTGTCCTAGTGCAGCACTGAAAACAACACAGTGTTTCTCTCTCACGTTTGTATGTAAAGAAAGAAAAAGGAGAAGCAGAAATGATTTAGTAGAATCTAGAGATGCACTGTCCTGAATGAGAATCTCACTTTTCTTTTCCTGAGAGGTTTATTGCTTAATTGTATTCCACTGACATAAAATCATTTAATTTATATAATTGTTTGAATTAACCCTTGACTATATTTTTGTGCAGCTTCATGATGGTTTGTGTATGTGTAGTCTTTCTTTTCATCCTGCCATACATCACATACATCACCGTCCTTCGGGAGAAGGGCGGTATACAAATATAATAAACTAAACTAAAAAAACTAAACTTATGTATTTCTTCAGGTATAACTCTATACATGAATTGTGCAGTCAACACATAATCAGGACTAATAAATTGTCTACTATCCATCTTTCTCTGTTTTTTCCAATTGCATTTGATTGTGGAACTGCCCAATGGTGTCCTTGGTGTGGCTTAAAAAGGTCACCATGGCAGCATGATTAAAGACCCACCCATTTGTATGTGCAGATCACATTGGTGTATGCCCCCAAAGGGTGGTGCTTCAAAGAGAAGTGCCATAATCCCCATCATGCCTCATAGACCTTGCTACCCCTGCCAAGGGTTTGCAATGGGGGGGGCAGATAATTGCAAAATAATTGCTCAGTCAGATGATCAAACTCTTCACCTAGCAGCTAGTGGGAGAAAAGCCAAACAACATATTAGCACCTAGAAGTGTCATATGTGGTGGTTCAGGAATGAAAACCAAGAAGGACTGTTGATCAATTCTATAGAGCCAACATAGCCCATCTTGTGATAGGGCAGACATTTGGCTGTCTTTGTCAACAATGTAAGTTTAGAAATGCAAACTGTCTGCAAACTGGTATGATCAATTTCAAGTCTTTGGAAACCTATCAGAGACAGGCATGATATAAAACTTTTAAATGGTTAAAAAAAAGGCCCTCCCCCAAAAAGTCTAGAGTATCCCATAATATAAAGTTGAAGAGATTATACAATAGAAATAATACAGAAGAAGAGTAGAAACAGTAAAAGATTGTTGAACAAATATTCTTCTGACAACAGATTGAAATTACTGTATACTCTGCAAGTACAAAAGGATGCATCCTTATGTGATTATCACTGTATTGTTTTACTCTACAAGGCATTGTACAGTTTGGTCATCCATACACCATGCATGAAGCACTGCCTTATGGATCATCTTTAGGCAAATCTTCGACTTCTGGAGGATTGTTAAGATCTGGCTCTTTGCCTAGGGTTTGGACTATGATATAAGTGAACCCAGCAACTGGAAGAATCTGGAGAATTTATATGATGTTGTAGCCTTGTGATAGGATATTAGATGCTCTTGTTCAATTTGGACTATTTTATTTATTCTAGGGAGTTCCAGAAAAACATCTACTTCTGCTTCATTGACTATGCTAAAGCCTTTGATTGTGTGGATCATAACAAACTGTGGCAAGTTCTTAAAGAGATGGGAGTACCAGACCATCTTATTTGTCTCTTGAGAAACCTATATGCGGGCCAAGAAGCAACAGTGAGAACTGGACACGGAACCACTGATTGGTTCAAAATTGGGAAAGGAGTCCAGCAAGGCTGTATACTGTCGCCCTGCCTATTTAACTTATATGCAGAGCACATCATGAGAAAGGCAGGGCTAGATGAATCAAAAGTTGGAATTAAGATTGCCGGAAGAAATATCAACAACCTAAGATACGCAGATGATACCACTCTAATGGCAGAAAGTGAAGAAGAACTAAAGAGCCTCTTGTTGCGGGTGAAGAAGGAGGGTGCAAAACTTGGGTTGAAACTTAACATTAAGAAAACCAAGATCATGGCATCTGGCCCTCTCAATTCCTGGCAAATAGATGGGGAAGAAATGGAGGTAGTGACAGATTTTATTTTCCTGGGCTCCAAGATCACTGCAGATGGGGACTGTAGCCAAGAAATTAAAAGACGCTTGCTCCTGGGGAGAAAAGCCATGGCAAATCTAGACAGCACACTAAAAAGCAGAGACATCACCCTGTCAACAAAAGTGCGTATAGTCAAGGCTATGGTCTTCCCAGTTGCAATGTATGGCAGTGAAAGTTGGACCATAAGAAAGGCTGAGCGCCAAAGAATTGAGGCCTTTGAACTATGGTGCTGGAGAAGACTCCTGTGAGTCACTTGGACTGCAAGGCGATCAAACCGGTCAGTCCTAGAGGAGATCAATCCTGACTGCTCTTTAGAAGGCCAGATCCTGAAGCTAAAACTCAAATACTTTGGCCACCTAATGAGAAGGAAGGACTCACTGGAGAAGAGCCTAATGCTGGGAAAGATCGAGGGCAATAGAAGAAGGGGACGACAGAGAATGAGGTGGCTGGATGGAGTCACTGAAGCAGTAGGCATGAGCTTAAATGGACTCCAGAAGATGGTAGAGGACAGGAAGGCCTGGAGGAACGTTGTCCATAGGGTCGCGATGGGTCGGACACGACTTCGCAGCTAACAACAACAAATTTATTCTGTTTATTTTTCGTTTGATGTTAAGTGTGAGTTGCCTTATCTTGCATAATATAGGTGGTCCTATCAGTAATAGCTAAAGATATTCTAGAAAGTATTCAGAATAGTAGATGTATAATATTATTCCATTTTATAAGGCAGAAAAACACATGAATGACTTGTAGCCTTGTACTGAGTGAGTAGAACTGGCAACTTTCTGAGAGCATCTGAAATCTTTATTCAGTCCTAGCATTGGCAGAGTTTCACCTCATTTCAGATATTTGGCACAGTGTCTCTTTTATATGTCATCTGATGCTGCCAACGTTTTATAAGTTATTTCTTTTGGCACTTACTTCTCTTTTGCAACTTCATGGGGTTGTAAGTAGACAAATGTGGTTACTTCTCCAAAGGTAGAAGTAAGTAATATTTATAGTTATGAAATGTATAAAATTTCCTTATCCCATGCCTTCTAAATATACATATTGTATATATATATATATATATATATATATATATATATATATATATATATATATATATATATATGTACAATATGTATGTACTTGTTAGTAATGAGTTGTGGGGGGGCACGAAGGGAGGCTCAGCCAATCTCAATGTATACATAGTTGTACTTTGACAATAAAGTTTCATTCATTCATTCATTCATTACTTCAGCTTTTTACTGTACACATCTGGCAAGCTAATGTGTACATCTGAGAAACATAGATTTCTGTAGAAGTGATGTCACAAAGCATATCTAAAAGGGGTGGAACTTATATCACAACTCTGAAATGATGCTGTTGTTATTCTGCTCTTTGCCACTATCCCCCAGGATTTTGCTAGTGAGAAGCAAAACAGTAAAGGATTCCCTTCCTAGTTGTGGGACAATACTTATCTCCATTTCTTAGCCGAGGGAGAGAAGCAGGAACCTGAAAATTGGTATGCTTCTCAGAAATGTGGAATTAACTACAATGGACAAATTCAGGTTTATTGCTGTGGAATGCAGTGATCCTCATATACTTTTGTTTCAGGAAGCTCAGGGTAATTTCATGCAGTTTCTCATTCGTGCACTGAAAAAGTTTAGGATGATTTTAACTTTAACAATACAACTCTAAGTCGTGCAAGCCTATTCTTAATACCCATTCAATTTTCTCTTCCAGAGGCATCATGAGGCCTTTAAAGTCACAGCAGACAATGCACAATGCAATACTGGGTGCCTAATCCTTTGAGAGTCACTCCTGGAATCAGTGGGATCTGTCTTTCACCCAAATGTTGTCAATTAATGCAAACTGCCAATTATGCTTTTTGCACCCTTAAATCTTCTAGAAAACTTGTTTCTTGCTTCTATCTTAGAAACATTTTCAGCTGGATAGAAAAACAGCCAAAGTAGGTTACCTGATGCTCATGCATGGAAGACACATGTCCATGTGATTTTATATGCACTCACAAATATAACTATATCTATATCCATCTATATCTATACCTATATATCTATATCTAATCTATTGTAGATATATATAGATATATAGATATAGATATGTATGATGTGTGTATATGTACGCATGTATAGACACATACCATATACTTTATATTATTGTTAGAGTCTCTCCTAGGGAATTAGGATCGAGTTGCTGGTAACCCCCACCACCAAAACAGTGAAGTTTTTTTTTTTTAATTCATGGACTTTAGTGCTGACATTAGTGATAGTGTTTCTATATAAACGCTGCAGTCCCAGAAGGGAAAATATCAGAGAGTCTCTATTTATTTAAGTTTTAGCAGCTTTATAGAAATCTTTGCTAGAAATACTGTATATTTTGTCTGTGTTTCATAGGCTTCATTCATGTATATCTGTTCATCATGTAAGGATAACTTGCGCAAGAAAATAGGTAAGCTCAGATACTTTGCTAATGAGAAGACTTTTTCATTCTACCCATATGCCCAGTCCACTCAGGAGAAGAATGTCTGAAGAAGGCTTAGATAAACAACAAACATGTGTCTTTGTATCAGTGGGGTTTGATGGGGGGGGGGAGAGAAATATGAATGAAATGCCTGTTCTGGAAAAAGATTCATCAGGGGCATCTTTTGGAAAGTACTTCTTTTTCTCCAGAGGGAGAATGGTGAACGTAATTACTCCTGCTTTCTCTCTGGTAAGCACCATTTTGATGGGCTGGCCTTAGTTACAGTAATGAGGACGCTTCTTGACACATTATGGTTTTATAATAATAAATATTTTTAAACAATAAACTTACAAGACACAGAGAATTGGTATTATTATGGTTGCTTGCAATCAGCTAGATGTTGAGATTGGATCTGACATTTTTATCCACCTATTGAGTCCTTCCCAAGGAACTGAAATAGGCAGATCTTTTTGTCTGATGTATCATCGCAGGATGTAAGTTGTTCCAAGTAAAGCTGCTTTTTGCAATTGACTAATGGCGATTTTGTAAATGTTGATGGTATTCAAATGTTCAAAGTTAAGAGTACTCTTAATTTTCTACTACTTTATTTTGTGATCTCATCAGTTTTTGTTTGTAGGCAATTTATATTTTTTGAACATATTCAAATAAACTGGTGTTGCCACACTTTGTCATGCCGAAGTTTGTAATCAGTCTGAGTGACTATCTTGCAGTCCTAACTCCACTAGGTGGTCAGCTTCTTTGCAGAGGTGGTATTTGCTGCCTGTTGCTGCCTTCTCAGTTTTCCCTGTGTGTGCAAGTGTCTTAACAAGGAATTAAATCACTAGCACAACGAGCTTTCGATCCAGAACACTTGGTCTTATGTGGCCAGAATTAGCCCCTCTGTCTCTTGGGCTAGAAAGGCCCAACAGAGGCTTCACTTTCTTAGGGTCTTGCGGAAGAACAAGGTAGAACAACGGCTAATGACCCTCTTTTACCGGTCTACCATAGAGAACGTCCTCTCGTATGGTATTGTGGTTTGGTATGCTGGTCTGACAGCTGCGGACAGGAAAGTATTACAGAGGGTAGTGAGCACAGCACAAGACATTGTGGGCTGTCCCCTGACACCACTGGATGACATCGCCAGGGCTCATTGCCTTGGAAGAGTGAGGAAAATTCTCAGGGATAACTCACACCCTGGACGGTATCTCTTTACTCTCCTACCATCGGGTAGGAGATAAAGGAGTATAGCCAGTCATACCAACAGGCTGAAAAACAGCTTTTATCCGTGGGCTGTTAGGCTTTTGAATGGGATATAATCTGTGAACTTATGCAGAATTGACTTGGGAGGCCGGTGTGTGGTGTAGTTGGTTCACATGGTGTGGTAGGATGGAGGGTTTGTTGTCACTGTGTGTTGTGGGGAGGGAGCATGGGGAGAGGCTCAGCTAATCTCAATGTACACATGTTGTACTTTGACAATAAAAGGTTTATTTATTTATTTATTTATTATTCTTGCTCTTAGCCATTGCCCAATCTTCTTGTTATCTGCTTTGCCTGCTATATTTTTGATGTACTGGCTATGTAATGCTTTGCCTTGTCATGTCTGTTTTTTGTTCTTCATTAGTCTTTCCTGTAGGCCAGTTTGGTCTCTCCAATACTCAGCAAGCCTTCATGATATACCAGCTTCAGTGCATCTTATCCATTGCCCTTCAAATATTCTTCCAATGCCCTTTTTTCTTCTTTGACTTTCTGGTGTACTTGCAAAATCCCACACACCCCTATTTTCTTTGGTGAGTAGGGTCCATCAACACTGCTGTGTGGTTGAAGGGCACAATTCATTGTCATTATTTTTCTGGTCTTCCTAGCCAGGGCTTTTAATTCTGCTTGAGTCCAGTCCAGTATTCCAGCTGTGTGTTATGGAGTGAAATTGCCCAGATGTTAATTGCTTTGATGGTCTTTCTTCCACTGAATGTAGACTTTAATATTTTCTTCACTCTACGTATTCACTTCTAACCTTCTTGACTAGTGTGTCTTATGTTATCAGCTTGAAGGAGGCCCAGGTATTTGTAGTGATTGTCTTCATCCAGGCTCTTGATGTTATTTCTACAGGGCATCTTGATTCCTTCAGTTTTCACTATTATTCTCCAGTTGAGGAGGAAGGGGACACATTTGTGCAGTTCAAATTCCACTGCAATATCTTGGCTGTAGATATGGACAGTGTTTATTAGCAATTCTATTTCAGGTGGTGTTTTTCCATACAACTTCAGATTGTCGATGTAAAAGACAAGTGATAGCTGGCAGATGTTTTTTGAAGTTTGATAACCATGGCCTGACTTGTTCAGTATTGTTCACAGAGGAATCAATGCAATGACAAACAGCAGTGGTGATAGTGAGTCTCCTTGAAAGATTTCTCTCTTGATATTAATCTCTCCCAGTCTCTCACCATTAACTAGCAATTGTGTCTTCTTTTCTGCCATTGATTTTTGCGCAACACTTCTGATATTTATACTGAGCCGTTATTTCTAGGCAATCATGTAGCAGAAAATCGAGTACCTTCTTGTAAACAATCCATGCTACATTTATATTGGTCTTTCTTTTCTTAAAACTTTTCCAAAATCATATTGTCAACTGATCTTTTATTCCTCTGATGTTTGATCAGTTTCCTTTGTCTCAGGTGGAAAGAACTTGTCTTCAACTAGATCACGGATGTCAAACTCGTGACGTCACGTAATATCACGTCTTTTTCCCCATTGCCAGCAATGGGGTGGGCACAGTTTTGGCATGATGCATCCAGCCCACAGGCTGGCAATTTGACACCCCTGAACTATATGGTGTTGGACTGCATCAGTTACTACACCAGTTAGCAATTAGAAATTTGTTGGGAGGCAGGTCATTAGCACTTTTGTTGGATTTTTATTACCAAGTAGATTTTTGTGAGATGTTAACAAATCTTCAACTTCACCTCCTTGCAGAATGTTGTTAAATTGCTTGGCAATGTGTGTGTGTAGAATCAGAAACCATACAGTTCATCTTCATCTGGTGCTGACTAATAATTGATTTTCCTTGCCCTTTTCTCCACCACTTATGCTGTTATTGTAAGTTCTTTCATTTCAGCTTCTTTTTCATTCTTATCCACCACCTTTTTTTAATTTTATTTCCATTTATATCCCATCCTTCTCCGAAGACTCAGGGCAGCTTACAAGCTTAGCAGTAGCCTTCATTCTATGTATATGCCTGCTTATTAGGGCTTTCACACACACCCCAAGCAGCATTATTACAAAGTCAGCTTATTGCCCCCAACAATCTGGGTCCTCATTTTACCTACCTCGGAAGGATGGAAGGCTGAGTCAACCTTGAGCCTGGTGGGACGCGAACCTGCACTAATTGCAGGCAGCTGGTGTTACTTAAGGAGGCATTAGCCCACTGCTCCACCAAGGCTCTTTATCCAAATTGCATTCTTTTATTTCTTCCAATTGTCCCATAACTGAACCCAGAACCACACTGTTTCTTCTTTGTCAGGTGTTGACTAATTCACTGCGGTCTCTCCATTGATGGATTGGTAGAAACTTTCTGATTTGACTGAAATTGGAGATTCTGCCTATAATGTGCTTTATATCTGCCAATGATCTTGGTTATTTGTTGCTTTATTATTTCCAATATTTCCTTAATCTTTCATATTTTGGGGGATATTTTTTGATCAGATATTCTTGTCCTTCAGCTTCTTTTCTTTCATCTTTTCTAACTTACTTAAATCTGATCTTAAGTTGTTGATCTTATTTTCCAGCCTGATCTTCCATTTTGGTGATGCACTGATTGGCTTTTTATCTTGTTTATTGATTGCATCCAAAGCGTTCAGTTATAACTGCAGCTGTAGTGTATTTTAGTTAGTTTCTTGCAGTGAGATGGTGCATATATTTTATATTACAGTTTTCTTGCTCCTAGCCATTGCTAGATCTTGTTATCTTCTTTCTCTGCTGTCTTTTTCATGTCCTGGCCATATAATACTTTGCCTTACCATAAAGGTAAAGGTAAAGGTTCCCCCGCACATGCGTGCTAGTCGTTTCCGACTCTAGGGGCTGGTGCTCATCTCCGTTTCAAAGCCGAAGAGCCAGCGCTTGTCCGAGGACGTCTCCGTGGTCATGTGGCCGGCATGACTAGACGCCAAAGGTGCACGGAACGCTGTTACCTTCCCACCGTAGCGGTCCCTATTTTTCTACTTGCATTTTTACGTGCTTTCGAACTGCTAGGTTGGCAGAAGCTGGGACGAGTAACAGGTGCTCACTCTGTTACGCAGCACTCGGGATTTGATCCGCCAAACTGCCGACCTTCTGATCGACATGCTCAGTGTCCTAACCCACTGAGCCACTGCGTCCCTTTTTGCCTTACCATACTGCTTTTCTATTCTTCACTTGGTCTTTCAATGTGCTCTCTCCTGTACTCAGTAAACTTTATTACTGTTGTTGTTTTCAGAGTGGTTTTGAGTGAACAGCAACAAAGAAAAAAGGAAAAAAAAATCCAGGATGAAAGGAGAATAGCCAGCAGAAAAATGAAACATTGGTCCTTTCCTTATTATTGATTAAAATAATATCCATCATTCTATCCTTGAGGTCAAAGAAAATTACACCAATATGAAATGTGCTGTCTCGATTGAAAATACCTGCTCTGCTTCTATTACCTTTGTTCCATTCACTGCCAATCCTCTGACTTGCTTCCATGTTCCTGGGGGACAAAGCTTAGCTTATTTTACATCCCTCAAGGCTACCCTTGGATTCGGCTGGAATAAGGGAACAAATAATGTGACCTAAACTTGCATATGGTTAAGAATACCTTAAGCATGTCTCATTCATGAACTGGTCACAAGAGGAAGGATACATCACAGGGATATGGCAGGAAAAATGTGGTAAAGTCATCTGGGCCACAGTTATATGCCAGTAGAAACAAAGCCATAGGATCTCCAATATGACCCAGTGGGGTTGATGAGGGAGAAGAAACATGAATGAAGGGCCTGTTCTGGAAATGGACTCATCACAGATTTTATTTGGAACACGATTCTTTTTCTCCAGAAAGCCTATAAGAAAGCAAGTTAGTTCTTCTTTCTCTCTAAAGGTAAAGGTAAAGGTTCCCCCGCACATGCGTGCTAGTCGTTTCCAACTCTAGGGGCCGGTGCTCATCTCCGTTTCAAAGCCGAAGAGCCAGCGCTTGTCCGAGGACGTCTCCGTGGTCATGTGGCTGGCAGGACTAGACGCCAAAGGCGCATGGAACGCTGTTACCTTCCCACCGTAGTGGTCCCTATTTTTCTACTTGCATTTTTACGTGCTTTCGAACTGCTAGGTTGGCAGAAGCTGGGAGTAACAGGCACTCACTCTGTTACACAGCACTCGGGATTTGACCCACCAAACTGCCGACCTTCTGATCGACAAGCTCAGCGTCCTTACCCACTGAGCCACCGCGTCCCTTTCTCTCTAGGTAGCACCAAAAGCAGCACATAAGCAAATCTGCTTTTAAATGCGGTATGTGAAAAAATAGTGATCATCTTTTTCTGAGGGGTGGCTTCTAAAAATATTCATTTAACTATTTGATAAAGCAGAGGAATAAAAGAAGTTTGCAATTCCTCTTGGTTTTTGCAGATCTTCCGCAGTGCAATTCTCATTTTGTAGCTCATTACAAAGCTGTTTCTTCTATTGTTTATTGCTATGTCACAAGAGTATCTGTACATCATATGTCACAGATCCAACCTCGCTGCCACCATTTCTATAGCACTGTAGTAACATCCCTACCACATTGTGATCCTGTGTGGGTTTTGACATGACATTGGAATTGCAACTCCAGTTATCTTCATGTTAAAAAAATGGCTTATTAGAAACCATTTATTTTAAGACAGACTTAAAATAGTTTAAGGCACATTTGCAATCTGTTATCATGAAGGCATATTTTGAAGTTATTACACTGGAAACTGTTTGTTGATGCATGCTGATGCCAGTAGGATGACTCGAATGTAACTTGTTTGTGGATGACAACCTGAGATCAAGTCCTAACTACATCACACGTGAGAAAATGTCATAGAAACTGAAGGGATTAGCAAAAGAAGAAGACAGGTCAGGACAATTCTTCTGTTTACCAAAAACTCTGGAACACCTTAGTAGTCATGAGATATAAACAGAAAGGTATTTAAATGCTGATGTCCGGTCAAAGAATAGGAAGTAGGTAATAGGAATCAATGGTGAACATTATGAATAGAAGATATAAACAACAGAACCATACCTTTTAAACTAGTTAATGAATTACCTACAATTGATAGGGAGGAATAAGGGCACAAATTTTGCTGCTGTGGCCAAATTATTTGAAGTTGTTTTAATAATAACAATAATAAAAATGGTGCAATTGGTAAAATTCTCCAAACTGAGGAACTAGTTAACTCCACATATGCTATTAATGAAGCACATATAAAATGATTAACAGAGGCAAAATCTGAACTGCATTCATATAGCAACAGTTGATGGACTAGGTCGAGAAACATTATGATACAGTAAACATCTACTGCAAAAAAGGCTAATTCTAGTGCCAGCTATTATATATAAATCCCTATATGGCACAGGGCTAGTTATTTCTGGCATAATTTCTCCTTGAGATATCTGTCCATCCCACCAGGTTATCTGGGGTGGGCGTGCTCCAGGTCTCTTTCGTTTCAATATTGTCATATAGCAGAAGGTAAGAAGCAAACCTTCTTCAGAGATGCCCGTTCAATGAAGCACCCTTCCTGCAGAGGTAGAGGAGGGCTGTCACCCTCTTGGCTTTCCAGAAAGCCTTGAAGAGTAGGCTCTTCCCACAAACATTGGGTCAGGATACGGCTAGAGCCCAGCAGGATAGTATGTGGATGTGTGAGAGAGTGATGCCCCAAGGTGCCGTGAGGTTTTACCGAGTTTTCATTTTGATTGTTTGGGAATGGCTGTGTTTTACCGTTTTGTGAGTTGGGTTGTGGTTACTATATGGACAGCTATACAAGTCTTAATCAATCAATCAATGTCAAGTGTTCTTAGAAAAGAGAAACAGATCTAAAACTACCATCATATTTAATGAAACAACTCCACTATCAGGAAATGGAATAACTCCTCCATCAGAATTATTACAATCTTTCAGCTTTAAGAATGATTGAGAGGTGTTCTAAATTATGCAAAAGTTAAAAATGGATCAAAGAGAATATATTACAACCTAGGTTATTCAATGAATTTAAAAGGTGAGAAGAAGGAAATATATCCGCACACAGCACAGAATCAGCCAATCACAGGATGTACTCATAGCCATCAATTTGGAAGATTTGAAAAGGGCAAATTCACATAAATATTAATAGCTACTATTTGTGATGACTATATATCTCCTCCACTTTTAGAGCAGTATGTCAGTGAATGCCAGTTGGTGGGTATCAGCTGACACTGTACTGAGCTTTTCCTTGAAGGCATCTTATAGCAACCACTGAGCATTGTAGAAGCATGGATAAGATATATTTTTCTCTTTGATTCAATATTACCTTTATTACATTGTGATAACTATATTTCATAATAACTGTGAAAAGATGTAGAATGCAGTATTTACATTTTGTTATGGCTACCAAAAATATGCTTGTGTGGGAAAGTATATTAACCTCAAACTACTGGTTTAGTATTTATGGATAAACTCTTCTGAAAGTCAGATGGCCCCCAACCATCAAGTTCTACAATGTACAGAAAATACTATTGGATATGCTATCAGAATATATGAGACAATAATGAAGGCCTAGTATTTGTTCCCTGTGCAATTAATTTGCACCTTCATAGAGATGCCATGATAGACCAACTGTAGTTCCTCAATACATACTGTATTCTTCTGAATTGGTTTTGCTCTAAATACTAAGTTTGAAAAACACTGATTAGAGAATAAGACTTAAGACACAAAACTTGGTTATTTCTGTTCTCAGCATATGAGACAAGTATATCTTACAATAACTCCATTATAATATAGTCTAGTCTTAAATTCAGAATGGAAAATATGGTTGCACATTTGTTTCAATGTGGCCAATCCCTGCCTCAGCTCTATTATTTGTAAGAGGAATTGAATAAAGTCAACAATGTTGAATTTGCAACTCAATTCAACCCCTTTCAAGTTTGAAATGATTCAAATCTCTTTCAGCTCATTGCATGGATTCTAAATTTGCCCATCTGAAAATCCTACCAAAATACAGAAAGAAAATAAAGGAAAGTGCATAACATTGACAATACAAACATATCTAGGTTGGGAATTAACTGGGATCGAGTAATTGTAGATCTAAGTAATACTTAAAGCGATCACAAAGATAATAAACTGTTCAAATCACATCATTTATTTTTGAGGTAGATAGCATTATCTTTCCTGTGTTTTTAGAAAGAATCAGATGAACTAATGCACTATACTGATTGTAATCTCAAGGGAAAAAGCACACACAACTGAGGTCTGCAAATAATTACTTGTAAAAACTTTTAATTAAAAAGTGTAATAACCATTATTGCACAGTCACTCCTTATATCCTAAAAAAATTCCTAATCAGATGCATTGTTTATGTCTTGGTAGAGTACAGATTTTATGTAAATGTGCACAGCTGAGGTCTTGTCCATACTAATGATTCCAACACTGATAACCTGTTATAGGTATACAGTCCAGAACCAACCAGTGTATTTTGTTATTAGCCCCATGGATAATTCCAGCATGCCAAGAATGGTTTTGAATGATTGCTAATGAAGAATGGGGAGGAATACAGAAAGAGTGTGTCTCATACACACAAATAGTGTGATGTAATTGGGAAGAAAGCAAGTGGCTACTCCCCTTTTATTGGTTGTGTAAGCACAGGATGAACATGTATCTAGAATATGTCAATCTGAATTTATGCATTGAATGATTGGTTGATGGGCTAAATGATCATTTCCAACTTTATGTGAATCCAAACATTTTCATTATATATGACATACTGGAGGGGTAGTTTGAGGTTTTGTTGTTGTATTAGATCAAGTATGAGGGAGTGATGGACTTCCAGATGCTGAGTTCCTAGTTTCACAATCCTCTATTTTACTCAGGATTGATGGGAACTAGAAAAGAACAGAAGCCCATTTCTGCATTTAAATATAATAATCCTACTGAATCAACCCCAAATTTGACTTATCCAACAGCCAGTTTCAACAGTGGACAAGTTGCTTTACAAATTTTTAAAGTGCTGAAATGTAGAGATATACTATTTCTGAATATTGGGTTTTATCCATAATTATCAGTTATCAATAGGTCTTTTAGTCATTAATTCTTTGAATTGTCATGTGCTATGATAGCCAGTGCTATACTTTGCAGCAGTGAATCTCATCATTTATTTATTTAATATTTATTTATAATACAGTATTTGCAGACTGCCCAATCCTACAGATTCTAATCAGGGATAGAAATAATACCACATAATATATAATTAAATGCTGTGTTGTTTGGGACACAGCCTGGGTGCTTTCTTTTTCTTAGATGGTGTTTCTATTTCTGTTTAAATGATGAAATTTCTTTGGAAGAATGCCTGGATACACTTAAAAAAAATCCTCAATGTTTTATAAGTTGAATTTTTGCAGGGCTAAGCCCTGATGCATTCTATGCTACTTGTTTCTAGGTAAAGAAATATACAGTACTGAAAGGACTGTTGATCTGAATTAATTAATACATATATGCTCTTGCATATATGTATGCATACTGCCTACACCGTGCTTCATACCTACACTCATAATAACATAATGACATAGCATGACATTGAACTATATTTTGTGTCTTTCATCTTCAGCATCTAGCATTCAGAGATATGTTGCCTCTATACAGAGCAGAAGGGGACAACTTGCCACAGTCAATTTTTGTCATTCACATTTCATTTTGTCCCTCCTTTGGCATCCTTTCTTTAATGATTCTATTCCACCATTTCTTCGATATTTGTGTAACTCTTGTCCTGCATGAGTTGCCCTGCCATGAGTTAGCCTGGGTGAGTTGTCCTGCAGTAAGTTGGCTGGGAATTGTCTTAGACCCAAGAACCCATTGGGCAGCATGTCCAATAGGAGGACACTCTACTAATGGTCTTAAGTTGAATATTGGAAGAGAAGCTTTAAGTGAGTGGCACTAAGGAATGCTACAATGAACAAAATAGAGAAGGCTAATGCCGCTCCTCTCCCAGTACTAGACTACTACTGCTAAAGTGGTTTCTGAAAGACTAGATACTAAATAGCCATGGTGAGTTAGTAGGAGCCATGCTGGTGCAGTGGTTAGAATGCAGTATTGCAGACTAATTCAGCTTACTGCCAAAAGTTTGATCCTCAGTGGCTCAGAGTTGAATAGGCTCCCATCCGAGGTTGGTAAAATGAGGATCCAGATTGTTAGGGGCAACACAAACCGCTGAGACAGTGCTGTAAAGCACTATAAAGCAGTATATAAGTTTAGGTGCTATTGCCATCGCTCCTTTAAATTGTATCCTTATTCATGCTGGCCTTATTTCAACCAAAACTGATTTCAAAGTTAACATCATGTAAAGAAACAAACAAGAAAGTTTAGTGCTGTGAGTTGGGCAGAATCCAGACTACAAATAGATACATACAAATTATTTCCCTTTTTTCAGAGGGAAGGGGCTTCCAAAGTTGAACAATTTATCATAGCCAGCATCCCAAATATCCATGGCTATAGCAGGAGTTGGGAAGTTATTCATCCAAGAGAATCACTCTTATGTTATCCATATACTTCTCAAAGTTATTCTATTGATTGATACCATATACTGGGCTTGCTCTAACAAGACAGTCCTTGGCTTATCATTTGCTTGACAAAGTAGATATGAGTAACAATAGCAATCCCAGCCCACCTTTGGGAGTCAATTGGAACAAGGGATTCATCATTGCTTAGCTGTAAAACCGGGGTTCAATATTAGGCTCTGCAGGCTACTTATTTTTTTTTATTTTAATCCCATTTATATCCTGCCCTTCTCCGAGGACTCAGGGTGGCTTACAATCTAAGAAGCACAAATCAAATGTGCTTAGCAATAGCCTTCATTCTATGTATATGCCTGCTTATTAGGGCTTTCGTGCCCCCCTCCCCCCCAAGCAGCATTATTACAGTCAGCTTATTGCCCCCAACAATCTGGTCCTCATTTTACCTACCTCAGAAGGATGGAAGGCTGAGTCAACCTTGAGCCTGGTGGGATGCGAACCTGCACTAATTGCAGGCAACTGGTGTTACTTAAGGAGGAATTAGCCCACTGCTCCACCAAGGCTCTTTGTTACTTATGAACTAGTAACAGACACATACCTCTGGGGATAAGCATGTTGTATTTCTGTCATCTCTCACAATGCATTCTCATACATCTGAAATATAAGATTATGTGGGCCAGTCTGCCAGGTTTGTTTAAGTCTTAGTATATCATGCCTCCCTATTCCTAGTTCCTCTCCAGCTAAATGCATTGTTTGTATTGATGACTTCTCCCAAGGTATTTTTTTTAATAAGGATTATGAGCCAGGTTTGTGATTCATGAGAATTAATGCATTCAAAAGTTTGAACCACCAGCTCGTGGTCCAGTTTCAGTTTGGCTACATAATCAATCCCATGTATTGATTGCTTCATTTATAAAGTCCATGTGACGGCTGGGCTAGAAAAGCTGGAAATGACTCAGGTTAGTCTTAAAACAGCTGAAGGCCGCTGTTTCTCCCTGTCCCCCATTTCCTCAATATTCCAGCTGTCACTTAACTTGCTAACTCCATCGACAGCACCACCACATTCAGAAGAAAGTCCCAGTAACTTTAGTCGGGCTTATTCCCAGGTCCGACGCGTAAACGCGCATGTCGGAAAGGACCACCACTCTCAAAGCTGGCACCTTTAATGACTTGAAGGCAGGGTTTTTTTGCACCACACATGCGAACGGGGGCGCGCACGCACACCCGCAGGTGTAAAGTGAAACTCTTGTTATTGAGACTCTCCGCTCCCTTAATCCCCACCCTTCCCATCAATCATTCCGGTGGCGAATGTCACAATATTTACTTTTTCTTTCCATACAAGCGCCAAGTAGACGTCGGAGAAAGGCGGGAGAGAAACGGGGAGGTGAGGAGGGGGAGAGGGAGAGGGAGAGAGAGAGAGAGAGAGGCGGAGAATTCCGTGCGGCGCCTTTAACTGCGGGCCGCGAATCTTCTCTCGAACGCTTCCTCGAGCCCCGCAGATCCGTATTTAAAGGAGCGCCATCTGGGCAGGTGGGAGGGAGGTGCTGGTGTAACGCTCCTGCTTCGGAGTTCCTTCGCAGCACGTTTTAAGATTGCATCAGCTAGAACCCGAAATCCTACCCCCAACCCCCCCCCCCCACACACACACGCAACCCCAGGACGCCTTCCCCTCTTCTGCTCCTTGTCCAGGCCGCCCGGGAAGCCGGCTTGGGGCCCGCGCCTTCGGCGGGGAGAGGAAACCCCCCGACACACACACACACACACCACCACCTCCAGGTCCCCTGAGGCGAAGAGTGCGTGGGCAGCCTTCCACCTCCGCCAGCCACACCCTGTGGCGAATCGTCGTTTCCCCCCCCCCCGCCTCCCTTTCCTCCGCGCCACAAGCCTGGCTGCTTGTGGGATTCTCCCTTCTGCCCTTAGCTACGTGTTCGCAAACGCGCCGACGACAGAGCCGAGCGGCCAGAGAAGCTGCGGCAGGAACAGGGTGGGAAGTGGAGGAGGAGGAGGAGGAGGCCGGAGGGAGGGAGCTCTGGCCTCACGCAGCGAGCCAGGCCAGCGGAGGTTGGACCAGGAAACAAAGGAGGAGGCCTGCGAGGCGGAAACACCCTCTTTCCTGGACGCCGCGCCTGGTCGGGAACTGAGGGGAAGGGGCTGATCCTATCGTCGGGAGCCGCTCTCGCTCGTCAGTCTCGCCTGGCCAATTGCATCTCCGGACGGGTTCGCGAGTCGGGGGGTGAAAAGAGAGAGCGCGGCTGCGAGACCCGAGGCCAATGGTTTCCCCGGCTTGTCAAGGCTGCTTCCTCGCGGCTGCGGATTCCCGCCCCTCCGGTCCCCCCCTCCCTCAGCAGCCCCCGGGTTCGCGGGCGGCTCTCGGACTCGGAGAGGAGCCAATCTCGGCTCCCCACCGGGATCCCTGCAATGAGTCAAAATGCTGCTTCGGGCGGGAAAAAAAAAAGAGAGAGAGAGCAAAACTGTCGGGTAGATTAAAATCGGGATGAACCAGAGGGGGACGCCCAATCACCACCGCGCGCGCATACACAAAGCAGCTCTACCTGCGAGCGGCGGCGGCGGCGGCAGCAGCAGCTCGCGCGGCTCCAAACTGCTGACTTTCCAGAGCTTATTTTTAGCCCGGGGACTAAAATATTCTTAGCTACATTTCTACGTAGGAAGACTCGAAAGGGGCGGAGGGAGAGCGCGAGAAAGGGAGCAGGAAGCCTGGAAGGGAATGGAGTTTTCCAAGCGGTTGTTTCTGAGGCAAGCGGAGGGTTTAGCGGCTCCCTTGCTTTTTTTTTTTTTTTTTTTTTAGAAAATAACTGGCAACTTCGTGCCGCGGGGGTGCTCTTGGGGGGGGGGAGAAGGTGCGTCACGTGAAGGCAAGCACCCAAAAAGGCGAGGGAAAGCTCCTCGCCTGAGCAGAGCCGAGTTTGGGAGACGGCGTCGTTTCCGAGCTCCGGTTCTGGGAGTCGGTCGCCGTTTGTCACTTCAAGGGTCACCTCGCGCGTCCCCTGCCTCTGCGCTGCCAGAAGAGGTTCGCCCTTCCCGCCCCCAAGAGGCATCTGCAGGCGCCCAAGAACATGCAAAGGGCAAACCCGAAGGCACCCCCCCCCCGCCCGCCCGACGAGTCGCCTCAACTCCGCGGAGTGAAATCGCGCCTGCAGCCTCTCTCTCTCTCTCTCCTACCTTGCTTTTCTTCTTCGGCGCACCCAGATCAGCAAGCAAGATAATATAAGCTCGGCAAAGAGCAGCTAACCGGTCCCCCCCATTACAAGAGAAGGTGGTGGGGGGGGGACGCGCACACAGACGCGTACGGTGGTGGTGGTGCGGGTGGGGGGAGGCGATCTGTGCCAGCCTTTGGCTTACCTCAGTCGACAGCTAACCCACATCAGTGGCTAGATCTAGTCGAGAAACGCTCGTTTCCCCCCCCCCAAAGTTGCCCGACCCGTTGCTAACAAAACGTACCCCGTGCCGAAGCTTTCTGCGGGTCTCTTTCCATCCCCCTCCCAGGCCCCACTGCTAGGACCCTGCATACCCAACAACTCGGAAGGGATAGCGGGGTTTTTTTTGTTTGTTTGTTTTTGTGGTTCTTGCTTGCTTTTCTTCTCTCTTTTCCCAACCAGATCTTATCGGTGTGACGCGAGATCTGGGTTAGACGCCTGGGAAGAGCTCTGTTGGCGGAGGGGAGGAGAGACCCGAGGCGTCAAAGCTTTTGCCTCTCTCCAAGGTCCTGATCGAGCCCCTCCATTTCCACGCGCCCACCTAGCCGTTCCCCCCCTCCTCCCGTTTCTCAAGACCCTCCAGGAAGGGTGGGGGTGTAGCGGGGGTCCGAGAATTTACACTTATATGAACTGTGTCGCTTGATTCAGTTTTAAGCCCATCCTTTCCCTTTCCTCGGCTCTGTCACGTGAAACTGCGTTTGTCAAAAGAGCTGGGCTGTAAATAGAAGAATCACATGTTGAGTAGACCCCCTCGGCTTCAGCGGGGGATCACCCCTTTCTGTGATCTTCCTCCTCCTCCTCCTCCTCCTTCTCCTCCTCCTCTTAGCACTCCGTCCGCCTTCCCTCATCCCGAAGCATCCCGCATTCCCGACTGGTACGCCCGTTCCGAGGGCCAGGCGAAGGTCCCTGTTAACAGCAGCCACAACCACAGCACCCATCATCCATCACGACCACCGACACCATCACCTCGCGAGCTCCATCAACACACAAGAGTGAATGAAGAAAGCAATAGCGCACTCTGAGCAATTCCTGGAAGAGTAACCCCCCTGCTCTAAGTTTCTCATACGCAGCAGCCTTAAAATTGGAAAGAGAAAAGAAAGGCAGAGCTTGGCTATATAAAGTTAGAGTATTTTAGAAATGCACGCACGCCTCGCAGGCACGCAGTTCGTCTGGGCTGAGATTCGCCTGATGCCCTATGAAATTAAAGTAGCACTCGGGCTGGTTGAGGGGGGGATACACTGGGGATGTTGGGGGGGCGGCTGAGCTGAGAACTATGTTGTCAAGCTCTCCCCAAACCTTTTGGATTTGGTTGATTTTTTTTAAATTTCTGTTTTTGGTTTTTTTGGTTTTTGTTTTTTTTTAAAAAGTAAATCTCCTCTTCAAGCATCACTAGGCAAACCCAAATACCTGTTCTGGGTACTCACCATTGTTTCTTGGCTGTCCTGGAGACACAAGCGCCTTAAAATCCAGTCTCTCCAACAGATGCTGGGAGGTAATGTGTCTCGTTTGAAGTCATCATGTGAGAAGTTCTGCTTTGCTCAGTGGATCGCCCACCACTTGGTGTGACTTATGAATCTAATAACAGCCCTTTGCAATATCCGCAAGCCTCAACTCTCCACCACCTTGGTGACTACGGGAAGACAGAAAGCAAAGGGCTGCTAGGGAGTGCTTTAAAAACCTATCTAGATTTACGCAAACGCCTGAGCTCACAGACACGTTTCCCCTTTGGGTTCTTCTTCTTACGTGATCTTAATGAACGAGAAGAGGCTGGCAACCAGACCCAACTAGAACAAGCGGGGTGGGCGGGGGTGGGGTGGGCAGTTATCTCTTCTCTCAGACCGTCTCTTTTCTGATACGCGGGGAGAGGGCTGGAAACTTTTCCGCTTAACTCTTGTTCAGGACCTCGTGTTGAAGGCAGCGTGGCAAAAAGTCCCCTTCTTCACTTTCTGCCCCACCCCTCCCTCTTTCTCTAACCCTTTTGGTGCCTATAAGCGAGCAGTCGACCCACCTGGAGCTTTGAATTTGGGCTGGCAGGTAAGGAAGTAGCCGCCTCCCCCCTCCCTTTTCCCCTTCTCCGGGGACTTGTTGCATCCGAGTAGAGCGGAACTCACAGGCGGGACTGTGCAGGTGACTTGGCGGCAGAAGAACGGGAGGCAGACAGACGGGGGATAGGAACAGGTGGCTTGTTGTATGCAGTGAGGCACATACGTTCTTTGCCTGATCTCCATGCGAAAGACCGGTTCATTCATGGAAGGACAGCGGCGTGCGCCTTCTTGTGTATTAAATAAATGCAAATAAATCAGAGCTCTTGGTAATACGCATGTGGTTCTTTACCGGCTTTGATTCAGGAACCAGGCAGGTGCACATGCTCGGATATGTAAATACGGATATGCCTGTGTGTGTAATACGAGTAAACTGATTTTTAAGTGCGGACTCATCACCTGGATCTTAAGTTTAGTTACTGAGGGAAGGGGTGCAGGCAGGAGTATTGACTTGGGTAGAACTTAGTTCCAAGTAGATGTTTTTGGAACGGCAGCTTTGTAGCCCAGTATGAAGTGTAATTTCCTTGGAAAAAATCCAAGGGAGACTTCCATTCAAGTAAGAAGGCGTGAGAGCCAAGCCTGGCAGCCACATCGCAAACACATCTGCCAAAATGTGAGTCCAAAGGGAATTTCCTGCTACGCAAATAAATATGCAAAGGACAAAAGCTGTAGCCTGTTAATCCAGGGCTCTCCAATCTTGGCAACTGTGGACTTCAACTCCCAGAATTCCTCAGCCAGCAAAGCTGAGGAATTCTGGGAGTTGAAATCCACAAGTCTTAAAGTTGCCAGAGTTGAGGACCCCTGTTTTAATCGTTTCCTTGGTTCTACAACCTATCAGTCGATGTTTTCATAGGATTTATTCCTGTGATTTCACCAGGTATGGAGATGGCAACCCTATGCTGCAGTCCTCCCTCTCTAACATCATCAAAGCTTGACAAATGCCTATCTCTGAGATAAAGAGAGGGTGAACTTACAGCATTCTGGATCTTGAAATGGTACATGCACAATTAGTACACTTTGGTAATGCAGTCCCCTATTTTTTCTGTAGCAACTTCCCACATGATCTATCATCACTTACTATGAAGGGATCATCTAGCCTCTCTTAAGTTACTGTAAGTTCTAGAGGGGAAAGAAACTACAATTGCCATCATTCTCACCCAGAGCTATTGACTGTGAGTGGTGGAAATTGTCACCTGCGAACATTTGGAGGGCAGCAGTTTGAGGAAAGGTGTTTTGATGGCAAGTTTTCCACTAAGAAAACACTATAAGGCTATTTTCAAGTCTTGGTATGTTTGTATGCCTGTCTGTCTGTCCTTTACTATGTTTTGCTGCCCCAGCAAAGAAACAAGTTGAATTGCCTTTCTTACAACCCAAAGAATTTGATATAATTTCACAAAGGAAATGCCCCAGTTGGAAGGCAGAGAGAAAGAAAGAAAGAAAGAAAGAAAGAAAGAAAGAAAGAAAGAAAGAAAGAAAAGAGGGAGAGACGGAGGGAGAGAGGAAGAGAAGGAAGGAAGGTGCTGTGCAGAGGCTCTGTTTAAAGTTTATATGAAGTTGTCTGCAGGATGCTTTAGTGTGGCTGCACTTCCCCAGTCAAAGTGGCTTCTGGGGCTACATCTGGGGCTATGGGAAGGGATGTTTGTGCTTGCTGTGCTCAATTCTCTAGAGAAATGTTTTTCCATCACTTCCAGGCTCTCCTCTTCCCATCAATTGATCAGCAACAATGGAGATAATTCATCCTTGTATTTGTAATGGGAGATTTTGGATCTGTGGTGGTGGGGAGGCTCTTTCAATATGACTTTAGGGAGAAATATTTCTGGTGAGACCCTTCCAGCTGAGTAGAAGGATTTGAGACTTGGGTTTTCCAATATAAATGGACCCGTGCTCTTTGGAGGGGGCTTCTTATGGTTTTTCCTTCCTTAGCCTTACTAAACAACTTGAGCAGAACTTCTTCCCAGCTGGACACCAAGAAAGTAGAAGAAAAGGACCCAGGTATGGACTTTAGGGAGACCAAGGAAAACTTCAGTGGTAGGAACCCCTGGTCACCAGACTTCATTCGGTGGACATTTTCAGTAATAGAAAATGCCCCCTTGTTATTGTTCCAGTGTCACATTGCTGCAAGGCTAGTAAGAAAACAAAGATCTCTAAGCTCTGCTGACTAGGAGTGCTAGGAAGCCCTCTCTGTGGAGACATTCTTCTTTTCATGGCAGAAAGGATAATCTTCTGGACAATTGCCTATTTGGCATAATTTAGCTAACTATGGAGAAAAGACAGAAGATATACTTAGATAATCTAGTATCTTCCAAGGCATGTAGATTATTTTAGTTGTTGGGTTTATTGCTCTTATCTCTCCTATCTTTGTTGATTGATTACTTTACTGAAAGGCTGATCTTTAGACAATTATATACATGAATTTTTTCTTCTTCAAGCCAGCTTTATTTAGTCATATTTTGCTCATTCTAAAAAAAATGGGGCCAGAAATCTGCCTTTATATTAATGGCACCATAAAGACAACATCTTCTATCTCCACATTCTAGGCTAATCTACAGCTTATTTTATTAATACATCATGGAACATCTTTGATGTTCATATGACTTCCTGCAATAGATCCTTTTAATTTCTACAGTTACAGCATTTGTTGAAAAGGACTTGGTAAATCCTATTTCAGCTGTCTACTCATTGGGCATGCTATGATTTTTTTTAAAAAAAAGAGATATAAACTACAGTAGTTGCTTTCTGCTTGGCTGTCAAGTAGTTCAGTAATACATGATATAGTTTGATTCCCCTTTCTACATGCAAATAAAACAAATATTTATTTACATTTGAAACAGAAATTTGCTATCTATAGAGAACAAAGTATCCTACTATGATTCATTCTGTCTAACAGCTTGAGAGATTGCCATTTCTTATTAAGAACAGAGAGGAAGAGAAGAGAGAGAGAAAAAGATAGAAATGAAGAGAGAGAGAGAGAGAGAGAGAGAGAGAGAGAGTATTAGGAAGCCCAAATATCATTTATAAGAGATACTCTTTAGTTTTAAAGTCTAATTTCAGTAGCACTCATTTCATTATTTGTTATGAAATTCTGTTTTAAACTAAAAAAAATGATGAGAAACAAAAATAATTTCTTGAAATAAAAGCTTTCTTCAAAAATGTGCAACACTATCAGAGGGCTCATGTGTAGGGCAGAGAATTGAGTGTAGTAAAATGTAGAATATAGAGGAGCTTGCATATGATCACATGAAAATTTATCAGTCAAGCAACAAAACTGTCAGTCAAACTCTATGCATATGACTTCTGCTTTCTAAAAAGTTATGACTGAAAATCTTTGGTGCTATTTTTGAAGATGCTCTCTCACTATTTTATAGGTTGAATGCATACATTTATAAAAGTCTACAGGTACCATAAGTTAAAAATTATTTCCAGCAAAATATTTTTTTGCACTTTTATGTGCAAGAACATAGAGGTTTGTGGAAGACGTCATCCCCATTCAAGCCTCTAAAATAATTCTTACAATAGTGGCATCTTACAACTGGACATTCTTCAATCCTCTTTCACTAGAAACAATAATGCAAGAATATTCCATTAGTTGTACTTTTTAATATAATGGTATTTATAGTGTGTCATTTCTTTGTTTCCCCAGATCCCTTTCTTAATGGATTAGTGAATTAATATTGTCATTCTAAGACAAGTTGCTCTTCTACAAAGCACCTAAGACAGAAATAGTTAATATTTTAACAGCACACATCTTTTTCATATACCATATAAATACTTTATAGTTTGAGTAGTCCCTAAATGTTCTTTTGAGTGGGGGAGGATCGAAAGAGTTAATGAGTCCAAGTTAGATTTCAAAAAGTAGGTTTCAATATTTTTCCTTTTCTCTCTCTCCAAAATATCAGCTAGAAGATTGTGATCTATAACTGAATCTTGACTTGCCATAATGTGAGCTTCACAAAGGTACTTATAAGGAGTAAAATGTGCAAATGAAGCTAGAATCTCTATGTTATAAACCAATATGAGAACCCTTAAGTCAAATGAAACTCATCTCATTAATATTTTAACTGTGTCCTAGGCTGTTTATATGTTATATGGGTTTCCATAATTGCTCTATACCACAATACCAAGTTGTACTTACCCACAGCCCTTTGGAAAGTCAGTCCATAGCAACAATTTATATACCGAAGTATAATTAGTATAAAAACTCAAAAGAAATAGTGCAAGATCAGAAGATGTGGAGAGGCCCGGCCCATAGAATTGCCAAAAGTCAGACACAACTGAATGGGTAACATCATCGTAATTAGTGTATAATGAATCAGTGGCTCTGTCCTATCCATACATGTTACGCTCATATTATTTAAATGATGAAAGCTGATGGTTTGTTCATCTAGACCTCTGGGATAACTTTATCACTTTCCTCCTAAAACAGTACATATTTTAGCCAATTGGCCTGAAAGGAATGCAAGGGTATCTGAAAGGTCTATTAACTTAACTATTTCAGGTTCTCAATTTACAAATAACAAAAAGTCTTTAGTTAATGTCTAGCTCTGGTAGAACCCATCTTATATGAGAAAATGTATGGTCCTGCAAAAGATGGGGTGAAGGATGGGACAAGAGATGGTGGTTTTTTCCCCCATACTGTTTTTTTAGCCTGAGTTAAAGGAAATTAGTTTCAATCTTTTCATAAATTAATATCTTTCCCAAGATATCAATATGATATATTTACAGTCAGGAATAGTGGGCATTTATGTGTCTCATTCAAACAGAAAGGGCAAAGGATATCTGCTGATCTTCAGGGAACCAAAGGTCTTCATGATTTTCTTCTTCCCAACCTGTTAATTGCATTTGAATCAAAGAGATTTGCCTGCATCTCTTTCTGAAAAGAAAAAAAAAAGAATTTGTGAAAGAATGTCTGAATTCTTTCTCTGGAAGTGCATTCTATGTCTAAAATCATACCTCGAGTCTGAATTTCGTCTAGGCAAGCGAGCAAAAAGATTTTCTGCCAAAATATACAGTTAGAAAGGGTTTTACATTAGTGTACTTTTTTTTTGAATATGTGACAAGTGGGCACGTCTCCAGTCTTGGGAATACAGTAGAAGTCCCACTACAGACTTTTTGCCAATATGTTTCTATCTCATCTGCATTCCTTATAAAAAAAGTAAAGGAATCCCTGAAGATTTTACTCCACTAGTCATTCCCAACTATTGGGGGCGGTGGCCATTTCCGTTTCCAGGCTATTGAGCCAGCTCTGTCCAAAGACATTTCTGCAGTCATGTGGCCAACATGACATCATGGAGCACTGCTACCTTCCCACTGAAGTGGTACCTATTTTCTACTTGCATTTGTGAGATTTCGAGCTGCCAGGATGTCAGGACCTGGGGCGAGGATGGGAGCTTACTCTGTCATGTGAAGCCTGGGTCTAGAACCTGAGCTGCCAGTTTTCCAGCTGACAAGCCCAGCATCTTAACCACTGAGCCACCCCACCACCCTCATTCATTATGACAGTCCACTTTTTCCTTTAAAAGAGAGATGACTGTTTTTTCAATTAGAAAATCAACAAAAGCTTTAAACAGTTCATCAAAATTTGCACTCTTTATTTATGGTGTCAAAAAGGGAGAGGTTCTGCCAGACTTAACCTCTACTGGTTTCATCTGTTTGTACCCTATTCTACTGCTCAAATGGGTTCCTGAATTGTCTGTAAACAGAATATAGAAAATCAGCAGAATAACAGAGTATAGGACAGTAACATACGCAGTATTAGTGATCAGCATTAGCAGTCAATTACATTCAGAATATAAATTGTTAAGTGTCTGGAAAATAAAGTAATTTAATATAGCTTCAGCCTTTCCTTCATCCTTTAATATAATTTTATCCTTTCTTCCCTTCCTCCTACTTTACATGTAAAATATATGTATTTTATTGTTTTAAAATTATTGGGATATGTTGGCTTACATTTCCTAATGTAATTATCTCATTAACTGTTAATAATTGTGCTATTTCTACTTGAATTATTGTGCTACTGAAATTATTTATTGTCATATAATTATGTTTATTTTACTATTAACATCCTATCTTTATTATTGTTATAAATAACTCAAGGTGGTGGACATACCTAATGCTCCTTCTTCCTCCTATTTTCCCCACAACAACAACCCTATGAGGTGGGTTGAGCTGAAAGGAGTGACTCACCCAAAGCCATCCATCCAGCTTTTTTGGCAGGACTTGAATTCATGTTCTCCTAGTTTCTAGCCTGGTGTTTTAGCCACTTAAACCAAACTAGTTCTTCCCCATTTTTAGCAATGCCAATTTGTTATATTGAATGTTAATAAATGAGAACATTAAAATTAATAATGTTTGTATAACAGACAGGCATATACTTCCATATAAGTATAGAAAATCCTTTTTTAAAAAAGTTGTTTTGATCAAATCTCTTTTGACTTGTTTCTAAAAATCTGGTTCTAAGGGCATAATAACATTGTACATGTATAATGAGCTCATGATTCAGGTAGTCCTCAACTTACAACAGCTCACTTAGTGACCATTCGAAATTACAACGGCATTGGAAAAGTGACTTATGACCATTTTTCACACTTATGACCGTTACAGCATCCCCAGTCATGGGATTCACATTTGGACACTTGACAACTGACTCACATTTACAATGGCTGCAGTATCCTGGGATCATGTGATTACCTTTTGCAAACTTCTGACAAGCAAAGTCAAAGGGGAAACCAGATTCACTTAACAACTGTCTTACTAATTTAACAGCTGCAGTGATTCTTTTAACAAATGTGGCAAGAAAAGTTCTAGAATGGGACAAAACTCACTTAGCCAATTCCTCGCTTCACAACATAAATTTTGGGCTCAATTGTAGCCGTAAGTTGAGGACTACCTGTATAGACTTTTAACATGCATGATACTTATTTTAGATTGTTGTTTCTCAACTGTGGCAACTTCCTGATGCGTGGCCTCCAGTATCCAGATTATCCCAGCCAGCAAGGCCATGCATGGCTAAGAACTTTGGGATATTTTTTTTTTATTCCATTTATATCCCGCCCTTCTCCGAAGACTGAGGGCGGCTTACAAGCTTAGCAGTAGCTTTCATTCTATGTATATGCCTGCTTATTAGGGCTTTCACACACACCCCCAAGCGGCATTATTACAAAGTCAGCTTAATTGCCCCCAACAATCTGGGTCCCCATTTTACCTACCTCGGAAGGATGGAAGGCTGAGTCAACCTTGAGCCTGGTGGGACTCGAACCTGCACTAATTGCAGGCAGCTGGTGTTACTTAAGGAGGCATTAGCCCACTGCTCCACCAATTTGAAGGCCATACCTCTGAAACTTGTCAAGGTTGGAAAACAGTGTTTCAGAATAACACAGAATGAACTTGCCCCCCCTGTTAATTTTAACTTTCATTAACTTTCACAGTTATTTGCAATCTTTCACTTTCTGTCAATACATTTTGAAATGTCAGTCCTTCGGGAGAAGGGCGGTATACAAATTAAATTATTAAATTAAATTATTATTAAATTAATAATAGATCTCATAAGTGTGAGTTCAAACTTTTTTTTGCCCCTGTCAGATTTAGTAAAGTGAGTTATAAAGTCATATCTTCTGATTGCAAAGCTTAAGCCTCGATTAGATCCTCTGTCACTGCACCTTATGGAAAATATGCATCTTTTGTTCGGGGACAGTTGCATAGCTGTTGCATTTATACTTCTGGGAATGTTCGTTCTGGCTAGGGGGCACTCAAACAGCAAAGCACAAAACAGGAAGTTGTGTCTACCAATCAACACACAGAATGTGCACTGTCACAGAATGCACAGTTAGGATTTGGGAGAGGTAGCCCATCTGCAGCCATCTGTACCTTACATTTACCGATCAACCACTTTTCAGCGTAGGTATCCGGCAACACCTTTGTGCAGATGTGGGCAACTCTAAATCAAGCTTTAAGAGAGGAATTGGAACCCTTAGTAAAGTTCATCACCTTACAAGTTCTGCTATCCAGACTGGAATACACTTCCCAATATGTTGCATTCTAAGGCTAAGCCTTCTTATACTGTATTATTTATACCCCCCTTTATTTTTATTACTATTTTAACTCAAGGCAGCAAACATAGTAAAAGAAAAAGAAAAAGTAAAAGAAAACAATAGTTAAAAAAAAGTAAGGAACTTAGAGGCAACTCTAGCCAAACCCCATCATACAAAAGAAAGTTCTACCCAAACTGAACCAAATAATGAACAAATAACTCCCAGAGGATTTGACCCTACTGATAAACCCTTGGAGGAAGACAAATGGAGGTATGTCACACATAGAAGGAAACACAATACTCGAAGAAAGAAGCAGCATACAACTAACAAAACCTTTCTGCCCAATCCAACCTAACCAGAAGCAGCCCCATTAAAACTGAGCAATCGATTTCTCCCCTTGGATGGAAACATGCACACCCACAACCTCCCCCTCAAAGAAAACATGCAGATGCCTAGCAAAGAAACAACTTCAAATATCCCTAAAAAAGCAGGCTTACAAAAAGAGGAGGGGGAATTGTACTATATGTAAGAGAAGACTACATATTTACAGAATGCACATGATCCAAGATAAAATCTCTCCAAATTATATATGGGTCAATATAAAAGAGAAAAAAGTGACATTACCATAGGTCAGCCTACCAATCAGAAGAAATAGCTGAACTCTTTGCCAACCAGTTAACAAATGCATGTAGGAAGCGTACTACAGTAGTAATGGGAGACTTCAACTACCCAAATATCAACTCAGAAACAAACTCTGCAGCAGTGGGAGATCAAATAGTTTCCTACCCAACCTAGCTGACAACTTTGTCATAAAGCCATATTGGACTTAATTCTAACTAATAGAAAAGAAGTGATAGAGGGAGTTGAAGTTGCCGGAACCTTGGGTGAAAGTGACCATGTCATACTGGAATTTAATATAACACAAACACTAGCAACAGAAAACAATCCAACCAGTATCTGAAGTTCAAAAGAGATGACTTTAACAAACTCAGAGAAAACCTAGGAAAGATCCCATGGATGAAAATCCTAAAGGGGAAAACAACCCAAGAAGCTTGGGAAACTATGAAAAATGTGATTATAAAAGCCCAGACTAGCACAATACCACAGAAAAAGAAAAAGATAGGAAAGATAAGATAAGATAAGATAAGATAAGATAAGATAAGATAAGATAAGATAAGATAAGATAAGATAAGATAAGATAAGATAAGATAAGATAACCTTTATTGCCATTTTTTACTGTGGGCACAACGACACACATCAAAAATGAAATTTAGTTGCCTGATCTCAAAGTGAACACATACATGACACATACCTAAACATACTATATACTATACAACATATACATACTATATACAACATATGTACAGACCTACACCCCTACATATACATAACATATGAATATTAAACACTGTCCATCTTAAATATATAATGGAAGGAGGAAGCTTGAGAGTTCACAAGGTTTCTACTGTATGGAACGAAACTGTGGCTGAATTTGGATGTTCTGCTTCAGATACCACAGAGCCTCCTCCAGAAGGTAACAAGGAAAACAGGTCATGAAGAGGATGGGTAGTGTCCCAAACAATTTTACAGACCCTGCTCAAGCAACGCTTCTGTGCTATGTCCACAATGGGAGGGAGGGAACTGCCAATGATCTTTTCAGCCATCCTCACCGCTCTCTGCACCACCTTCCTGTCTGAAGCAGCGATGCTGCCAAACCAGACTGTGATGCTGTATGACAGGATGCTCTCGATCGTCCCCCTGTAGAAAGTGGTAAGGACAGGGGAAGAAAGATGTGCTTTTCTCATGCAATGCAGAAAATGCAGGCGTTGCTGTACCCACTTCACCAGTGTCTCTGTAATTTTCTATTTATTGTTTAATTCTCTTTTAAATTTTTACTCTATGTTTTTTAGTAGCATGATACTGGTTTTGTGTTTGTTCTATTGGGTTTTCTTAGGTTCCAGTGGACATTCAAAGGCTGGTTTTGTCCTCTAAAGCACTTCAAAGGGTAATGGATTTCTCAACGTCTGGGAAAGAAGATGTCAGTTCACAGAACACTACACCACTGGAATATTTGCAGATTCCTTGATTATCAGGAAAATAAGTGGCCACTTCCCCACTCTATTAACAGTAATTAGCCAGAGGATCAAGGAATCTACCCTAATGAATGTTGAGAGTAAATGCATCCAGGGCCAAAATATCTATAATCTAGGCCTCTTCTTTTCCTTTCAGTATGTCTTAATCATATATCTATGATTAATAGACTCTGATAGAATTTAGCTTTCTTAGTTGAGAGTGGCTGTTACAAGCTTCATACATGATTTTGTTTACTATTGCCTTCAGGACCATTTCCTTTGAATGGAACTGTTTCCATTTTTCATCTTGGCTATTCAACCAAAAAGAAATGGGAAGGATGAGAACCCCAAGATAGGTTTTTCTAGGAACTCTCCTATCTCTATAAAATAGTCTCCTCATTGTTTCTCCATGCTTTGGAAATTTCAGTTGTTTGTTTATATGGTAGTGGTGTCTGTGGAGTAGGGAGTAGTCAAAATGATAGGTTATTTATTTATTTTGCATATGGCGGTGTTACGTTAGCCAAGAGACTATAATGTTAATACAAAGTAGCTGTTTGGCTGCCGATGATTGGTAGTTTGTTCTGTTCATGCTTGTACCTTTATCCAGAGGGCAAACTAGCTCCACATTCATAAGGCTTGATGGTGTTCTGCAGCATCATGCAGGGCTTTTCGCACCACCAATGTCACCCCACATTTGGGCGTCACATTTGGGCAGGTCTGGCACCAATTGAAGTCGTACTGCCGCTTAGAGCACCATTTTTTCTACTTGAATGTAGCATGTGTTAGAACTGCTAGGTTGGCAGAAGCTGGGGAAAGTGACAGAAGCTCACTCTATCATGCTGTGCTGGGGCTTGAACTGCTGGAGCAAAGACATTAAGCATCATTAAGCCACTCAGCCATTGCGGATCTTTAAGATGATAGTTGAGATCACATGATTGAAGCTTTGCCTCCTTTTAATATGCATGTGATAAAAGTTAAGAGGGGTGGAGCTTTGATAACACCTATCCTCCCACACATCCTTGTTGTTGGGTAATTTTTAATTCATGAGGAGGTTGAAGTTTGGTTATTGTTTTTTATTTATTTTTCTACTTTCCGTTTTAATTCTACTTTAATTTCAATAACTGTATGCTTCTTTAGAGTGCTTTATTGTATGTTGTATGTTGCCATGATTGTGCACCTCCTGAGATACTTGAATAGGGCTGGAAATAAATTCATGAATTAAAAAAGAAAGAAGTAGTAAGGTCCATGTCACTTACTGTATGCAACGAGGGACAGAATGATCTGCTTTCCATTTAAATGTTGGAGCTGTCTTGATTATGTCTCTAAATTTATAACTGCATTAAGTCTATGGTAGCACCCAAACTATAGGTTTGTATGTTTTCTCCCTTAAAATGGTTGGAAACCATGACATTAGGTTTTGTTTCATGGTAGCAAAAGAGTACTCAGTGGGCCTGAAGACTGATTCACAAAACATGTTTAGAACATGGGCTTCAAGTTGCCACAACTGCTTGTATAAAACATATATCAGGGACAAGCAACAATGAGTCCAAGAAGTTTCTTTATTGTTAATCACCAGTTTACAAGAATCTTGCCAAACTGTCTGCCTTCTCTTATATATATATAATTTTAACAGATGCTATAAATCAGAATGGTGAACGATGGTTCATATTAGGACCTCTTCAATTTTATGATATCATATTTTATAATATTGTAACCTGATACGAAGCAGAGGCTTTAGTACTATTTTAAGGCTGTACTGGTGTTTCTAAATCTGAGCTGTATAAAACTAAGAAATGTTTTAGTCAAGAAGCAAGTTTTTTGGATAGGGATATTAATTTGGAGGTTTCCCATTATAGTAAAAAATAGTACCTTAAAAAATAAAGTATCAGCCCTACCAATCTGAAGAAGATTACATTAATTAATCTCCCATCAATTGATATCTTTGATATAAGTTAGCTCCTCCAAGTCAAGCCATTAAAACTTTACAAACCAATCCAAAGTATTAAATAATCTTATCTGATCACTTAGTTTATATTATAGAGTATCTTTCTTGTAATTCTCATAACTTCCATCTTTTGTCTCATTTATACCCATGGTATCTGTCATAAGCCACAATGATATAAAAATGGCATGATGTATGATATATAATGATGTCATATTTCACATGCTATCGTTTGCTTTCCTTACCTTTATTTGGGAGGCGTAAGTATTATATCCCAACTGGCTACATAATTTAATTACTTGTAAAATGCAAATTATTTTTCACTAGGAACCTATAAAATGTACATCAAACCATGCTTTTTTTGTAATTCCAGCAGAATTCAAAATATACTTTGATGAAGGAGATGTGCTTTCAGTTGATGGACATTTATTTTTGCTTGCTGATTGTAAAAGATCTGTCAATAATCTATCAACAAAACTGATATACTGGACAAAATATGTTGGTAAGGAGCCAATGGAAGTAAAGGAATGGAATAACAGACTGAATTTACATCAAATCCATTTCTGAACAGTCATGTGCTCACAAAGCTCACCAGACTGAGCTGAAAAGTTCTATCTCCCATATTCTGAATCAAATAGTTGTTCAATTTTTTGATCAATTACTCCATCCATGAGCCACCCCTTCTCCCCAAGAAGTGAATGAATGAATTTAGGATGCAGCATTCCTGCAAAGTACCAAATATCTGTACAACTTTTCCCTGCCTATTTTGTCCACTTGGGTTTGGGCTGTTAAATATCCTTTCTAATATTTTCAGCTGGAAGCTCTATGTGAGGTTCAGTTCTTGGCAACCCAGTGAAAGGGATCAAGTAGAAGAAGATGCAGTCTCTGAGTGATATTCTGGAGCACCATTGCAAGGCAGATTAAATTACTCCAGCTGTCTACAGTTTTAGTGACCTGACCTCCGATGTGTTCAGATATCAACTCCCATTATTCCCAGCCTGCATTTTGAGAGCTTGACTCCAATATCTCTTGCAGTCTTTCACATGGATGAGAATGAATTAGTTTGTTCCATAGAATATAACTCTCTGTGCTTTTTACATTGCTTGCTTATGATACAAATATAGTACAGGTGCTATTAGAGGTGGTTATTACATTGCTTAGAATCACATGGTATTTTGACGCCATTAATCCCCACTAGGATTAGATCAGGGGTGTCAAATTCAATTTCATTGAGGGCCGCATCAGCATTGCAGTTGCCCTCGGGGGGCCGGGTGGGTGTGGCCATGGTGGGCATGGCCTACTGGGTGGGCGTGACTGGAGTGCATATGGCCTACTGGGTGGGCATGGCCAACTCTACATCATTTGTGTCAGGGGTGCCTATGGGGGCCTGGGCAGGAGTGGGACAGATCTGAGGGTCTCTGGCAGAAGGAGATGGGACCAGGGAAGTGCCAAGCCATGGTCCACCGGAGGAGCCTCACTGTTCCTCTCAGGCCATGGGGGGACTGGACGGTGGCATAGAGGTAAAATGCCTAGCCCAGCCCTCAAGCACCCACGGCACTAAGCCCAGCCCCACTTCCCCAAGGGGGTGCCCAGTTGCATTTACCTCCTCCTCAAGGTTGCTGCTGCTATGCTTCCTCTCCTTAGCCAGGTTGCTCATGATGGGTACGAGGGCAAAATCAAGAGGGAGACCCATGCCCTCTCCATGTGAGGAGACCTGGCTTTGTATCCAAAGCTTCCTTAGCAATAGGGAGATCCCCCAGGATAGGCCAGGAGGGGGGGCAAGGGGATGGTGAAAGGGCAGCAGGGCAGGACTAAGGTAGGACTTCCCTCAGACCTTCCCTCTCCTTCCTTCCTTCCAAAGAACAGAGTGGTGGGAAAATATTTGAGATGAGGGAGGGAGAAAAACAGGCAAGAAACACAGCTGGGGAAGTGTCATCCTTCATGAGGAATGAAGAAATGCACCATTGCCTGGAAATGGCCAGCACATGGCCCTCGACTACTTCACATATCAGGCTTGGTGGGCTCTATGGGAGGGGATGCCATGAGCAGCGTGAGAGTTGATGTTACCTGCGCAATGCCCCCCAGCCTGCCCGGTTTTGGCAGGTAGCAGGGTGCTCTACTCAAAGTGCTGAGAGGCTGAGCCGGGTGGCATGAATCTGAAGAGAAGCACAACACTGCCCAACCCCTAGCCTGCCCAAAGTAGGCAGGGCCATGTGCTGGCCACTTCCAAGCGATGGTGCATTTCTTCATTCCTCACAAAGGGTGATACCTCCCCAGCATGCGCCGAGGGGGCAGTGCTGACATGGCACGGGCCGGTCCCTCGCTGTTTCCAGATGGCCTTGTGGAGCTAAGACTGAATATATTTCAGCATAGATGACCACCACAAAATTGTACATTGGCTCGTGGCCAGCCTGGGCCCGGGGCCAAGACAGCAGGGGCCGTTCCCTTACTGTTTCCAGGATGGCTTCGCGGGCCACATGAAACCACTTCGCGGGCCCCATCCAGCCCCCGGGCCTTGTGTTTGACATGTCTGGATTAGATGAACAACTGGCATTAAGAAGAAATCCTTCCACTTGCTATTTCTTCTCATTTCACCTCTTCCTGGGGGCTGGAGGGAAAAAAAATCTGATGGGCAACCAACAAAGTGGATTACAAGGGATAAGCAATTGACAGTTGTACATAAGGAAACAAGAGGCCGAAGACATACAAGAAATGTTTTGGGAAAGATATAAGAAGTTTTTTAAAAAATCAGCCTTCAAGTTTGTGTTGACTCCTGGTGACTGCCTGAGCCAGTCCTGCAGTTTTCTTGGCAAGGTTTTTCAGTAGTTGTTTGGCTTTGCTTGCTTGTTAGGACTGAGAGAGAATAACTGGCCGAAGGTCACCCGGCTGTTAACTTCAGAACATGGGCCGGTTGTATGTAATAATAGGTTGTTCTGTGTTGCTTCATACATGCCTTTTTTTGCTTTATTTTTGAAAATACAAAGAATTTGTGTCTCAGATTTCCTATTCACTGTTAAATCAGAGCTCCAAATATTAAAAATAAATTATTTTTATCCTGGAATTCCCGCATTTAGTTTTGATTTTTTTTCTTTTTATTATAATTTACCACTGATTAAACCTTCTGCAGAATGGGTTGGTTTTTATTTTCTGTATTTAGAAAACTCTAGATTTTCACTTCCCAGAAAAATATCCTTATAAATATTTTTATTTTTTTATTGGAGTTTGTGTGGGGGGTGATACACTGAGTGAATTGGGTAGCGCTAACTGAGATGAATCATTTTTAAAGTCAGCTTGTGTTTGTGCCTCAGTACAACTTTATTATAACAAGAGTTTTATGCCCCAACAATGCAAACACAACAGAATGATATAGTAATGCACAGTTCTTTTTTTGTAAAAGAAAAAGGTGCCGGAACTCACACATGTCATACAATCCACCTTGCCTAACTTACAAGGTTCCGTCCAAAAAAGGTGCCGGAACTCCATTCTGGGCATTCTATGACAAAAAAAGCCCTGGTAATGCAGATGTTAAAACTGATCTCCAAGGTTATCTTGTTGAAACTAGGAGATGTAAGTAAGGAGATGTACTAGGAGATGTAATATGTAAGATATAAGTTGGGAAACTCTGGTGGCTGTTTTACTTTTGGTAGAGTAAATTTTTAGAAGGGAGCTACCTCTTTATCGTATAAGATACACATTCCAGCAGATATCTGTGTAATAGCCTGAAAAGCAACAACATGCTTCTGTTCTGCTAATACAAGTCAGTGGCCTTTCTTGTGGTAGAGAATTTAATGTCCAGGACTTGCAACTTGGGGACTTATCCTTCACTTAGTTAAGTACTTTGTCCTAAGTCGGTTGACAAGTTTTACAGTTATAAATGATCTCTTTCTCCTTATGTACTGAAGAATTGTTTATGATTAATGTCCCAAAAGTGTAATATGATTAAATTCCACTTCATTCTGAAGACCCTTCTTTTTTGACATTGTCCTCCTCCTCCTACAACTGAAAAGCAATTCTTTGAATTTTTTTTCTGACTCTTCCTTCTGGTAAGTGGTAATTTCATGATTGTATTAAAACTTATTTTTATCTAAATGATCATCACTATTCCTTCTTTCATGTGGCTTGCAGTCTCCTCAGCTTCATGCACTTACTGTATATATTCACGTATACAGAATCATAGGGACATTTTAGATTGAGATGTTTACACAAAACTTCATCTTTTTGAATCTTCAGTACTTAATATGTGTATAGGAAGGAATGTAAGAGAAAGAGATTAGGGCAAAAAAAGTGTAATATATCTTTTATATTTCTGACCGGAATATTTTTCTGTTGCCCGTTTGTGATTGTGGAAAAATGCAACAATCTGTTTATCACTACCAACTGGGCTCCAGGTTGGCAAATGGATCTCTCTCTCTCTCTCTCTCTCTCTCTCTCTCTCTCTCTCTCTCTCTGTGTGTGTGTGTGTGTGTGTGTGTGTGTGTTTGTGTGTGTGGCCCCAGTAAAAAAGTGGCATGCTTTGACAAAAGAGTGAGGACTTGTACTCCCACCGCATCCCGTTCCAATTAGTGTGGCGTCTTAGGTAACATTTTGAGATAGTTCTGAACTGGTAAAAAGTAACTATGCATGTTTAGAGGACAGACTTTAATTGGAAGCTCAGTAAGGAAAGTCCTTATTTCTTTATTTGAAAAATGATTTAATCGTTTAAAGAAAAAAACAGATGAAATGATATAGTATCTGTAAGATGCCCATCAACACAGCCCCTGAAGAGCAGATTAAGCAGGCACTCAGATCACCCACTTGCCATCTTCCCATTAGTGTGAGTGGAATTGCATTTCTACAGTACACTGATTAATTAATTAAAGGCACCTCTGCATATAAATTGGGATATGCAAATGTAGTGCAAATCTGTGCCCTCTTTTATCATTTTTACAATAACAAGCTTACAAAAAAAACATTAACTTTGATTGGGCCATCAGCTGAATTGCTAGATCTTTTCTGCATAACCTTTCTGTCCCCATCATGTTAATCTTTCCACTGACTGCCTTATAAATAGTTTGCAATCTGATTTCTTTCTTTCTTTCTTTCTTTCTTTCTTTCTTTCTTTCTTTCTTTCTTTCTTTTTCTTTCTTTCTCTCTCTTTCTTTCTTTCTTTCTTTCTTTCTTTCTTTCTTTCTTCTTTCTTTCTTTCTTTCTTTCTTTCTTTCTTTCTTTCTTTCTTTCTTTCTTTCTTTCTTTCTTTCTTTCTTTCTTTCTTTCTTTCTTTCTTTCTTTCTTTTGCTCCATGATGCCATTTCTCTTCCTGATCAGCTTTCTGTGCTGAAAGGCCATTCCTAATTATGTATATTCCTTCCATCCTGTAGCATGCAGATGAAAACCACTGAGTCACAATGCCATTCAGATAATAAACATCCCTCCCACTAGTGCATTTATACAGCATTCTCCTCCCCTTCTCTTCTTTCCTTTTAGGCTGTTCCTTCAGCTATCAGGAAATAGTCTGTCTTAAATGAGCCTCAGGCACTGCTCTTGTTACACTGATACCTTGAGGGCACAGAGAGGAAACACCTTTTTTTCAGAATTACCTTTAAATGATAGTAAGAAGGAAAGGTGGCCTGTCTTGTATCACTTCTTATCACACAAAGACACTATTTCCCTGCAGTTTTTAGGGTGCAGATTTGATAACTGATACAATTTTGGTGCCTGCCTTTGTAGTTCCTTCTCAGGTGACACTTATTCAAATTAAACAGGGCTGGCCTTGGCACTGGAAGGAGTCCAGCATCTGAATGAAGGTGTAGACTTTGGCATGTGTCCGGCTCTGTCTCTATGACCTTTCACCTGTCTACTGAAGAGCCCTTTGCTTCTCTCATTAAAGCCAATCAGTCCTAACTTTCAGCTACATTAGCTAATGGGCTACTGCAATATGCTGGCAGAAACTAGGCTGATGTTTACCTTACATCCTTTTAATATTGTTCCTGAGCAGAGGTATCAACATTCTGCTAAGGAAAGCTGAGGTAAGGGAAGCTGGGGCCTTGGTTGGGGAGGTGGTTAGCCTTCAGAGGAGGAGGAGGCTATGAGGATAGGAAGTGGTAAATTGTTTATGATTATATTGGGGTTTGGGCCTCCAAATGCCATGGCTAGTTGCCACTGCATATGTACAGTGCATTCAGAATGTATTCAGACCCCCTTCATTTTTGTCAATATTGTTATGCTGCATCCTGATTCTACAGATGTTGAAATTCATTTTTTCACATTAATCTACACTCGGTACCCCATGACAAAGTGAAGACAGAATTTTAGAAATGTCTGTAAATTTATTAAAAAGAAAAAAACCCTGAATACTATATAAATATAAATTGTATAAATATTCAGACCCTTCACTCAGTATTTTGTTGAAGCTTCTTTGGCAGCAATTACAACCTTGAGTCTTTTGGGGTTTGACGTGACAAGCTTTGTACACCTGGATTGGGGGATTTTCTGCCATTCTTCCTTGCAAATCTTCTCAAGCTCAGTCAGATTGGATGGCAACAGTCGGTGAACAGCCATTTTCAGGTCCCTCTAGAGATGTTCAATAGCAGGGGTGTCAAACTGCTGGTCCGTACGCTGTTCGTGTCACATGGAAGCCATGCCCACTCCATTGCCGGCAATGGCAAAACCGTCCCGATACGTTGCATGACGTCATGTGACGTTGCAAGTTTGACATGTCTGTTCAATAGGGTTCAAGTGAGGGCTCTGGCTGGGCCACTCTAGGACATTCACAGAGTTGTCCTAAGCCACTAATGTGTTGTCTTGGTTGTGTACTTAAGATTGTTGTCAAGTTGGAAAGTGAACCTTCAGCCCAGTCTGAAGTCCTGAGCATTGTAGAACAGGTTTTCATTGAGGATATCCCTGTACTTTGCTCCATTCAGCATTCCCTCAACCCTGACTAGTCTCCCAGTCCTTGCTTCTAAAAACAACCCCATAGCCACCACCAGGCTTCACTGTTGGGATCATTGGTGGGATTCAGCCAGTTTGCACCACTTCGGCAGAACCGGTAGCTAATCTTTTGTTGCCCAGGCCCAGAATAGACTTCCAGAAGCAACATCCACACAGAGAACCAGTTGTTCACATATTTGAATCCCACCATTGGTTGGAATGATATTGGACAGATGATGAGTAGTACCTGGTTTCCTCCAGACATAATGCTTAGAATTGAGGCCAAACAGTTCAGTCTTGGTTTCATTAGACCAGAGTCCTTCAGGTGCATTTTTTGTAAACTCCAAGTAGGCTTTCATGTGTTTTGCATGGAGGAGAGGCTTCCATCTAGCCACTCTTCCATAAAGCCCAGACCGATGGAGGGCTGCAGTGATGGTTGTGCTTCTGGGATTCTGTTCCATCTCCACACAGGATTTCTGGAGCTTAGTCAGAATGACCATCAGGTTCTTGCTCACCTCTCTTACTAAGGCCCTTTTTCCCCTGCTCAGTTTAACCAGGTGACCAGCTCTTGGAAGAGTCCTGGTTGTGCCAAACGTCTTCTGTTTAAGAATTATGGAGGCCACTGTGCTTTCAGGAGTGCAGCAGAAAAGTTATTACAGCCTTCCCCAGATCTATGCCTTGCAATAAACCTGTCTCTGAGCTCTGCAGGCAGTTCTTTTGACCTCATGGCTTTTGCTCTGCTACACTACGCATTGTCAGCTGTGAGGCCTTCTATAGAGAGGTGTGTGCCTTTCTAAATCATATTCAAACAATTTAATTTACCACAGGTGGACTCCAATCAGGTGTAGAAAAATTGTCAGCAACGATCAAGAGAATTGGGAGACATCTAAGCTAAATTTCAAGTGTCGTTGCAAAGGGTCCGAATACTTATGCCAATATGATATTTCAGTTTTTTCTTTTTGATAAAATTACAGACATTTCTAAACTTCCATTTTAACTTTGTCATTATGGGGTCCTGAGTGTAGATTAATGAGAAACAAATGAATTTCAACAATTGTAGGATCAAGCTGCAGCATAGCAAAATTCGCAAAAGTGAAGGGGATATGAATACTTTCTGAACACACTGTAGATCGACTCTTAAAAGAGCAGCAGCCATCACACTGGAAGGAATTATACGGATCATGTACTGTACTCAAACAGTGACAGATTCCTTTGATAGAAATTAAATGAGAGTAAATGACTTTATTTGATCCTCCAATAGTCGTTCCTTAAATCTAAGATGCATAGAGTAAAAAAGAAAATACAAAAACTCTATTAAAAAGAAAATAGAGACAGACATGTACCATACACGTATAAATTTACTACATATATAAAGTATTACCATATTATAATCTATTGCTGTTGAGATAAAGCCTAAAATTCACCCAAATTTGATAAAATGTGGTTCCTGCCTCTGATGTCTTATTATGTTAACTGCGATTTTTTTTCTAATATAGTAATTGAAGAGGCCTTAAGGTTAGGGTGGTCTTTTCACATAAAGTTGAGATGATAAACTGACATGTTGAGGGGGAAAAAGCATCAGTGTCTCTGCCTTTGAGAAGACTGTCCTTTCTTTAAAATAAAATAAAATAAAAAATATTCACAGTTATATTCAGCCCATTGTTATGCACAACAATAGCTCTATCTACTGATTCACTTCCACACAAGCCAAGAAAAAGAATGGAGACTTTTAATTTTCTTTCTTTATGTAAACCAGAGCAGAGTCAATACATTTTTTTCTGGCTGTAGAGAATTACAAAACAATAGTCCCTTTCATGTACAGAAGCTGATTGGATGTGCAATTTAGCATCCTCCCATTGAATTTTAGAGGGTGCTGAATATGTTACCTAGCACATATACCCTTACCTTCAATGTCATGTCATCAATTCTATGCTTCACAATCTACTACCTTAAGGAACCACATTGGAAGCTTTTCCTTAGGCACCTAGTTTACTATTTCTCTAACTTGGCTATGGTACATGTTGAACATAGTTGCACATCTGACTGTATCTTTGTAATGGCTACAATGACCACAAACTTCTCCTTCCTATCCATTTCACTCTGCAGAGTTCCTGAAAAGTTTAAATTTAGTAAATTTAGTACTGTGTGGAATTATTTAAAGCAGCCATATTATTTCTTTGGACCATGTGGCAGTTTTGTATTGGTATCTAAGAACCCAGTACAAACTGGAGTTAATCCTAATAACATAAAAAAACAAGAACTATCGTTGTAAAGGATTTTGTCACAGGGTCTCTGCTGCCTAACTACTAGAGCTTGAGGTAATTCAAGAATTATATTCAGCTCATATTTGCTGCCACCACCTTGTGTGTTCTCTCTTTCTCTCTCTCTCTCCAACCCAGAAGCAAGCAAGCAAGCAAGCAAGCAAAAAAAAGAAAGAAAGAAAGAAAGAAAGAAAGAAAGAAAGAGAAAGAAAGAAAGAAAGAAAGAAAGAAAGAAAGAAAGAAAGAAAGAAAGAAAGAAAGAAAGAAAAAACCACAGCAGCGTTCAAGAGACACAAGGATACCTTAACACCTGGTTATCTGTCTAGAGATATCTAGGTTTTGCAAGGAATGTTACAAATTGGCACCAAAGTCTCTGTTTAAAATAGTAATTAGAATTTCTAAGAACACAGAACAACAGGCAACAAATGGATGGAAGTCAGGATTCAAGAGAATAAGACTGAACTTGATGTACTTGGTGGAGCAGTGGGCTAATGCCTCCTTAAGTAACACCAGCTGCCTGCAATTAGTGCAGGTTCGAGTCCCACCAGGCTCAAGGTTGACTCAGCCTTCCACCCTTCTGAGGTAGGTAAAATGAGGACCCAGATTGTTGGGGGCAATAAGCTGACTTTGTAATAATGCCGCTTGGGGGGGGAGGGCGGCGCGAAAGCCCTAATAAGCAGGCATATACATAGAATGAAGGCTATTGCTAAGCACATTGATTGTGCTTAGATTGTAAGCCGCCCTGAGTCTTCGGAGAAGGGCGGGATATAAATGGGATTAAAAATAAATAATAAAAAAAATACTTAAGGTAACTGCTGAAACAAGGCTGACTCTGCTATGGTGCAAAGTGAAGTGTTCATTGTAGGCTAGTCTTGATGCAACATTGGTAAGATGTTAGTGGATGAAGTGATTCTAAACAAGTTGGAAGATTTATCCAAGAAAGTAGAAGTAGCAGGGATACTGGAAGAAAATAACAACTTCATTTGAAAATAAAGCTGAGACTTGGACTCCAAGAAAGTAGTATCTGAATAAACTTTGAACAGTGATAAGTGGAATCTCTTGGGAGAAGAAGCTAATGTGGAAAAGCGCTCCAGACTGCAGCAAAATCTACAAAATAAGATAATACAAGAACAAGTAATACAAGTAATTCAAAGAGAAATAGATGGAAGATAGCAGAAGACGACAGTGTGGTTTTATAACAATTTAACAAGAATCTGAAGAAAACAACAAAAAAGATACATTTAGGAAATATCACTAAAAGACAAACAAGTCACCAAGGAAAAGTACAATACCTGCCTGTAGCTCAGAAGTGTGGAAGTGTTTACGTTTAAAAGAAATTGAAGTTAATGAAAATAAAGTTGCTTAGAAACACGCACACGCACACACACACACACACACACACACACACAAACACACACACACCCATAAACGCACTCATATTAGTTTGACATGAAAAGAAAAGAATCAGTAGATGAATTGCTGATTAAGGATGAAATAGTCAGAACTATTCAACAGTAAGCATGGAACCAATTCCCAGAAATGTGGACGGCTTTACTTCAATGGAGATGTTCAAGGAGAAGCTGGACAACAGAAAGGTGCAACTTTGGCACAGATTTCATGCTATATTACATGAAATTGTTCTTTTTTTACGTTTGAAATAATTTTGTACGTGATAAACAATGACAAATGAAACAGTTGTTTATCATTTATATTTCTTTTTCACTTTTATTTATATTGTGATGTTGCTGTATTGCTGTTAGGTCTTTTCATATTTGTATATATATTTTCAGGCTTGTAGTAACATAAATACAAAAATTAAGGAGTTCTTTGACATGGATGCCTTAATTTAAGATGTTGGGCTTGCTGATTTAAATTTGTTGTTCAGTTGCTAAGTGGTGTCTGACTTTTTGTGACCTCATGGACCATAGAATGCCAGCCCCCCCCCCCGTCCTCCACTGTTTCCTGGAATTTGTCCAAATTCATGTTCATTGTATCAATGACACTATCTAACCATCTCATTCTTTGCTGTCTCCTTCTCCTGTTGCCTTCAAACTTTCCCAACATTAGACTCTTTTGCAATGAGTCCTCTCTTCTCATTTGATAGCAAAAGTGTTTCAGCTTCAGCTTCAGTATCTGTCTTTCCAAATAGTCAGGGTCGATTTCTTTTAGGGTTGACTGATTGCAGATCAGATTTAAATAGCCCTTCTAACTGTATAATTCAGTGATTCTGTGGAAGTTCTTCCTTAAACGTCTCTGCTATGTCAACAATACCAATAACTGAGAAGGCAATCTTGTCATTTGCTTAGGAAGCAAATGTTTTCTACTAACCCAGTATCTTCTGTTTAAGCGTGGGGTGTTAAAGATTAAGATTCCATGGAATTTGGAATTTATTCCACAGAATAATCTATACGATATTCAGTGACAGCCTATTCATGGAGAAGAACAAAACTATCACTGAGGTTAGGCATAAATTGTGTGTATAGAAATGACATACATTCACCTAGAATAGTGCTTCTCAACTTTGGCAACTTGAACGTGGGTGGACTTCAACTCCCAGAATCCCCCAATCAACATCTCAGCCAAGATTCTGGGAGCTGAAATTCGCCCGACTTGATTGAGAAACACTGCCCCAGAGCATCATTTTTAGCCTCATTTTTCAGCTAGAATCACAATATATTGTGCACAATCATACTGGCTAAGTTCATATATCATGCTGAGCTTCAAACAAATAAATCTTGATTGATTTTACCTAATATATGAACCTAACCAAACATATGAATGGGAAGTAAGTAATTCCATAGAGGAAAATATGGATCAGTACAAAACTAGCATCTCCATAATCCTTATCTATAGACCATTTGAATTATATTTGCACATTACAAATAGCTTATTTAAGAAGAAAGGCAGTGAACAACAACCATGATAACAATAGCAGTAACATTTAGTCTTATATATTATCTCATAGTGCTTGACAGCCCTCTCTAAGCAGTTTACATATTGTCTCCAACAATCTGGGCCATCATTTTAATAACCATGAGAAGATGGAAGGCTGAGTTAACCTTGAGGTGGTCAGAATCAAACTACTGGCAGTCAGCAGAGTTAGCCTGCAATACTGCATTCTAACCACTACACCACAAAGGCTCTGTACAAACAATAATTTATGTTGCCTTAAATGCTTGTATAAGTAGAAAGATAGAGAGTAATACAATGACAACTGAGTATGGCTGAACTGGTTTATTCTTGGAAAAATGACTTTATTCTGGCTCTCTGTCCTTAATTTTTTAAAAAGTTGCAATGTTATACAGACACACAGAAAGCTAATTTTTGTTAGCTTTCAAAAATTAAGTAGAAAGAGATAAGGTATGCGATGAAGCAGTATGTAATAATATAATTAGTGTTGATGTGTGGTTTGAAACCCTCTCATCTTATAGTCTTTGAATTATCCAAAGAAGAGAAAGAATTGTGACTGACATGGCATCTTTGGTCTGTGATGTTCTAATTTGCTCCTTATTCATTCATGGGCCTTTCTTCTAAGAATAACCTCTTCGTTTGGAAAGTCATCAACCTTTGTATCTGCTTACTTTGTGTAGTGTGGATTGGAGGAAAATGGTGGGAGTGAATGGGAAAACGTGAGTGAACGGGGACAACAGGAGACCAAATACACAAAGAAATTATTAGACCAGACATGTCAAACACAAGGCCCGGGGGCCAGATCCGGCCCGTGAAGTGGTTTCATGCGGCCTGCGAAGCCATCCTGGAAACAGTGAGGGAATGGCCCCCACTGCCTTGGCCCTGGCCCAGAGACCCTCCTTCTGCCAGAGACCCTCAGATCTGTCTCACTCCTGCCCAGGCCCCCATAGGCACCCTTGATGTGAACGATGTAGAGCTGGCCATGCCCACCCGTAAGCCATATGCACTCTAGCCGTGCCCACGCAGTAGGCCACGCCCACCCAGGCCATATCCACCAGGCCCCTTCAGGGCAACTGCAATGCTGATGCGGCCCTCAATGATATTGAGTTTGACACCCCTGTATTAGACTGTTCACATGTCAGCCGTTCTGTGGTATTATTCCCAATGTATTTACAATGTTTCAAGCATGGCAAGAGATTTAAATGTATTTTAGAGATGCTGAATTAATGCTGTTCTTAAAAAGATGCTACTTAACCCTTTAGTTAAACGAACAACCCACCAATAATAAACAAGGAGCAGAATTAAAGAGTGAAGAGTGAAGCATGATTTGCTTTAAATCAGTTACAAACAATGAATATGGAAACACCAGACATGTCACTTCTGGGGAAGTAGCAGAAGATGATTGATCTTTATAGGGAGGCAAGGAAAAGATAGATAGGAAATGTTATTATTATGTCCTGGTTTCAGAATGAAACAAAATATCACTGAAATTATTCAGTGATAACTAGGACTAGGTACGTGTTAAGAAAGTGTTTTCATGGAAATGATGCTGTTTTCATGAACTACAGATCTCCTGCTGATGTTCCTAATAGAAAAACAATGCTGGTAACATTGGGCATTTGAAAGATTAAAAAAAACACCAGCTTCTCCTTATTTGGAAAAATGCCAAGGAGGGAGTAAGATACACTTGATCACATGTGGGAAAATTTCAAATTGCCAGTAGGTGGGGCATTTTGCTGACAGACTAAAAAGATGCCTGAAATGCCTCTAGAGAGCTTAAATCCATTCAAAATATGAGTCCTGAGCTGAAAAATGCAACAGTTAGCCTTGCTTTTCAATACTCAATAGCTTTGTGAAATGGCAGCTCATGTTTCTTTTGCACTGCAAGTTCTTATGATTTTTCCATAATTTTGTTTGCTTTTATCTCCATCTGATATACATACCTATTTCTTTGTGCTCAGATGCAGATACACTGGGAAAATGTACTGAACTCATGATGCTCTGACAATCTCTGTCAATCAAAATATCAATAGAAGGAAGAAGTACTTATCGATGTTATTTTTCTGAATATTTTAGGCTATGAATTGATCTAACAGTAAATTCTATAGCAATATAATTGCAGATGGTTTAGTAAACCAAGTTATAATCTCCAAATCAGACTGACCAATTTTACATATTAAGATCACAGAAAATGATCAGAAATATAAAATTGATTAACAATGCTATCAATATATGTTGTTGTTGTTGTTAGCTGCGAAGTCGTGTCCGACCCATCGCGACCCCATGGACAACGTTCCTCCAGGCCTTCCTGTCCTCTACCATCTGCTGGAGTCCATTTAAGCTCACGTCTACTGCTTCAGTGACTCCATCCAGCCACCAATTTCTCAATATGATTATTTTAGCCAACTCCTATGTATGGCAAAACCATAACTCCTCATAGATAATCAGATTCCAAAATTTGGGTATACAACATCCTATTAATATCTTTAACATTTAATGGTTTGCCATAAAGCTGCTTATATGCTTAAAAATGTTATCCCAGAAAAGTATCAGATATTCACAGGATTATATAATATGGACCAATGAACTCTCAAAGTTTTTACTTCTCTGATAGGGACTATCTGATGTCCATTCTTTCAAGTAATTTAAAGTGGTTAAAGCATCTTGCCCATTTTGAGCTGTCAAAACATGGCGCTGTTGTGAACTAGGAAGACTAAATTCAATTTGAAGTCAAGAAAAATCCTTAAAATAGTTATTTCATAACAATTGATTTTAAGGTCAGTATCCTGGCTTCAGTCCGTACTTTTCAACAAAACATTTTACCATCGGTTTTTAAAGTACAATTTACTTTTCCAAAGAGTTAATTAAATATTAATCAGTCTTATTATCAAAATTAAATCTATGAACCAATATGGTCCAAAGGTGACTCATAGGCAGCACTTCTAGAAATAAAATACATTTTCTGCTATATATTTTTCCAAGAAGTTGCCATGATTGCAAGGGGAATAAATAATAGCTTTGCAATATCAAAGGTAATATTCATAACTTTGCAACATAGGCCAGGCCATAGAAGATGATATTCTAATACATTTTCATTCAGCCTTCCGATGGTTATGATAAAATATAAGACCAGTATATATTTTTTGCAAATCAGAAAATTTAAGCCATCTTTTTCAAATGGTAATCTCAATTTAGCTAATGAAATCTTGATGACCTGCATTCAGCATCAATAATAGCACATGCAGCAAAAATCTTCATACTGCTACAGTGATTTTTCTTCAAATTAGCAACTGATTAAAGCATCACGGAAAAAAACCCTCATTGTGAATTTAAAACACTGCAATATTTACAGAAGCATGGTTATTGTAGTTTTAGATGAATTCATGATTTTCTGCATAAAACATTAAGTTGTAAATATGTCGATTAGTACTAACATTGCTGCCAACTCTGTACCTGCCACTTTTATTGTTCAATGAAGATGGTTTTGTTCTCTTTTCAGCCCACGTATACTTCTAGCATCCCTTTGTTTGTGTTCCAGATAGACTGTAAACATTAGACCAGAATAATACACATTAGTCAAATCTATTATTAAGAAATTAGTGAATCAGTGATTCCTTCACTTCAGTTTTTTTTTAAATGATAAAATAGAGCTTTTGGTTTTCCAAGGTTAAATGCTAGAATGGCACTGAAGCAGTTTTTCTCCTCATTTATATCTAATTGATGTGTTCTTTACTCAAACACTACTTTATTCTATAGTTTATGACTCAGTTTCACAGATATCCATAAAGGGAAATGTGACTCATGTACTATTCTGAATAGAAGTAAGACTAGAATCACACAAATGCTAAGCTGTGTTTGCTTTGAACATGGCTTGTGGAATAATCCTAATGCCTGGTTCATACAACATACTAAATGGAAGGGGAAACTGGTCACATGATGGCTTGGTGGAATAGATAATTCAATTGACTCAAAATTATTCTTTCTTTGCTTACTTTGTTTTTGGTATGGAAACAAGTCCAGAGTCTACAAAACTTACAATTAAGATATATGAAGCTCCCTCAGTGCTGACAAGAACCCCAAGAAAGGAATTCCAAGAAAGCAATTCCAAGAAAGGATCCAGGTGATTTAAAGAGCTGCAGACCACATTAGAAAAAACGCCTCTGAATGAATGAACCTTTATTGTCAAAGTACAATCATGTATACATTGAGATTGGCTGAGCCTCCCTTCATACCCCCCCTCCCCCACAACTCACAGTGACAACAAACCCACCATCTTGTTACACCATGTGAGCTAATTGCACAACACACTGGCCTCACAAGTCAATCATACATAAAATTATAAAATTATTTCCCATTCAAGAGCCTGACAGCCCATGGGTAAAAGCTATTCTTCAGCCTGTTGGTACAGCTGGCTGTACTCCTGTATCTCTTGCCTGATGGTAGGAGATTAAAGAGATACCGACCACGGTGTGAGTTGTCCCTGAGAATTTTTCTCACTCTTCCAAGGCAGCAAGCCCTGGCGATGTCATCCAGTGGTGTCAGGGGACAGCCCACAATGTTTTGTGCTGTGCTCACCACCCTCTGTAATACTTTCCTATCCATGGCTGTCAGGCCAGCATACCAAACCACAATACAGTCTGAGAGGACCTCTCTATAGTAGACCGGTAAAAGAAGGTCATTAGCCATTGTTCTACCCTGTTCTTCCACAAGACCCTGAGGAAGTGGAGTCTCTGTTGGGCCTTTCTGGCCACCTGGGTTGTATTAACTTTCCAGGTAAGATCTTCACAGAGGTAGACTCCCAGGAATTTAAAGGAGGAAACTGTCTCCACACAGCCCCCTCCCCCAATGTAAAGTGGGGCAGGTTTCTCTCTTTTCCTCTGGAAGTCTAGCACCATCTCTTTTGTCTTTCCGGCTTTAGAATGGTTCCAGAATATACTGAACCTGGATGCATGGAATGGATCAACAATAATCTAAAGCCTTACAAGTCATACAAGAAAGCAACAGCCCATTGTGTTGGTAGTGTTGAAAATCCCTTCTTGTGAATAAGTTGAGTAGAGGAAAATTATAGACTATATTGAGTTACAACTGAGTTACAAAGCCAAATCTTTGCCCAAATACTTTCTTTGAAACAAGACAATTGTACTAATGGGAATATATGTTATGTTCGGATCACAGCCTGACTTGTTGAACTGGGAGCTTTTAATGGACCCTGAGCGGTTCCAAACAGCACTTGGGTCCCCTCCTGCCTCCTTTGCTCATAGCTCGGCCGATGCCCTGGTGGAAGCCTGGGAAAAGGCAGCCACGGAGGCACTCGACTGAGTTGCACCCATGCAGCCCCTGACCCGGTGCAGATCTCAGTGGGCTCCATGGTTTTCTACGGAGCTCCGGGAGATGAAACGTTGGAGACGGGGCCTAGAGAGCTGTTGGAGATCCAGCCGATCTGAATCCGACCGATCGCGACTAAGGTCCTTTACGAGGTCTTATCTCGCGGCGTTGAGGAGAGCAAGGTCTAATTACTTTGCTACCCTTATTGCGTCCGCAGATAATCGCCCGACCGCCCTGTTTAGGGTAACACGCTCCCTCCTTAATCAAGAGGTGAGGGAGGATCCCTTACAGGGTCGTGCCGAGGAGTTTAGCCAACATCTGCTGGACAAAATCGCTCGGATCTGGACCGGTTTGGATTCCGATTGGGCAGAATCTGACGATGAGAACATGGACAGTCTTGTTGATGTTATCTGGGAAGAGTTCGATCCTGTGACTCTGGATGAGGTAGACAGGATCATGGGGAAACTGAGCTCCACTACTTCCTTATTGGACCCGTGCCCCTCCTGGCTGGTTTATGCGGCTCGGGATGGGACACGAGGCTGGATCCATGCAGTGATAACTGCTTCATTGAAAGAGGGTAGTTTTCCCGCCGCCTTGAAAGAAGCAGTGGTAAGACCCCTCCTTAAAAAGCCTGTCCTGGACCCAGCTGTTTTAAACAACTTTTGCCCGGTCTCCAACATTTGCTTTCTTGCGAAAGTTGTTGAGAGCGTAGTGGCGCATCAACTTCCTCTGTTCCTGGAAGATGCTGATTATCTAGACCCGTACCAATCGGGTTTCAGGCCCGGACACAGCACGGAGACGGCATTTGTCACTCTGATGAATGATCTCTGGCGAGCTCGGGACAGGGGTTGTTCCTCTGTCCTAGTCCTATTAGACCTCTCAGCGGCTTTTGATACCATCAACCATGGTATCTTACTGCGGCGTCTCAGGAGGTTGGGAGTGGGAGGCACTGTTTTTAGTGGTTCTCTTCCTATCTTCTGGAATGTTCACAGTTGGTGTTGGCGGGTGGGCAGAGATCGACCCTGAGACCTCTTGTTTATGGAGTTCCTCAGGGGTTGGTCCTCTCACCTCTCCTGTTTAACATCTATATGAAGCCGCTAGGTGAGATCATCCGTGGTTTTGGAGTGGGGTATCGTCAGTATGCTGATGATACCCAGCTTTTCATCTCGACCCCAAACCACCCCAGTGATGCCCTCGACGTGATGTCCCGTTGCCTGGAAGCGGTCCGGGTCTGGATGGGGAGGAACAGGCTTCAACTCAACCCTGACAAGACTGAGTGGCTGTACATACCGGCATCTCAGGAAATTCAGATTATTCCATCTCTTACTATTGGGGGTGAGTTACTACCCCCCATAGATAAGGCTCGCAATTTGGGTGTCCTCTTAGATTCACAGGACCTTCTTACTTTCAAGATGGCGGACGTGTTGGGCTGAGCTCCGCGAGCTCCAGTTGTTGGGCGTCCCTTGGGAGCCCCCCAGGGGTCCTTCTGAGCCCCTGGGTAGGGGATTTGGACTATTAATTTCAGAGGCAAAGAATGAGGTAGCTTGCTGTTCGTTTTCTCCCATCTGTGAGTGGCTATTTCCATCTGTTCCGTCTGCTGCTTCGCCCGCTGTTTCCATCTGCTTCGTTTGTGCTGCCGCTGTGTTTGCTGTGTTTGGTCTCGGCCTGTCGGTTTCTACAGCCTCGGCGTCTCCGGGCTGCTTCGCCTCGACGTCTCCGGGCTGCCTTGGGCTGCTCCTGACGGGTTGTAGCTGGTGGTGACGGCGTTCTCTGCTGTTTCGGGCAGCAGCGCTGTTGCTTCTGGCCGGCTCTCGGCGGTTTTTGGCATCTCTGAGGTTCCAGCTGATCGGCGGTGGCCTCGGAGTTCCATCTGATCGGCGCCTCCATTTTGGCGCTTCCGTGTTGGCGGCGATGTCAGCGGCGGCCTCGGAGTTCCAGCTGGTCGGCGGTGGCCTCGGAGCTCCAGCTGATCGGCGCCTCTATTTTGGCCCTTCTGTGTTGGCGGCGATGTCAGCGGCGGCGGCGGCGGGGATCTCTCTGTTGGACCTGCCTCGGGCCGCTTTTGGCGGCTGCAGCGTCTTCGGGCCGTTTCGACGGCGGAGGGGACGACCGCTGGTCAGCTTGGTGGCAGGGATGTCCCTGGTATTGTTTTTCGCGCCGCTGCCGGCGGCGGAGGTGGCGACGGTGACGGCGTCCTCGGGCTGCCTTAGGCAGTGGAGAGGTCGACCGCGGCGACGACGGCGGTGTTGCTGCTTCGTTTGCCTTGTTCCGGCCTTCGACGGTGATGGCGACGACGGCATTTTCGGGACTTGCTGGCCCATTCCATCGGCAGCGATATGGCGGTGGTCGGTGCTTTTCCATCTGGTCTGCGATGGCCGTAGCAGCTCCGGTGGACTGCCAATTACTAACTTTCCATCTGCCTCCCTATTCCCCTTTGGACTGGGACGGACCTGGGTGCAAGCCGCAGTGGGAGAGCGGCCTGTTTTCACATCGGCACTCCCATAGAGGTGGGAGCTCTATGGGTTATGCCCCACCCAGGGTGTACATTCTGGACCATCCCCCTGGCTCAGACTCTCGACCTGTCGTGGGAGGACGGGTTGGGGTCTGTCCCCGGGAGCATCCAACCGGGTGGCAGTAGGTTGGTCGATGGCCCGAATGTTTCACTTCCTTCCTTTAGAACCTCCTACTGGACTTTTCCATTATGGGACTGCCTTATCTGGACTTGTTGGACTTATGTATAGATACTCCAGCATGGACTTGCTCGCCCTCAGGGGTGCCCCCCTCTCCTGGGTGCGTCCCGCCTTTTTTGCCACTCCCAGTCTCAATGAAGGGCCCAATTATTGGGACCCTGAGAGATGGCCGGGTAAGGTCAGGGGCTCTCGATCCAAATTTAATAGGAGGCCCCTGGTTACTTTTTTAGTTAAATTTTTTAGGGGGTTAGGGAGAGGGGCGGGGGGTAATGGTTGTTTGACTATGGGGGGTGGCCATACAACCACGGTGCAGGCCAGGCCTGGGTCTGACTGCGTTCGGGGGGAGCGGGGTGTGGTTACATCTGGGGCTCAGGAGCGGGTCGTGGGATTGCCGATTCCCACGACACTGGGGTATGGCAGCAGGCGTATGGACAGAGGGCCGTATCGTTACCGGGAGGGCCGTCCCCGCTGTTTACAAGCGGTGAGGCGCTCCGACCCTCTGCTTCTTCCCCGAGGTGCCGGGAGCGAGGATGCGCAGCCTCCTGAGCTCCGGCTGGTGTACCTGAATGCCAGGTCCGTGGTTAATAAGGCTCCCCTTGTGCGGGATTTGGTGGAGGGTGAGCATGCGGACCTGGCTTGTATTACCGAAACCTGGTTGGGCCCAGAGGGTGGGGTCCCTTTGGTTGATCTTTTCCCACCAGGTTTCCGAGCGTTACACCGGCCCCGGGCTCATGGTAGGGGCGGGGGAGTGGCGGTAGTTATCAGGGAGACCTTATGTCTGCGGGAGACCACCGTCCCTCAGATAGTCGGGTGTGAGTCTCTCTTTTTGAGGTTTGGTTCGGGGGCGCAGTTGGGCTTGCTGCTGGTGTACATTTCGCCTAGTCACACAGCGGCAGCCCTGCCTGAGCTACTCGATGTCCTCTCCGGTTTGGTGATTGAGTTCCCCAAACTTTTAGTTTTGGGTGACTTCAATCTACCATCCCTGGGAGGGTCATCTGAGTTGGCTCGGGAGTTCATGGCTTCCATGACGGCCATGGACCTGACGCAGGTAATTTCTGAACCAACTCATGAGGGAGGCCACACCCTGGACCTAGTTTTTTTATCTGGACGATGGTTGGATGATCTTGGTGGGGGCTCTCCATTTATTATGCCCCTGTCATGGACGGATCATCACCTCCTGCGGCTGGTCTTCCGTTTTACCACCCCCCGCCGTGGGGATACGGAACCAATTAGATGGTACCGCCCCAGGCGCTTAATGGACCCCGATGGGTTCCAGGCAGCGCTGGGATCCCCACCTGCGGGGGGGGGCCTAGAGAGCTGCTGGAGGTCCAGCCGATCCGAATCCGACCGATTGCGGTTAAGAACCTATATTAGGTCTTATCTCGCTGCGATGAAGGTGGCGAGGTGTAATTACTTCTCCACCCTCATCGCGTCCGCAGATAATCGCCCGGCCGCCCTGTTTAGGGTGACTCGCTCACTTCTTAATCAGGAGGTGAGGGGGGATCCCTTACAGGGTCGTGCCGAGGAGTTTGGTCAGCATCTGTCGGACAAAATCGCTCGGATTCGGACCGGTTTGGACTCCAGCTGGGCAGAGTCTGACGATCAGGACACGGGCGGTCTTGTCAATGTTATCTGGGAGGAGTTTGATTCTGTGACCCCTGATGAAGTGGACAGGATTATGGGGAGGCTGAGCTCCACCACATGTTTATTGGACCCGTGCCCTTCCTGGCTGGTTTATGCAGCTAGGGAGAGGACACGAGGCTGGTTCCAGGCGGTGATATCTGCTTCTTTGAGTGAGGGTAATTTCCCCACCGTCTTGAAGGAGGCGGTGGTGAGACCCCTCCTCAAGAAGCCTGCCTTGGACCCAGCTGTGTTGAACAACTTTCGTCCAGTCTCCAACCTTCGCTTTCTTGCGAAGGTTGTTGAGAGTGTGGTGGCGCATCAGCTCCCTCTGGTCCTGGATGAAGCGGATTATCTGGACCCGTACCAATCGGGTTTCAGGCCCGGGTACAGCACGGAGACGGCATTGGTCGCTCTGGTGAATGATCTCTGGAGGGCTCGGGATAGGGGATGTTCCTCTGTCCTAGTCCTATTAGACCTCTCAGCGGCTTTCGATACCATCGACCATGGTATCCTGCTGCGGCGTCTCAGGGGATTGGGAGTGGGAGGCACAGTTCTTCGGTGGTTCTCCTCCTATCTCCTGGGACGTTCGCAGTCGGTGTTGGCAGGGGGGCAGAGATCGGCCCCTAGGTCTCTCGTTTGTGGAGTTCCTCAGGGGTCGGTTCTCTCGCCTCTCCTGTTCAACATCTACATGAAACCGCTGGGTGAGATCATTCGTGGTTTTGGAGTTGGGTATCATCAATATGCTGATGATACCCAACTTTTTATTTCTACCCCAAACCACCCCAGTGATGCCCTCGCTGTGATGTCCCGTTGCCTGGAGGCGGTTCGGGTCTGGATGGGGAGGAACAGACTTCAACTCAACCCGGACAAGACTGAGTGGCTGTACATTCCGGCATCCCGGGACATTCAAAATGTTCCATCCCTTTCTATGGGGGGTGAGCTGTTGCCCCCCGTGGATAGGGCTCGCAACTTGGGAGTCCTCCTAGATTCACTACTTACCTTGGAAGATCATGTAGCAGCTGTGACTAGGGGGGCTTTCGCCCAGGTTCGCCTGGTGCGCCAGTTGCGGCCCTATCTGGACCGGGATGCCCTGTGTACGGTCACTCATGCGCTCGTGACCTCTCGCCTTGACTACTGTAATGCTCTCTACATGGGGCTTCCCTTGAAGACCACTCGGAGGCTCCAACTGGTACAGAATGCGGCCGCGAGAGTTGTCTTGGGAGTTTCCCGGTACTCCCATGTTACACCTTTGCTCCGCGAGCTACATTGGTTACCAGTTGTCTTCCGGGTGAGGTTCAAGGTCTTAGTGATGGTTTTCAAGTCCCTACATGGCATGGGTCCAGAATACCTCGGGGACCACCTGCTGCCGGCGTCAACTCCCCTCCGCCCTGTGCGTTCCCACAGAGAGGGCCTCCTCAGGGTGCCTCCAGTCAGAGAATGCCGGCTGGTGGCCCCCAGGGGGAGGGCCTTCTCTGTGGGCGCCCCGGCTTTGTGGAATCAACTGCCGGTGGAGCTCCGGATGGCACCGGATCTCAGCTCCTTCCGGCGCGGGTTAAAGACCCACCTGTTTGAACAAGCTGGCCTGGCCTGATGGGGAGTTAATTTGGGTTTTAAATATTTGTATATTTTATTGTTTTATCTTGGGCATTAATTTAATTCTATTTTAACTTTTGTAGTTTTGTACTTTTATCATATGCCCTGTTCACCGCCCTGAGTCCCTTGGGAGAAGGGCGGTATAAAAATTTAATAAAATATATAAATATAAATAACAGCTCTCCTTAGAAGATCATATAGGAGCTGTGACTAGAGGGGGCCTTCACCCAGGTTCGTCTGCGACCCTATCTGGACCTGGATGCCTTGCATACAGTCACTCATGCACTTGTGACCTCTTGTTTAGACTACTGCAATGCTCTCTACATGGGGCTGCCCTTGAGGACCACTCAGAAGCTTCAGCTGGTACAGAATGCAGCCGCGCGAGTTCTTTTGGGGGTCTCCTGATACTCCCATGTTACACCTCTGCTCCGTGAGCTGCATTGGCTTCCAGTTGCCTTACGGGTGAGATTCAAGGTGCTGGTGATGACATATAAAGCCCTACATGGCATGGGTCCGGATTACCTATGGGAGCACCTACTGCTGGCGTCAACTTCCCTCTGTCCTGTACGCTCCCACAGAGAGGGCCTCCTCAGGGTACCACCGGTCAGAGAATGTCGACTGGTGACCCCCAGGGGGAGAGCGTTCTCGGTGGGCGCACCAGTCCTTTGGAACCGCTTACCGGCTGAACTACGGATGGCCCCCGACCTTTGCTCCTTCCGGCGTGATCTAAAAACTTATCTATTCGAACAAGCCGGCCTGGTCTGATGGGTTTGGGGTTTTGGACTGTGTAGAGAGAGTTCCCTCCTTTAAATTTCTGGGAGTCTACCTCTGTGAAGATCTGACCTGGAAAGTTAACACAACCCAGGTGGCTAGAAAGGCCCAACAGAGGCTTCACTTTCTTAGGATCTTGCGGAAGAACAGGGTAGAACAACAGCTAATGACCCTCTTTTACCGGTCTACCATAGAGAGCATCCTCTCATATGGTATTGTGGTTTGGTATGCCGGTCTGACAGCCGCGGATAGGAAAGTATTACAGAGGGTAGTGAGCACAGCACAAGACATTGTGGGCTGTTCCCTGACACCACTGGATGACATCGCCAGGGCTCGTTGCCTTGGAAGAGTGAGGAAGATTCTCAGGGATGACTCACACCCTGGACGGTATCTCTTTACTCTCCTACCATCCGGTAGGAGATATAGGAATATAGCCAGCCGTACCAACAGGCTGAAGAACAGCTTTTATCCGTGGGCTGTTAGGCTTTTAAATGGGATATAATCTTATGCAGAGTTGACTTGGGAGGCCGGTGTGTGGTGTAGTTGGTTCACATAGTGTGGTGGGATGGAGGGTTTGTTGTCACTGTGTGTTGGGGGGAGAGAGCACAGGGGGAGGCTCAGCTAATCTCAATGTACACATGTTGTACTTTGACAATAAAGGTTTATTATTATTATTATTATTATTATTATTATTATTATTATTATTATTATTATTATTATTATTATAATTTAACTAACTTACTACATTGGGCACAATCATTTAACTTTAAATCTTGTATCCTGTATTCTTATTTTTATTGCCCTGTACACCACCCTGAGTCCTTCAGGAGAAGGGCGGTATATAAATCAAATAAATAAATAAATAAAATAAAATCATCTTTGTGAATTGAGGTTTAGGCTTAGTAAGGCTACTAATTCTGTAATAGATGGCACCAAAGAAAATATTGAAAAATCTGCCTGTAGAGCTCTTGTCCAGAATTTAGCTGCACACATCTGGTATCTTTAAGGGATATTAATTCCCTTAATTAAATACTGTAGAATATTATACTAAATCAATATTTCTATATATATAGGACTATATCACTTTCATGTCTTCATATTTTTTTTCTGGAAATCTATTTCATATCATTTTCTGAAAATTGATTAGGTCCCATCAAGTTATTTTTAACTTCTAATGACCACATAGATGAATTTTATCTGTGACGTCCTGTTTCTAACCTGATCTTTCAGGTCTTCCAACAGCACACTCATTGCCAGTGTAACTGAGTCCATCCATTTTCCTACTGATCATCCTCTGCTTTCCTTTCCTTTAACCTTTCCCAGCAGTAGATCTTTTTGATAGAGTTGGATCTTTGCATAATGTGTCCAAGGCAAGATATGTGAGCCTAGTCATTTGTGACCCAACAAGAACTCTGAATTGATTTGTTCAGTGAACCATTTGTTTGTTTTCTATTTTCAGGAGTCATCTCCAATACTAAAGTTCAAAAGCATCAGTACTCTTTCTATCTTGCTTCTTTAAAATCCAACTTTTGCTTCCATAAAGCGTCACAGGGAATACCAAGGCCTGCATTATTCTGCTCTTTGTATGTATGTCAGACAGTTTAAACCTCTAAGTAAAAACCATCCTTGACTCCATTCATTGGGAAAAGTGTGTTTTTTATTAGAGATCAAGTGTATTGCAGTAATGCAAAGCCAGAACTGAGATTTGCATGCCAAAATCACTAAATTCTATTTTCCTCCTTTAGCTGCCCTTTGCTGCCCGCTAAGTTTTAACCAATCCAGTTCATGCAAGCTGTTTTCATAACGGTCAGTCTGAGCTCAAGTTGGTATGTGTCTCCCTCCTTCTTCCCATTGTGTGACCTTGGATCAGCTTCCCAAGGCAGCGGCACAGCTTTCAGTTTCCCCCAAACATCCTCCCCTTCCCATTGTTCCCCCTCCCTCCAGTTCATGGCATAGTTTCATCACATCGCAGCAAAGCACCAGTGAAGCATAAGGTGGCAGCTGGCAATGTAGAGAAAAATCATAGCATTTGAACATCATTTTCAAGGGCAGCATAATTATTGACTGCTTGTTTGTTTACTGTTCTATTTTTATATTTCTAAGGCTGGTTACCCTACCTGTTCTGATTAGTTTTGTCTTCTTTATATTTAATTTTAGTGTTCTTTTTTCATCCTGAAAATAGAAAAATAAAATATAAAACAACCATGCTGCCATTAAACTACTTTCAACAAAGCAGGCTATATGGTTACAGATAAAAAGACCTAATACTTTAAGTGAGCCACTTGCAGGGTTTTTTTTTCCATTTCTTTTTCCTTTTTTTAAACAACAACAACAACAACAATAATAGTAAAAACAGTCCCTGGAACTCCAAGGTTTAATGGAGGAAAAATGGAAGTAGAGGCTACTTGAGTTTTGCCTCATCTCCTTGAGGGTTAGCTCAAATTCTTTCTTACTCAGTTCAATTTATGTTTGCAATTGGAAAGAAGGCCATTGATGATGAATATTTGCTAATATTATTTTTCATAGAAATATTGCTCATAATAATGCAAGGTCAGTGATAAACTGATTTATTGTGTAAAATGTTCACTTTTGCCAAGTTGTAGGATTTGTATTTTTAAAAGCCATTTCAGAAATAGTAAAAGAAAATGTGGACACAGAAGATAATGTACCAATCCATCTTCTAACCCTCTAACAATAACCGTATTCCATAGTCAGAAGGCAGGATAAAAAATGGAGATGGAGGAGGAGGAGGAGGAGGAGGAGGAGGAGGAGGAGGAGGAGGAGGAGGAGACCTCTAGCCACTATGCTGGGGATTTTTTTACTGCTGGACTTAAAAGAGAAGATGATGTCTCTCCTTTTTTTCATTAAAAACAAACAATTTCTTTTCTTTTAAAAACAAGTAGCTTCATTTCTTGCTTCTGTAGGAATCTTAACATAAGTTCTTTAGATGAAACCTAAAACCTGGAAAATTATAGATGCATAAGGTTCAGAAGGCAAAAGAGCAACATGGTAACTTGGAGGAAAGAGTGCCCAAGAAGTAAACCAGCTTCATCCTGATCCTATTTTGATCCCTTTGTGAGGATAAAATAGAGAGACCAAAAGGGGAAGAAGGATTTGCCTTCCCTAACCCTGTGCAATGATTCCAACCTAACATCAAAACAGGGAAACACACAAAACAGAAGTCTTAATTCGTCACCAAAGTCAAAAGTGAATGAGATATTGGTTGACATGGACTTGATTGCCCTTATTTTTCATTCAGAGCAATAAACATGCTGAAACAGTTTCTTCAATCTATATTATTACTGGTGTAGAATCAGTAAGACAAAGACACAAGGTTTGGGATTAGAAAAAGAAAAAAGAAACATAGTTAGAACTAGCGTATGTCAAAATCGCTGAATATATCGTCTATCCATCTTTGCTTCTACTACATTCATATAGTTTCTCATGCATTGTCTTTTGAACTTCATAACTTTTATTTTTCTCTTCTTCAGTTTTATCTTATCAGTATTAATCATAATGAATGTCCCATTTTTTCTCAACCCATTCATTATTTTTTCATATATGTAATTTGCAATTTGATCCTCGGTTTCTCTTTCCATATGGCTAAAATAACTCAATGTATTTTTTTTGTACTGGTTGCTTAGTTTTATATACAATACGATGCATATTTATTCTTGACCTACCTTTTACTTGTTTTGCCACATTCACTTCTTAACCAATCCATTCTTGTTGCCTGCAACTTACTTTTATGTTTCAAAGTAGCATAGAACTATCTCCAAGTTATGAATTCTTCCTTTCATATAAATCCAAGATAACAGCATTTGTTGCTTTCTGATATTAATTTTATGTTTTCATTTATGGTGAAATCATTTATAATGAAACCTAATTTTTAACTTCCCTGTGCCATTGATCATGTACTCTCCACAAAATCAGATAATCTTTGTGAACTTTTGGTCAGTCAAGGAGATCACACATTATTTTTAAAATGGCAGAACACATATGCAAAACTTATGTAGTATCCCTGCCAATAGTAAGGACAGTTCTGATCATTTTGGCTCATTTTGGCCAATTTTGGCCCTGAGTACAACCAACTTCCCCAAGCATACTCATAGAATTCTATGCAACTAGGCTTTCTAATCTTAAGCCTACCTTGGAAATCAACTTACTTTTCTCCATTCTATCAAGTGGGATGTCTATGTATCAAGAAACCCTGAAAACATGTGAAATAACTTCCTATGGTTGCCACTAAGATATGAAGAACCATACTAAATAAGAAAAACTACCACTCAACAAACCTCATTTTCTTCTCTATCTCTATAATGAAATTTATATGTAACATGTCAATCAGGTTTACAGTGAAAATAAGGGAAATCCCTAATATAATGGATTTTTCATTGATTACATGCAGTTTTATACAGGTTTTTCCTAAAATTTACTTTTCTAAAAGAAATGGAAAACTCCAGGGCAAGAATCTGGAAATTATGAATAAGTACACTTTAATTAATATCTTAAGCTGAAAATACTAAACGGAGTAAGCTTGCATTCAGCTATGCACAAAATGTTCAGATATACTGCTAGAGTAGTATATGGAGTAGTATACTAGGAGTAATATACTATTCCTATGAATATGAGGGATGGATAATCAGTTCTAGGGGAGAATAGAAGTCAACCCTATTAGGGAAAATGTAAGTTTCAGGAAGAATGGCTTTATATTATGTATAGGATTGTATGTAAAAGCCAGTATGACATGTGTCCATCGTTAATTATTCTTGTTTAACAATGCTTGATATATTTGACAGAAAGTGACAATGCCTTAAGAATGTACAAGGATATCTTAGAATCTATCCTTTTCACTTTCCAAACTTTCTGAAAAGAGCATACAATGACTCTGATCTTGGTATATATTTCTCCAAACAGAGTTCTTGGGGATATACAGGCTGCTATTCTTATTGAATAAGGGGAGGTGGTGCCTCAGTGGGTTAGGACGCTGAGCTTTGTCGATCAGAAGGTCGGCAGTTTGGCGGATTGAATCCCGAGTGCCGCGTAACAGAGTGAGTGCCTGTTACTCGTCCCAGCTTCTGCCAACCTAGCAGTTCGAAAGCACGTAAAAATGCAAGTAGAAGAATAGGGACCACTAGGGTGGGAAGGTAACAGCGTTCCGTGCGCCTCTGGCATCTAGTCATGCCAGCCACATGACCATGGAGACGTCCTCGGACAAGTGCTGGCTCTTTGGCTTTGAAATAGAAATGAGCACCGGCCCCTAGAGTCAGAAACGACTAGCACGCATGTGCGGGGGAACCTTTACCTTTATTCTTATTGAAAAATTTGCTAGTCAACAATGGTCCCAACTGAGTTTAGGAAAAGAGTTGCATTGGATTCTTATTATCTGTGAATACAGAGGCAAAGCAGGGTAATTTGGACAGATGCTTTGAATCTCAATATAAGCCATTTGGTTTTGTCAGATCTGGAGCATCATTAAGTTGAGGTTTCAGTTTGTTCTCTATCCATATAAAGCATTGTAGAAACATTCAAAGGAAATCCAGTTTTTCAACTAGTAGGAAAGCTGGTGAGTACCGAGAATAAATCTTGTGATTAGAGCAGGAGCAACCCTTTTTAAGTATTTAAGAGTGGGAAGTAATTTCTTTTATCATCATTGTTTCTTTGGTTACACTCAGTTATGCAATTTTTTAAAATGACTAACATGGCCAGAGTAGGGATTCTGGAAAGAAATGGAACACTAGCAATTCTTTATAATGATGGCAAATCATTTTTAAATGTGCTTAAAATATGTAAATATTAATTTATTATTTGTGTACTTTTATACGGACCTATAAAATATACTGCTATTACATAAGCTGTGGTGACCATGATTCAGTATCGCAGCACAAGATGACATCAAAAATGGGGAACAATTAATTAGTACAAAGTAATATAGCACAACATAAATTTCCTTTCTGTACAGACTATGCCTTGTTCATCCTTAGAGCAAATTATTCAAGCAGACAAGTTAGTGATCTATTTCAATAATCAGTTGGAGGGCAAAGACTTGGAGTGGACAGCCTCTTCTATTTGTTGAGGACTGTTAACTTCACAAGCAGGAAAACAGGTTTCCCAATTCCGAGGAGATAAAATTATGGACTGTTGTCACTGCAAGTACCAATACAGTTAAGCATAATTGTGAATAATATGTTAAGTGTAACCATGTGAATAATATGATTAGTGAGTTTCCCTCCCATTGTAAAAGAGAGAAACAACAATCAATGAATTTAATCACTTTATGAATCAAAGTAAATGAATTACTTTCAAAGTAACAAAATAACAGTTAAACATGTCACACAATCAGACTGCACCAAGAAGATCAATGATGTTATACAATGTCTGAAATAATCATAACATTGACTCATCAGCTGTATAAAAGGATACTGACTTCTTACATTTTTTAATAGGCTAGAACAAACAGTGAAGTCTACCACCAGGGAGATCAGTGGCAAGATAAATGCCATCTAACCTGGTATAGGGCAGAATATTTGCCTAAAGCAGGGAAAAAAGGAGCATGTATTATAGCTTTGCAATATAATATGCTCCCTTTTTGTTGATTTATAGGAATGGTGTGATCATAGGGACTGAACAGGTAGCAGTAACATTCCATAATGCAAACCAAGAATATTTTCACTTGATACTGTAACAGTATAGAAAATTTTAGCTGCAAAATTCTTAAATGTTTGAATGACTATTGTTGAAAGAGAGGAATATGTAACAATGTCAAAGTGCCAAAACAAAATAGTTTTGAGTTCTTTCATCTCCAAAGATAGGTAGATAAATAGATGATGGATGGATAAATGGATGGCTAGCTGGCTGGCTGGATAGACGGATAAATAGATGAATAAATGGATGAATAAATCAATGATTGATAGATGATAGACAGTTTGTAAATCACACTGCCCATTTAAAATGATTTTTAGAAGATGTTTGGGAGGAAAATTGGAAGAAAGATGATGCCACATTGCCACTGCTTTTTATCTTGTTTCAGCATGCTAAATGGTTGCACCAAAGATCCAAAACAAGGATTATTAGTACATGCAAGGGTTGTACATGATTTATCTAGATACAGGTGTCTAGAATGTCTGAAATGGAAAAAGTATCAAGATGATATTTGTCTGAATACAGGACTGTGAAGTCTGGAAGAATTACCAAGCTAACATTATAACTGCCTGCCTCAAACTCATGCCTGTTGCAGCACTGCTGAAGACAAGCATGCCTTTACCCCTTTTCCATGCTGAGATTCCATCTTAAATATGTAAATATTCAGCTTTTGTTTCCATCTGTCCTCTGTGTTTACTGTGATATCCACTGGTGAAAAAGAATGCCATCACTTTGGGTGATTATGGTAATGATGAATAACAAAACAATAATTATGATAAAAATGGATCTATTAGCAGATCTATCTATTTAAAACAACCACTTTAGGAAAACGCAACCAATTAAACTTCTTTTCTTTTCATTATCCTTGCCTTTATTTACTTCATCTGTGCTTTTTTGGGGTTATATTTGCTTACATTCTTTCAGCAGTTTAACTTATTTAGTAATGAATTCTTGGACCATTTTTTCCTTTGCATTTTTCTGTGTCGGTATTTAACTCCCCCTTTCATCTCTCAAATAGAGAAATTTAAAACCTTATATGATTCATTATTTTATTCCAAAGACGTGAAATTTCTAAATTTCAAATTTGTTACAAAAGTCATCCCCTTGCTTTCTTTGCAGGGATAGATGATAGATAGATAGATAGATAGATAGATAGATAGATAGATAGATAGATAGATAGATAGATAGATAGATAGATAGATAGATAGATGATAGATAGATATAGAGATATATAGAGATATATAGATACAGTATAGATACACACACACACAAAGTAGTCTAGAACAGCTATTGTATTTTTTCTTGTATTTTATTCTGATTATTTTTCTCTGTAACACATGCTAACCATATTTCTCCTTTTTAACATCCATTTGTTTCTATTTCCTTATTGAATCTAGTTGAAATTGTTCCATTTTGATTTTAAATAATCTCATTACTATTTGCTGTCCTTTTTGGTCTTCCTTTGCTTTATTGTATTCTTATTGTCTTTAGTTCTGACAGTTTCTACTGAACAAAACATCTGTTTCAAATGTAATGAATTTTGGTTGTCCCATTTCTCTGGCAAACATTACCTTCAAATGCCCATGCCTTCTCCTCCCTGTAATCACCTAAATAATATTCCCCTATATCCTGATTTCCAAAACTGAATTAAAAAGAGAAAAGTTTGCCACAATACATTTGAATTGTAAATAGAAATAAAATTGTTATAATAATATTCACTGGAACTTCCACAAGACAGAAGTTAAAACCCACTTTCCTTTGTTTTTCTCTCTCTCTCTCTTCTCTCTCTCTTTTCTTTTTTCCTTTATTTTCTTTTTACTCTTTCTATTTCTCCCCTTTGACTCTTCTCTCCTTTTCAAGCAAATGTAGAAACTAATTTTCACTGAGAGAAAGTACTAGTGTAAAACGTGGAGATTGCAGGTGGATGAATTATCTTGTGGCATCCTTCAGGAATCTATTCTGTTCCCTGTGCTGCTCAATATTGACAGAAGTAGCCAAGGGACATGATTAGGAGGTTAGAATGGGGGTGAAGCATCCAGCTAAAGAGGTGGCTGTACAGATGGGAATGCTTATTGACCCAGTGACAGTGCTTGACATATGGAAGATTGCTGTACACCAGATGTAATCCATAACTTTGGGCTGATATAGCAACTGCAATTGTTCATAGACTGACCTGGCTGTATTCTCATCATTTCACATTTAGATGACTGTAATCCACTCTGCATGGGACTGCACTTGGTCACCTTTTAGAAGGTACAGTTGTCTGAGAACTTGCTGCTAAGCTTTGCATTTGTGCCATCTGCAGTGACTACTAGTTTGGTTGTACATGCAATTCTGGTTATGACTTCAATCTCTAAATGCATTTTAAGGCATCTATGTCCCATGGTTATGAACTCCCTTCAAGAGAAGCCAAGTCAAGAAACAAACTTTGCAAGGACTACGGTAGCTCTGCTTTACTATTACACAAAGTAACAGAATCTTGAAAGTCTATTAGAGTTTTCCTCTGTCATACCTTACAGCAGGGGGTCTTCAAACCTGGCCTTTTTATGACTTGTGGACTTCAACTCCCAGAATTCCTGCCTTACATGATCGAGGCACAGTTATTTTGTGTCCTTTCTCAGGACTGGGTTGTTATTCACCTTTTTTCTTTTATTATCTGTTTATGATTCTGTTCTTGCATTTCTTCATCAATATTATCTGTATATTCTTATGCAAAAGTCCCTCTGGTTTTGATTTGTTCAGCTTTTAAGTACTTAGATACTTTTAACTATATAAAGTGATCTTAATTTTAATTATTTCTTGGCTGCTTTAGGTGCCCCCTGGGAGATGTATGGGGTAGCAATATTTTGAAGAAGGAGAAGGAGAAGAAAGTCCTCTTGAAATGTACCTTTTCTTCCAAATTCTTAATAGTCATCTCTCCTGTTCTTCCTGACATTTTTTACTATGTCCTCCTTCTTTATCTTGACTAATTCTCTTTTTATTGCAAATATGAAAGCAGAATCTATGCCTTGAGTCTGAGGACTTTATGAATGACTTGATTATTGTTCAGATCTTTTATATGAAGAGATGGGTTTGCAAGTTTTAGTTAAATGCCATGACTATTTTTAAAATGGCTGTTGAAATATAATTTACCGTACACCAAAGTTTTGATACGTACTGCTTAAACATACAAACATTATTTCATTTATATATCCTGAAAGGAAAGCAAAAATTTACACAAGCAAAGGAATGTTGTTTTTAGCAAGTTAGCAAGTTAGTTAATTGGTGAAATCAACCAATGAAATTGAGAGAGGGATTTGGAATTTAAATGAATGCTAAATGAACAAAATTTAGCTCTTTATATAATGAAACTTAATGCAATAATACAATATTTCTGATGAATTCTAGTTGGGTACATGGAAGTTGTAGACCAACGTACCTAGAAGGCATTATGGTAGAGGATCCTGATACATACTTCCAAAATTCCAATCCAATCAGAATTTTTAGAAAGAGGAGAAATTGTGGTGCAATTATGGTAATGTGTATATTTCTGCAAGATTGTTAATGTTAAGTAACAGATTAAATGTAAATATTGTGGATGTTTTAACCAACACAAACTGCAGTTGGTTATTTCTGATTTTCCAGTAGCTAATATTGTTTTGGAATGGCATGAGGTTCAGGCAAGAAATTAAATTCTAAGTCTGTAATGGAAGTACAAATGAACGATGAATGAAAATACAAGTGAAAATAAAGTTAGGGATGATTCTGATGAATTAAAGAGGGCACTTTGGCATAATGCAGAATATCTCAGTTGACAGCATCAACTTGCAGTAATCACATGTTTAGAATTAAATACTGACTACCCCACTCCCAAAAAAATATACTCCCCAAAGATATGTCATTCCTAAGTATTTGTTTTAACTTTACTGGTACTCAAAAAAGGATTGAAATGAATATGAAACTTCTTTTAACAAAGAAATAGGAAATGAGTTGGCATTTGGGAGAGTAGATTTAGTACATTAGCCTAGACTCTTGAGGTCTCTGTTTTTCATTGAAAGGGATCAAAGGAGGCTACTCTACAAAAAATGGTTGAACAGATTTGCAAGAAAATTAAGTATAAATAAGGCTGGTTAATATTTACATAAATTGAATGGTTTCCCTTCTTAAATTTAGTAATCATAGATATTGCTTGCAGTTATTATAATTTCTTGACTTGGAAAGATATTATTTATGTATTTTAGTTAAAGAGACATGCCTATGTGGTCCATTGGCACTGGTTATTACTAATTAATGCATTACAATATGAAAACACTTCAAAGAGTGATTGATGCTTGTTTATGAGTCACTGAGTCATTGTCAATTCTTAGTGACCATATAGATATATATATTTTCTTCATGATGATCAGACTCCTTCAGCTCTTTCAGTCAACATTACAGTGAGTCTATCCATCTTGCTGCTTGTTGTCTTCTTCTCTTTCTTTCTACTTTCCCCAGCATTAGAGTCTTTTCCAGAGAACTAGATATTTCTGTAATGTGCCTATGAAATATTATCTACTAGAGAATGCAGAAAAAGAATCCATGAAGGAGTGTTTATTTTATGCAATGGGTTAACTCTCTTTGTCTGTAGGTTTGGTTCAACCAATAATATCATAACCAAATTCAGGTCCCTACAACCCAGAAAGCCCAAATGATGTCCACAAAAACATCAGGCCCTACTTAACTGTCAAACTGTCCTTTCTTTCTTCAAATGGTTAAAAATATATTATAGCTGAGAATGAGTTAGCTGGGCATATACATATTATTATTATGTTTTAACATTTTTGTCTTATTGCAATGTATAATATTTTTTTTCTACAACCAAGGTGGTATCCTCTTTCAAGTAAAGGTGTTCAGCATCCAGACCCCAACCCAGCGTAAACCCAACTAAGACCTCTTGAGGTCTTAACAAAAGCTGTATTGTGCTAAGACAAAGGATGGGGACTGATCCAGCATGAAAACACAATTTAAACCAAATGTAGTTCAAGTAAATTATATTTATTAACTAATTCATATTAACAAAGTGCAATTAATATGAAGTGTGTGTGTGTGTGTGTTAGAAAGATGCCCACTACTGGGCTGATTCCATAAAACTTTGAATTTATCCATCTCTTCTGAATCCAGGTGAGCATATTTTCCCCTTTTTGTTCTCTGGTTCTCCCCTTGGGGAAATGGGAACAACAGCAGCAGCAGTCTCAGCAGAGTTCTTTCCATTGAATTTCAAGAGCTTTAAGATCTTCATTTGGGAGGTGGTGCAGCAGGGCCATGTATTAATAACAGCAGCTGCAGTTCAATGACTCATGCCTAGGCTGGGGAGGAATGAAAGACAGGCAGTTGGAAAAGGCACTTATTGCTTTCAAATGTGCCTTCATACCTTGTCATTAAATCTTCATCATGTTTCTTTTAAAACCAAAACCCAAAATAAATCAGAAAGGGATTTTAAGTGGAGATTCAGTCCTTGCTCAGAAATTTCAGTAATTAAAGGTTCAAATTGATACCCGGTGGAATTCACCAGTATTAGTGTTATGTACTGAGCTTTTGGGAAGACCTTATCATGTGTACGCTGGAAAGCTAACGGTTCTCCAGCAACACAGATGGGACTTTCCAGTCCAGGCTGCAGTCAACTTGGCCGGAATGATGGGTTCAATCTGATTGGTTGTTCAGACTATGGGAAACTATATAAAGACTGCATGGTTACCCCTAACCCTCAGTACAGTTCTAGTTATGACTAAAGCAACTATTCTTCTGTACTCATCTGCCTGGCGTCTTTCCTGCTCGTCCAAACCCGAAACATAAAAATTAGCTTTTGTTTGTTTTTTATGCCAATGCAGAGATTAGAGCAGGCTGAAGGTAATTGTCTTCCTTTTTGTAAAGTTTTGAGTTTTAAAACTGGGCTCACCATTTTATTAGCAGCCCTTTATTATATGTAATTTTATATTGATGTAATGCTATCTTATGCTTAAAAATTACTTAGGCTATACAGTTGAAATTATGTAATCAAATATTATCCTTCTCAATATCTGTAGAGTCAAAGGTGCAGACTTTCCATAACTAAGTTGCTTAATAATAGAATTGAATCCAAGTTGCTTATTATTAATTAGAGCTGGTTAATTTGAGTTTAGCTCACACATTTCTAAACCAGGAAATCCAAAATCTACCCAATAAAATGAAGATAATGTAAAGTAAGGCAAGGCAAGGCAAGACAAGATAAGATAAGATACACTTTATTGTCATTTTATACTGTGGGCACACACTTGCACACATTAAAATGAAATTCTGTTGCCTGTTCTCAAAAGTAAGTATATATCTACCCATACACATACATAACACACATATACACATGCTATGGTATATACTTACATACATATATTAATCACTGACCATTTTGAATACATAAGGGAAAGAGGAAACTTGAGAGTTCACAAGGTTGATGCTATATGGAACAAAACTGTGACTGAATCTAGACGTTCTGCTTCAGATACCATGAAGCCTCCTCCCAGAAGGTCACAAGGAAAACAGGTTGTGAAGAGGATATGTGGCATCCCTGACAATATTGCAGGCCCTGCTCAAGCATTGCTTATATTCAGTGGTTCAGTGAGAAAAGTAAGGTCCTGCATTTAGGCAGAGAAAATGAAATGCACGGGTATAGAATAGACAGACACTTAAGTACGAGCCAGCAATGTATCTCAGCTGTCAAAAAAGGCTGCATCAAGATCATAGGAAGTAATAGTACCACTCTACACTGCAGTAGTTAGGCTGCATTTGGAAAACTGCATCCATCTAGTCACCACAATGCAAGAAAGATGCTGAGACCCTAGACAAAATGCAGAGAAAAGCAACTAGTCCCAACAAAAGGGGTCTGGAGCTAAACCATATGATGAACAATTAAGAGAATTAGGTATGAATAGCCTAATGAAGGGAAGGACTAGGGGTGATATTCTAACTATCTTCCAGTACTTGAAGGGATGTCTCAGAGAAGAAGGGGTCGACTTATTCTCCAAAGCACCTGAGGGCAGGACAAGAAACAATGGGTGAAAACTCATTAGAGGAAGATTCAGCCTGGAACTAAGGAAGAATTTCCTGACAATGAGAACAATTAAAAAAATGGAACAACTTGCCTCCCAGAATTGTAGGTGCTCCATCACTGGAGGCTTTCAAGAAAAGAGTGGACAGCCATTAGTATAGGATGGTATAAGGACTCCTGCTTTGGGCAGGTGGTTGGACTAGAAGACCTCCAAGGTCTCTGTTAAGGAATTTGTTGTGCAGAGGTCTCCTTGTGCTACCAAAGAGTTGCACAGACAAGGAAGGGTACTGAGAGTAGTAAGAGTCACACACAGGAGTACACTGAGTTGTAAAAGCAAAAAGTATTTTACTTTGAGGTGGTGTAAAAACAAAAATGCACAGTCAAAAATAAACAGTCCAGGTCATAAACAATAGCAACAGTCCAAAGAGTAATCCAAACTACAAAGTCTTCTTACCGGTCCAGAGGTCAATACACAGTTCAGGTTTACAACAGTAGTAAACCAACAGCAGAGCAAAAACAGTAATAGTAGAGAGCAGTGAATTCAGAGAGAGAGAGAAGCTACGTTCCTAGCTTCCTCTTATGGCCATGAGAACACTTACACACCCATTGGCCAATTAACTTCTTAAAGTCATAACATTATGGTTAATATATTTTCAACCCAACATTGTAGGCTAACACCATATGCCTAACAGTCTCTTCCAGTCCTATGATTCTGTGAAATGGGCAAATTATACTAGATTAAGTAGGCTGTTGGTCTGATCCAGGATCCTGGTTTGTGTTTTAGCAAAACCTGGTTCTCACAGTAGCCAAACAAGCTCCTCAGCCCTCAATTTGGGCAATAATAAGCAGAACAGGACTCTTGCTTTTTGTGCTTTCCAATTCCATGATATTTATCAGCTGGGGAAAAAAGTGTGTTCATTGTAGTTTCAAACTAGCAGCCATCAAATCATGCACCATAATTTTATTGTCACATTTTTTCCCATTGGGATTAATCAGAGTTGCATTCTGAAGCTTCATCTGGTGGATGACCCCAAAAGTCAACCTCGGTAGGATGAGCTATTATTGAACTTGTATCCTTATATTGTGGCTGGAGTCAAAAATGGACAACTTGTAGTTCAGATGTCTGTAAACGATTGTTTCACTAAATAGGCTTAAGAAGGCTAGTGGGTTCTTAGCCTTAGCCCCTTTCTGCCATGTATATTTTACTAACTTATTACTCACCCTAGTTTACTTTATGACAGCAACCCAACCTGTCCCAACCAAGTATGTTGAACTACAATACAGTCAATGATTGGATCTTTGGAAGTGAGAAGAATTGTAGTAGCCTAACACAAGTGGAAAACATCAAGATAGGGAAGATAAAACATCCAGGAAGAAGACACCAATTGTAGATTACTTCCATTCACTTGCCAAAAAAATTTGCACAGTTGGATGTGTCCATGAAGTTATCAAGCACGAGCTCAACTTGAGAATATCTTTACTTGTGAAGATGTTGAAAAACAAGAACTTATTACTGCTTCTTTTATCCTTGAGACATTGTAGCACCTGTATTTTGAAATAATTATCTGGCTTCTGGGCTACACAACGTTCTGCAAACCTTTTAGTAGCATAGTTAGTTTTTATAAATATGAATGGAACTGAATATAGAGTTCAGCGTAATAACTGAATTACGGAATAGTCTCCTCCTGCTGCTCTAGTAAGCCAAGACATTTGTTTTTGATGCAGAAGACATAAGGCCTTGTGATAATGTCCGTTCCCTTCTATGTCATTGATTTGGTGTTTTTTCTTAATTTTGAGAAGCAGAGCAACAGCTGTTCAGAGAGTTTCTTGAAATGTCTCATTTTCACTTCCCAATAACTGTATTTACGGACCCAGCAGCATTTCCTCTCCGAGAGAACAAACCATTCCAGAGCTTTTGGTTGAGCCATCAGACGAATCATAAATAGAGAACATGATGACATCAACACTGATGCTTATCAGATTTCTACCCCATGGGCTTTCCTATGAGAAGGTAGCATGAGCCACACTAAAACCTAGCTTCATTTTTAATTCTAAAAGTGTCTCAATGGAAATGAGCCCATCCACCATACAAAAGAAAAGGAAGGAGGAGGAAAAGGAGTAGTAGCAAACATTCTAGGGAATTCCTGGTGAGGAACAACATTCCGAGTTTACCTTCTTGTACGGTTAGTCCTTGACTTATGACCACAACTGAACCCAAAATTTCTGTTGCTAAATGAGATATTTGTTAAATGAGTTTTGCCTCATTTTATGACTTTTCTTGCCACAATTGTTAAATGAATCACTGCAGTAGTCAAGTTAGTAACAGAAACAGGTTAAGTAAACCGGACTTCTAGCATAAGGTGATCACATGACCATGGAACATTGTAACTGTCATAAGTATGAGTCCACATTAGTTGAGCTGCCAAGTCAAATGATATCACTGGATTTCTATTTTATGATTCTGTGGTTCTACCTTATTGCAACTAAGAGTGTTCCAGGTATCTCTGCCATTTCTTTTTCCTGAACTGGTTTTCCTCAAAGGACTGACACTCTTAGTAGAATCAGTAGTAAAAAAGTGGACATAGTGAATCCTTAAGACTATCTATACTCTACTATCATCTTATAAATCAGTAGGTGATGAAGATTTGGTGGCATTAAGTTTGGATCTCCAAGAGAAATGTGTGTCTATTTCATTTTCCTGCCTCTACTGCTCCTATACTCCTGCTTATTCCTCCTTACCCTTATCCAGAGTGATAGCCTTGACATAAACAAGTTTCATTGGTATCATAGTCAAGACATTCATCCAGCATCATGAATTACAACAAAGCACATTCAGTGTAATTTACCAGTTCCATTTCATTTGGATACTAGAAGCTTTCTTTCCTCACAGCAAGTAAAATCACTGGAATTCTTTCTGTTGTTTTGTATTTTAACTTTTTTTTTAAAACAAACATGTTGTTTGACTGCAGCCTATCCCGCCCTCTCTCAAGAAATCAAAACGTTTACATGTATGGATGCCCCCAAATTACTACCCCTTCACTGGATTCTCACTCTTGTGATTAGCTACTAATTAAGAAGGTCCCAAACCTGTAAATTTTCCTTTTTCTAGACAAGTTCCTCACTTTACTTTTAAAAATGGATTTACAAGTTCTGACAAGGCAGAAACAAATTGCTCTCTGTGGTTAGGAATAATTTAAGTCAGTTCCTTAAATACGGTAAATAGCAGGTGTATGAGTACAAATTATAGAAAACCAGTCTAAGCCTAAATAAGTAAACAAAGAAATAAGCCATCAATACCTCAGAAAATCTATATCTATATCTATATCTATATCTATATCTATATCTATATCTATATCTATATCTATATCTATATCTATATCTATACCTATATCTATATCTATATCTATATCTATATCATCTATATCTATATCTATATCTATATCTATATATATGTGTGTGTGTGTGTGTGTGTCTGTGTGTGTCTGTGTGTGTCTGTGTGTGTCTGTGTGTGTCTGTGTGTGTGTGTGTACACACACACACACACACACACACACACACATATATATATATATATATATATTCTTGTATATTTCTAGAATTAATATTCCAGAAGCTGTAACTTAAGAATAGTGTGAAGAGATCCACTTAAACCAAGGTAGCTGAAGAATTCTGGGAGTTGAAGTCCACAAGTCATAAAGTGGCCATGTTTGGGGACCTCTGAATTAAACAACATGTGAATCTAAGTGACTTACCACTCCTACAGAAGAAAAATAATGCATCAGTAGGAAGTTATGACACAAAGGATTGGAAATGGGAACAAGGAAGAAAGGAAGGTGATTCAACAGAGAAAATTTCTCTTTAAGATATGGGAATGATATAGAATTATACTGTATGTTGGATTAGCTAATAATGAAGCAATGACAATTCAGGTAGTCCTCAACTTACAAGAGTTCATTTAGTGACCATTCAATGGCACTGAAAAATGTGACTTATGACCATTTTTCACAGTTACGACCTTTGCAGCATCCCCATGATCATGTGATCCAAATTCAGATGCTTGGCAATATGCTGTGTCCTAATGTCATGTGATCACCTTTTGTGACAAGCAAAGTCAATTCACTGAACAACCAGGTTACTAACTTATCAACTGCAGTGATTCACTTAACAGTTGGGGCAAGAAAGGTAGTAAAACTCACTTAACAAATGTCTCACTTAACAACATAAATTTTGGGCTCAATTGCAGTTGTAAGTCAAGGACTACCTATACAAAGAGAACCTATGAGAAACGATTAGTTTGTACAGGATTTCAGTCAATTGTCCCTTTTTCCTGCATACTCCAGTGTGTCTTTTCTTCTCTTAGCATTTTTTCCTTTCCAACATTAAGTGAGTTTTTTTTGTAGCCAAGCAGGCTGAATTCTCTTAGGGATATTTTGGGATTATTTGTTTGCTTTTCTTCTTTTAAATATGTTACAGCTAATAGGATACTTGCGAAGCTGCTGACGCCTTTCCTTTATGCACATGGAATATGACATTTGGTTAACTCTATTAAATATCATATTCAGAGAATGAGTTTATTATTAGTATAAGGTACCAGATTTACACTATTGTTTTGAGAGACAATGAAAATTGCTTAGTACAGTGATGTGATAGTTATTATGAATTGCTGTTTGGGGTAATTATTTCTAGAGTGATTCACTACATACATACAAAATAATCACATGTTCTGATCAGGCTATCTATCTATCCAGGAATTATAAAAAGGTAAGGTAAAGGTTCCCCTGCACATGCGTGCTAGTCATTTCCAACTCTAGGGCTGGTGCTCATCTCCATTTAAAAAGCCGAAGAGCTAGCACTTGTCCGAGGACATCTCCGTGGCCAAAGGCGCACGGAACGCTGTTACCTTCCCACTGTAGTGGTCCCTATTTTTCTACTTGCATTTTTACGTGCTTTCGAACTGCTAGGTTGGCAGAAGCTGGGACGAGTAACAGGCGCTCACTCTGTTACGCGGCACTTGGGTTTCGACCCGCCAAACTGCCCACCTTCTGATCGACAAGCTCAGCGTCCTAACCCACTGAGCCACCGCATCCCTTTTATCCAGGAATTATACACCCCAATAAATACAGTGCTGAAGATCCTTCAGGGACTCATATTTTCACAGAAGTGGAATTTGAATGAAGTAGTTAGAGTAGTTGCAGATGGTAGCTGAAGAGGAGTTAGGGATCTCCCTCTCCCTCTTCACTTGTTTGGGACCGCCACTAGTTATTGACTGCTGCCCAAAAACCTTTGACAAAATAAGAAAAGTGAGGTCTTCTACGCTAATTGACCCTGGAGACCACCTAAGTTATTGGAACACAGTCTGTCTCCATCGTCACCTCTGCTTGGAAAAAAATGTTTTCAAATCACACTGGAGCCATGTTAACCCATGGGCACTGACTGACAGTACTTTGTTAACCACTCATAAATCATACCTCTGGGATGCCATTTGATTACCACCTACACTGGTACATCTTGCACCTACCAGAGGTACCTCTGTTTAAATCTGTGATAAAAGTAAAAGCAAAGTTTCGGAAAACAATGAACATGATCAAAGAGGTTAGTGGTAATAAGGTTCTGAGATACAGTATTTGAAATTGATTGAAGTGAAAATAGTTCCAGGAGGTAACAGTGATCTGGGAGATCAGATGATGGATTGGATGTCATTTGCAATAGCTCTCTGGCTGCTTTGCCAGCATAGAAGAACGTAGTTGTTGTTGTTGTTGTTTTTTAAAAAACTCAGCAGCTGAAAGCCTGCCATTATTCAGTAAGGAGGACACTGCCACCCACCCACTTGGCTCGTGCTGGAGCAAAATGATGAGCATAAGCCACAATCCATTTGTTTGTGCAAAAAACTGTGGAACTGAAGTGCCAGCCAATGCCTGACTTGCTGTGTGTGTACTTGCAGCAGTATTTACAAGAACATCTGTGTATGCTCTGGCTTCAACATGCTCATTTAGTATCAAACTGAAATATAGAGTAAGGCTTATTCTCCCATTTAGGGAAGTTGCTTGAAGAAAGACATTGGTTAGCTAAATGGTGAGTCCTGCTTGGCCTGGCCTGGCCTTGGGTTAATTCTATTTTATTCCTGTAGGTCTGGGGCTAAGTGGCCCCCAAGCAAGTTGGAGGTTGAAACTGGGATGTGAATGTGCAAGATTGTATGGATTGGTCCATTGGGTACAAAACTGAGAGAAAAATAAATTTTCAGCCTTGATATTATAGAATCCCGACCTCTTCCTTGTAGATGTCCAAGTGCTGACTTAAGCCTTATTTCAGTGCTAAAAATCACTTGCACATGTTTTTGTTTAGATTAATAATAACACATTATACTAAACCATATTTTGTTTCAATTGTAAGTGACTGAATCAGCTGGGAGGACTGAGTTCACTCACAGTTTTGAGCCATAGATCATGATTTACAAACTATAACCATTGGATTCACACAATACATTAAGTCAGACAAATCACATTATGGTTTGGTGTGTTATGTGACTTACTACTAGAATTGTGCATTAGTTTAATTTGTAGTTCAATGTTATTTCTTAGTTTTACCTTAATTTCTTATCTTGATTTTACTCCATCCTGATCGTTAAGAGAATTAGATTTTTTTCAATTAATTAAAAAAAACTAGTGTTGATTATTGTGTAGGTGAGATAAATAAATTATGCTGTAAAACTGACAGTATGTTGAACAATAATTGAAACCGTCCATATGGAAAGAGGACAATTATCATGGCTACATGCAGCATATATCCAATATTTATGTTGGCATAGCTTAAACAAGATACCTGCTGATCTGATTGAACTTTCACTAGTATAAAAAAGTAGCATATTTCAGTAAGGAAAACTCTACCTTTGCTTTAATTCTATTTTTAAATGTATTGATATTTAAATAAATCTGATTTCTAAAGGGAGTTCAAATAATAACCTCAAATAAGGATGGAGATTTAAAGAACACATGTATGTTGGGCTGTAGAGTTGCATGCTTTAAACGTGCTCAGAAAAATGAAATGATATAAAGATAGCATTGCTCAAGAGAGTTTGGGTTTGTGTACAGATAGCCAATTGGTTGTCAATATATCTATTATAATGTTTATGGTTTAAATTAGTAAAGGAACTCTGTCTGATTTCAATGTAGAATGAATGGAAAATGAATCTTTCCCCAATGTGCAATGTGACATTAGCACAACATGAACATGACTATACCACATCAATATAGATTATAGATTATTTGGTTTAGGTTTGGAATGAAGACATATACTAGAATTTAGATTTGTTCATATTACTAATAATGTATAAGAAAGGATTGCTAGTTTACTTAAGTTCCATTGATTTTAAAGATACCTAAAAATGTCTCGAAAAGTAGACCTGGAACTAAAGTCAGTGGCATATAGGTTAATATAATGAATTAGTTTTTACACAAATTTCAAGGGGAACTAAATTCAGCAAGCTAGGTTTGAAGCTAATCCACTGTTTGCAAAATGAGATGTTTATTCCAAGCTGTTTAAATCACCTCTGAGAAAGGCTAATAATAATGTCAACATTTTAGACTTGGTGGATGCCTGTTCTAGGAATAGATGGGGGAGTGCACCCTTCCTGGTAATTTTAGATTTTTCAGTTAATTTTAATACCACTGAACATGATATTTGTCAATGCTGCTAACATTGGATGTTCTTGCTTTGACAATATATGAAGATCATAGTCGAGTATTTTTCAAGGTTGTTTGAAATAAGAGATGATAAGAAATGGCAAGTTGGAGAACTGGAGGGAAGGTCTACATTTCAAGCTATATGGAGAATGTGATTTATGACTGTTAATTAGAGGAAATTGTGCTTTGATACTATGTGTTTAGGGGAGGGGAATTCAGATTTTGGCTTCGACCATGTACGTGCAGATGCCATGCTACTCGAATAAAGATTCTTTAAGGTAACAATGCTTCAAAGTTCTTTGAAGAGTTTCATCTGTCAGAACCATGACATTATTCTTTTGGAATCACCTATATAGGTTGGGAATTGGGGATACTGTTGATTAGGGAAGAGCAGGTCTGTGACCTGTGGATTCTCCTAGACTTACACATATTGATCTTATCACTGATTGGTTTTGCCCATCCAGTAAGATCCAGCAGAGTGATGTGTTTTGAATCCCTTCTATCAAACGATGTCCTGAATGGGGCATGAATGGCATGTTTTCTTTGTTGCATCATCTAACCTCTGAAATAAAATTCTTCCAGGGATCTATATGGCAGGGTTCCTCAACCCTTGGGACACAAACCAGTACTGGGCCAAGGTCTATTTGAAACCAGGCCACCAGATGGAGGTGAGTGGCAAGAGAGCAAAAGTCCATGTACGGGATCTAGGATGTGTGGTCCTCCTACCCCCCCTCAGACCGTGGAAAGATGATTGACCACAAAATCAGTCCCTGGTGCTAAAAAGGTGGCAGACCACTGTAATATAGCTTCCACCTGATTATGTTCTGTAAAGCAGGGCTTCTCAACCTTGGCAACTTTAAGACTTATGGGCTTCAACTCCCAGAATTCCTCAGCCAGCAGAGCTGGGTGAGGAATTCTGAGAGTTGAAGTTCACAAGTCTTAAAATTGCCAAGGTTGAGGACCCCTGCTATAAAGCATTGAAAGCCTGGCTATTTATCCAGATACAGTATTTGCAACTGAGTCTTGACTGAGTAAGTTCTTGTAAGATTTTGTTTGTTGGATTCTGGCTTTATGTAGTTATTCTGGATACTTATGTTTTGCTTCTTTTTATTGTTTTTGTCTTTATTATCTACAGCATCCAGAGTCATCTGAAATCACATGCTTTTAAATCTATGAATTGAATTGCTGATTTAACCTGATTATTTTATTCATTTTGGGTTTTATTCATTAATTGTTCTGTGAATTTTTATAATATAAACCATTAGGAATCTTTTTGGAGCAGGTGGGTTATAAAAATTGTAAACAAACAAACATTGTGTGGAAGTCTTTTCTTTTCATTTGAAGTTCATGTTTTCATTCTTGAGATAGTATCTTTGTCCTTCAAGATAATCAATACTGTTTGATTATAGCCTTTGTATTGACTTTGCTTGCCATAAACTGTGGGAGAGGAGTCCAACACATCTAGAGGGCATTATGGTGAGGAAGACTGTGTTATATGGTGGTGTAATTGCATCGACAAGAATAGGTCCTTGACATTTGTTGTGAATGTGGCTACTCACCTGCGTAAGAGCTTCAAGATTTAGCCTGATGACTGATTAAATTAAACACTTTGCTGTCTGGCATAGCACTCTGTTGCCCACGGATGGTACAGATAGTCACTTAAAAATGTACAAACACAAGGAATCTATTATTGGCATTTTCTCTTGATTTTTCTCTGACGTTCAGCCTGAATTATAAGTGTTGTTGGTCGTGTATGGTTCCCAGCTTAAATTTAAATCTGTTATCTTTTAGAAGATGGCAACTAACTACAATCTCAGTAGCATACGGTACAGGCAGGTGGGAGATTTTCTTGGCTATGTTGTGAAAGAGAAAAATTAAAAAGGAGCCTACTATGCTGACTCACTAAGGCAAACAACTTACTATGGAATACATTCAGGCCTTAGCGAAAAAAGCAGCTGATCCTGAGTCAGGGACTGACTAGTGTGTCCTCAAATTTCACCCCCCTTTTTGGAAAAAAAAGTCAATGCAATGAAACAATAGTGAGTACATAAATTGCATGCACTCTTGGTATAGCCAGATAAGATGTGGTGGCTCAGTGGTTAAGATGCTGGGCTTGCTGGCTGGAAAAGCTGGTAGCCCAGATTCGAGGTCCGGGCACCATCCTTGCTCCAGCTCCTGCCAACCTAGCAATTCAAAAGCATGTAAATACAAGTAGATAAATAGGTACCACTTTGCTGGGAAGATAATAGCACTGCATGCCACATGACCACAGAAACATCTTCACTGATTCAATGGCCTTGAAATGGAGATGAGCACTGCCCCCTATAGTTGGCAATGACTAGTGGAGTAAAATCTGCAGGCACTCCTTTACATTTTTTTTGTATTGTCATATCAGTAATTGTAGATATTAGTGAAAATAAAAGAATAATTTATAGACATACAAATAATTTGATGCACAGTTTGGGAGATTATTCTCCAGTGTATAAAAGCTTTAGTAGGATATAGCCATACTATGTTTATTTCAGGGCCTGGATGTCTGGATATGGTTATTTGGCTGATCCAGAAAAAAGCATGAAGAAACAGTCAAAACCAATTCTTAAATTAACAAGAAATCTTAAGTTGCATTGTAGTGTACTATCTGGTTTGATTTTAATATTGTTATCATCACTAATCACAAAATTGAAGTTCCATTTTTTTCCTAATAATTTCTTGCACAATAGCTGAGTAATGGGGGGATTTGCCATTTGACCTTTTTATAGAAGATTATCCTATGACACATTTACAGCTCAGAATCAAGAATGAACACAGATTTCTTACTTGCCATTTTAAATTAATTGGGTCCCATTTTCTCAGCTGTTCTAATACTTCATCATCTGTTAGTTTATAATAAAGAACAAACAAGCTAGCAGTATCTATTCTTCATTTGTATTTAGGAGTAAAAGAATGAACTTGCAATTTTATGCTCCCTCACCTGGAAACAAGCCTCACTCAACTCAGTGGAACTTCCTAGATATAAATTATATAAATAAATTGGATTAAATTATTTATTTTAAAAATGAATGCCTCCCGATCCACAAGACTGTCTTAAATAGCTTTACCTTGGATTAAGTCCCACATTAGATAAGCATTAAGTTGAATTGAATAACATTTTTCAATAATCTCATAACTTGTCCATATGATCATGTATAAAAACCACCTTCCAATCACTTTAAATATGCTATGATAGATTCACACTGTGTCTCCCCTTTTAAATTCTTTGTATTTACAGCAAAGCACTACAGTTCATCAGAAATTTATACCATGGTTTATAAATCATTGTACTGAACCAGTATGGAGCAAATGGCTAAGTTTCTTCTTATTCCACAGTGCCAAACCTGGGGAGAAGACCATCTGTCATGGATGTGGAAAACTAGATTTCCTGTGGCCCAATCTGATTACAATGCAAAACAGAAGCATTACCTTATTTTGAGAACAAACCTGTGAAACTCTGCTGAGATACATATTGCAGAAAAAAATGCAACAAATAGATCTTCTCCCAAAACATTGAGGTGGCTGTTCTTCCATATTGAATACAATATGGCAATAACTAGGCAGAATGAACATGATCTTGTACATCATAATAATTTTGTCAGCTGGATTAACATGGTGACACTATAGTCATAGTAATCAATTACATAACCTACTTAGTGCCAATAGCAAATTAAGCTGCTATAAATCAATGATGTCCACTTTAACATCTGACTCAATTATGCGTTACATATGAACAGTGAATTTTGAACATCTACAGCCATAATTATACTTAGGCTAAGTATGATTTTGAGGTCTGACTTTGTTATCGATGTGCTAATGACATTAAATCTGGTTCACTGTGACAAACTGTAAAAGGAAGTTGCCCTTAAAAATTAATTGGAAACTTAGACATATGCAGAATACAGCCACCTGGGTGCTATTCAGTGGTAGGCAATTGGTTCATGCAACACTTGGATAGCTTAGTGGTGCATTTCAGAGTCATTTAAAAATGCTAGCTTAACCTCTGAAGTCTGAAGCTGAGGTTTTTCTTATTGGGTCTCACTGAGGGCCTGTTTCGCAGTGTCCCAACACTCCTGAAATGTCAGGTTAATCAAGCTAAAAGAACACCTAAAGACTCAATTATTTTTAATAATCTTGCAGGTTGCACTTTTGTGGACTATGGTGGTTACTGTATTTTGGGATGGGATTGTTTAACTATAATTGGCTTATTATTCTTTTCAAAGCAGAATAATGATGGAAATTATAAAAAGGGTTCAGGACTCTGAGTGTCAGCAAGACAGCTCTCTCAAATCAGAACAAAAGTAGACTACATTTGTAGTGTAGGGAACAGCAAGCCAATGTGAAGCCTGAGTTAAAACGTGAGCTGGATCAGGGTAAGTGTTGTGGTGATTAAAAAAAAAATCCTTAATGCCTTTCTAAAGGAGAGACAAGTGGATACTGCTCAGATTGCTGTGGACAGCTCCATTGTAAGCCTGCATCATTCCTGGTCATATGACCCAAATTGGCAGGTATGGAGTCTACCCTGAGGTTTCCCGTTTACATATATACACAAATAAACAGACACAGCACAGTACAACAGGAGAACAGAACCACACACTGAGAAATGTAACATGAAGCTTTACTATAAAGAAGAAAATACAGATGCCTCCATTGGCCACAGCTGATAAAAGGGATGGAAAAATATTGCTACTACTCTGTTGCCTTTCCCTAATTTTTTTTGAAGAAAAATGGTAATGATTTAATTTGTAAACTTCCTTGAAAGCAATTGTATCTGGAAAGGGGAGGTAACAAGTAAATAGCTAAGTTTGGCTTTGGGCATGTAATTTGTTCACATCCCAGGCATTTAGTGACTAGAGTCCAGTAAGTGGGGGCCTTCCAGTGTTTTAGAAGGAGAAACAGTGGATAGATGGTGAAATAAAATGCATGTGAAGGAGATTAATTGCTCAGGGAAACTTCCAGTTTCCACCCAAAGAACACATCCAACCCTACCAAAATGTTTTATTTTCCACTGAATTCCATAGAAAAGGATTATAATCCAATCCTATTCATGTCTTTTTTTAAAATAAAATAATTATAGGCACAGAAAGACAAGGTTGGTAGAAACCAGCTGAGGTAATTCATGGTGATAGAAGTAGTGTGGGAAAGAAGGTAATTTTCATAGGACCTCAACAGAAGAAAGAGAGATTTTCATAGGACTCCAATGGGAGATCTTTCTTTCCTCCACATTATTGGCCTGATGAAAACTGATGCTAGTTAAAAAAAACAAAAACCCAGACAAAATTGGTTTTGTAAAAATGTTTATCATCAAGTTTGTTTCTCCTCACTCTCTCTCTCTTTTTCTCAAGGGAAGATGGGATCATTATAAAACCTTGTTGCATTGATAGTTGCAACATATATGGATGCTGCAATTCTCTTGATATTACCATCAACTGCTAATTTACCCTTTCAAGGGAGAAAATCAACTGCTTCTAATTGCAGTTCTTTTTCTTTCCATTTTGCTGCTAGGAGTGCTGAAGACCAGGACCACATTGTATTAAGGCTTTCCCAAGAGAATGTAAATGTCTTAGTTTACATTTTACAATATATTTCTTGTAATGTTATTTTTAATCATTACCTATATATAACAGAGTGAGCACCTGTTACTCATCCCAGCTTCTGCCAACCTAGCAGTTCGAAAGCACGTAAAAATGCAAGTAGAGAAATAGGGACTACTTTGGTGGGAAGGTAACAGCATTCTGTGCACCCTTGGCATCTAGTCATGCTGGCCATATGACCACGGAGACGTCCTCGGACAAGCACTGGCTCTTCGGCTTTGAAACGGAGATGAGAGAAAGTGAGAGAAAGTGATTGCAAGGAAGTCAGGCGGAATCTGAAGTTCCTGCTCAAACCATTAAGCAAATCCCCCAATATGCAAAGCCCACCCCAATGTCCCAGTCCACCAGGAGCCAAGCTGTTGGTGTGAAGAAGTTATGAGAACTCTGAGCTGAGAAGGTGATAACAAGTCGTTTTCCTGGCACTGCGACCTTTGGTAACAGGGTGGAACTGGTTGATAGGAGTCCATCCAGATGGCCCATCTTCCAATTCCCATACCAATACATCAAAGCAAAGCAATAAGCTCTCTATTTTCCCATCTACATCCCCCCTCCCCTCAGAATGGCAGCATTCTGACAGGGCCTGACACTTAGGATGTTGGACAAGGATTTGGGAAACCCATATTTGGAGCTCTGTTCTCCAGTCAATGAGTCTAAACTATCATAGAGGGCTATAATGAGAATAACATTGGAGAAATCTCATGGACACAGTGTAAGCTCCTGGAGATAGATGAAATACGTATGCATTAAATACATAATAAATTTAAATTACACTGTGGATTTAATGCCAAATTTGGACTGTTTTAGACAACAACCAATAGCTGAACACACACACACACACACACACACACATCTAGTTGCTGTTTCCACTGATCAGAACTGGGCCAACCAAAAAGCCCATTTTTCTTCTTCCATTAAATACACCAACATAATTTAATGGCTGCATCTGTTTTATTGTCTTCTGTTAGGTTACAGAAACTGAGTCAGCGAGAAACATGCTGCTCAGCCTCCAGGCCTAATAATCTCTGGCATTTCATCTACTTCTTTGGAAACTGGAAAGGGTAAAAAAAAATGCCACACTATATTGTCATTGAATAACAAAGGCAGAAATTCTACACCTGATGACCTGGGGAGGAATATGTCCCACAGAATTTCCTTTTAAAGACTTGGTATGAAATGGGGAATAAATTCTGATTCCCATTTTAGGATCCTCTCTGTTTACATCTGAATTAGTTACTTCTATTAATTCTGCTATTGTCTACCTCCTCCTTCTGAACTATAGGAAAGTTTTGATATTAATTTTTAAAGCTGCGGTATAAAGTGATGACTGCAGTAAGGATTTGGAGGTTCTCTTTAATGGCTTAAACATACACTCAGGGATAGCCTAAGGCCACACTGCACATTACTTTAAATATGTAACCAGCAACTATCTTCTTTCCTTCTAGAATACACAAAAGGGACTTGATCTAGATTTAGCTCTTTGTCCCCAACTGTGACCCCCTATTACATTTACATTGTCCAAACATGACCTGATGTAATAAATGGCCAACTTTGGGGAAATGAAGAAATTGGGGGTGAGATTGCATTTGGACTAGAATAAAGAAAGAGAAACCTTGGCGCTAACCACCAGGCCTTTGAAATAATACATCATTTGGCCCTTGTGCTCATGGTCTAACATATGCTTAACATACAAAGGGCTCTGCTCTTGGAATCTCTAGAGATTTGGCAGGGAAAAAGTCAGTTCAGCACCCCTGGAAAGCTGCTTACCATCATTTAGTCGATACAGGGGTAGACAGACCAATGGAACAACTCATTATGTTCAGGCAGCCAAATATCTTGAGCTTCAAAAGGATCTGTCACTTTCACAAAGGTTCATGAAAGCTCTTGTCCATAAAGCCTTGTCCTTTTCTCACTTCTAAAAGGAAAGCAACCATGTTGCTACACTTTGCCTCACTTCTGGAGTGTCGTCAACCTCATGGAATTGCTGTAGCAGGTTGAATAAAAAATCTTGATGGCCCAAAGTACCCTAGTAAGGCATATCATGGAAACTGTATACATTGGATGGTCTTGGCTGTTGGTTCTCAGTGAAGTATATGAACTACAGTATGCCACATTGCATACGGTAGTATTTGAGGCTGATTAATTTCTTTGGGCATATAACCCAGGAAATCTCATAGGTGCTCCTAACCTTCCTTCAGGTACAAAAATACAAAACAATACATGTATTATTTTCTTTTATGATGCCCCAAGTCAGATATCTAAATCCTGATATTGAGGTGAATTAATTTCTTTATGCTCATCAGTTATGCTGTCATTGTCACATCTCTCTAACTGTACCTTTGCATAGACTTGGAATCTCAATGAGTTTTTTGAAAAGGCTGTCATAGCTAATACTTTGCTGTAATCTGTCTTCCCATTTCTCAGATGTTTTTCTCTCCTAGAAAAGAGGATGCTCTCTCTCTCTCTCTCTCTCTCTCTCTCTCTCTCTCTCTCTCTCTCTCTCTCTCTCTCTCTCTCTCTCTCTCTCTCTCTCTCTCTCCAAGATGCTTTATAAGTTCTTTTGCCTTTTATTTAATACTGATTTGGAGTTTTCTTGCAAGGCCATGGTTGGATTTGCTTTCTTTCTTTTCTTTTTCTAGTTCCATTAATCCACTGGCCCTCCCTTTCCATCTCAAAAAGATTGTGGAACTGAATTCTCTCCTGATATTTTGCTTCAAGATTCATTGAGATGTAGGAAACTAGAGACAGAGGGAGGGAGGAAAGCAAGCAAGCAAGCAGTTAAAGGTAAATGCAGGAACCACATATACCCCTATGATAATTTTTTACAGAATTTTCTTTTCCTTTATGAGGAAGGTAAGGTAAATGTAAAGGTTCCCCCGCACATGCGTGCTAGTCGTTGCCAAAGAGTAAAAGCAGTTTCTTTAATATCACACTGAAGGGAAATTGTCATTTATTATTGCAGTCATAAAACTGGAAAGTGGGGAAGAGGTGGCCATTATAATACACAGAACTAAACTGCTCATGGATTTTATTATATAGGTTTGTCAAAGAAAAAAAGTAAAATAACAAAGGATAAAAACAAATGGTTGCAGAAAGGGCTAAAATGCAAAGAATTTGCACTGGCCTTATTCTTGGTAGTAACATCTACTAAGCCATCTTTTATGATACTTCATCCCTGGGACATATAGGTTGATCTATGTCTAGCAAAAAAAAAATCTGAGATACCTACTGTGAATTTCTAGGTGAGCAAAGACTCCTGCAGTTGTCGTAAGATTTAGGGAAATCCTGTTCAACCAATTAATAGTTCCTATTCCAACATTATCTGTGAGCACACTTCAAGGCTTTATAAAACATAAAGGAGAAGATAGTTGTCATCCAAGTTATCTAGCAAGACAGCAATCTGCTACATAAATGGAATAAAAACATTTTTGTTCTTTGCAGTAAATATTTATTTCCCTGTACTCTGCGTAGGTGGATTCTATAAATGGTTCAATGTTGACCGAACACATATACATACGTACAATAGGTTGCATGTTTCATCAAAACGATCTGCTAAATAATACAAACATCAGTACTTAATTCTTAGGTCTACCCTTCAGTTTGATTCAATGATCCAGGAATTACAGCTGCAATCTCCTGTTTCTTTTCTTCATTACCTCCAGTATTTTTTGTCACGGGAGGGGACATTGAGAGGGATTTCCACTTGACACATAGCTACTCCTTTTCAGGGAAGATTGTCCCTCCCCCAGACAATGGCATCTTTCAGCCGCAGCAGAGGGTGTGGAGGCAGAAGCATATTGGAAGATTAAGCCATTTTTAGAATGACACAAATCGTGGGCAAGAGAGCTATGGCTTCTCTCCCATCCATAAATGATAATAACAATTTTAAAAACCAGCTACCTCTGTTCTAGGCAGAGACTAGTCTTAATGTTTAGAAACATGTGGGAATGGTTTCTTTTGGCATAAGAGGTGATAGTGAATAAAAATGTATATTTACCAATGGGGAATTGATGTGTGTTTCGGGAGCTTTGTCGATTTCACTGCAATTTCACTGAAGAAATTGGCTTTTTGCTTGTATTCCATCAGACCCAGCAGAGAGACACAGATTAATCTGAGCTCACTATATTTTAATCTGCCCATTCAAGCCTAGGTGCATATATCTAGGCATTCAAGTGACATTTCTTGTATGAAATGTATGCAAGCCAAAACTGAGATACTGTAGTAATTTTTTGTAGATGTTTCCTGTGCTAATTGTTGGCATCTACAAACATTGGTGCTTGAATAGCTACTACTAATTTATATGTATCTATAAACAAATAAAAGCACTATTCAGGATATATCTTTCTGCTTGATTGGAGGTTTATTTAGGGGGGGAATTTTCCAGAATATCCTCTGATGCTGTGTTGAATGGAAGGCATATTAGGCTCAACTTGTAGTAAGTTATTTGCCCTTAATTTTTTTACACTGATTTCTATATAGTCAAATCAATGTGATTGATAGTCAGTGTTAACATGTTAAGGTAAGTTCTAAGAGCAAAGAAAGTGAACTTTGAACATAATGTATTTCTCTTATAAATAGTAATCATAATTTCAGAGCCTTTTTTGAAATATTCCCCTTGTTCTTTTTAAGGTCCTGATGCATTTTTCCTTAACCATAACACAATCATGCCCACACAATATCACAACATTGTCCTTATTTCATCTCTAGCCTATGAGTAAAGCAGTTTGTTGCTAATTGTGTAGTACATTAAAAGTTGTATTTCCCCTCTTATTCCAACACTGTTCCACTGTTCCACTGTTATGATCTAAAGGTGTGTAAAATCTATTTTGCATAATCATCAACCTTGGAAGGAAAGTCATCTAAGGTGAGATATGATTGTGTGTCTGATGAGGGGAAGATACACCCACCACTCTCTGGTCATTAGTCAGCCTTCACAACAACCATTCAGCCAACAATCTTAGTAGCTGTGAAATTGAAAGTATGTCCTTGTTCATTGAAATGTGAGGCTACCAATGAGTTTAGGTCTCCTCGTCTGACCACTTTCTTGTGTCCTTGCAATCTGGTGGTTAGCTTCCCCCTCAGCTTTACAGCTACTAAGATTGCTGCCCATACAGGTACAAAGATAGCCAGGGAAATGATGGAAGCCTGGGCAACAGGGCCTTTGTCAGTCAACAGGAGTGCTGATTTACCAACAATTTATCAACTACTTAGGAGATGAGGACTTGGCAGCATGAGGAAACAACAGCCAATTGCTGGCCATCAACACACCAATCAACCAATAGGAAGGCATCACATAAATATGCATAGAATAGCCCAAGGCACACATTCCGGCAGAGAGAAGTTTCCTGAGGATGTGCTCCAGCATGAGTCTGAAAGCTCAGAAGGCTAAACCTCTGGTCCCGGTGACTGGCCCAGAATGGATCTTGCAACCATTTGTCTCCCTGCATTTGCTCTCTCCATTAGCTTTTTGTTTCTTTCATATTTCCTACCTCTCTTCCTTTCGTGTTCCTGACATCAATATTCTTTCAAGGCTTCCAACCAAAGGAGAGGAGAGGAGATCAGGCTTCTGTTACATTATCTGAGAAAGAAGAAGAAAGTTCATATTAAATATTATATTCTGCAGTGTTTTAAGAATTTTAAGAATTATCAGTTCTGTTTTTCCTCACTGAGGTAGCCAGAAAACATTGAGAGATGCTGGTGCAGTTTACTTCTCTATTTCTTTGTATTTATCAATTTCAGTCTCTCCTTCCTCCCCTGCAGATGGTCAGTTTCTGTGTTTCTGCTCTATAGGACTTCACTAAACATGGTAGGATCTCCTTCCCAGTTCTGGAGAGCTATTTATCTCCTCCTGTCTTTGTACATTTATTTTTTATGCAAATTAACTAAGGTGAGAGATCCCCCAACTGAGGATGGAAGATGGAAGAACAGACAAATAAGCCTAGAGAATCCCAATTCAATTTTACAGTAGAATTAAATTCTACCCAGACTGTAGTCAGAAACTGGACGTATATGCCTTCCTAAGTATAAACTATGGAAGACCAAAATCACTTCATTTAGACATCCTTTTTTAAATTTTCAACCTGCACAAGAGACAAAGGGGGCATTCAGATATATAAAAAAGGTGAAGCATCCCATATATTTGTAAATATTATGTAAGGCAGAAAGGATGAATCTGCAAATCCATTGTTTCACAGTGACTCAATAAAATAGCAAAAAAAGGAGAAAGAATGGAATACCTTTTCATTTCCTCTCCTCTTTTTAATGATAAGTTCTTTGACGGAAACAGCAGTAAATGTTGCACTTAAAGCCCAGCTTAAATCAGTTGAATCTACTTAGCCACAGTTTAAATGCCCTGTTGCAATTTGAACAGCTATAAAAATAAAAACATCTATTGCTTACGAAGCCTTCCCAAGGTTATAAGACCTTCCTTGTATCCTGAAAGCAATGTTTAAGGCAACCTATTACAACAACAGTTTTATGAGCCAAGGGTTTTAGCCTTTGTTATATGAAGGCAATGTCTTATTGAACGGAAGTCAGGAGTTCAAATCACTAGTGAAATAACCTCAGGTAGATAACTTGCCTGACTCAGAGCAATAAGCAATATAGCTAAAATTCAACAGAAATCATCAGAAATAACTGAATCAAAATAATGGGAGGAAGGGGATGTCGAGCAAGGATCAAGACTTATGTAAAGGACAGAAATAGGAGACAAAAGAAAGTGAACATGGCTACCAGAAGCTTCCTACAAAAGAAAGGGAATAGGAACCAGGAGAAGCTACGCATTTTCTGCTATCATTCCCTTCCTAGAAACTGCTCAGCTGTGCAGATGTAAGGCATACTGTACAGGTAGGATACTATGGCTGGGAGCAAAGGACTTTTGAATAGTTTGACTTGATCTACAGACTGTAAGTGAGGAAGACACAACCATTTGCAGAGACTGAAAGTAAAGAAGAATGAAGGATTTCTGACAGATGAAAAATATGTGCAACCAGTTTGTTATGATCTTTATGGCTTCCCATTTAATGGGTGCTGTTTATTCTGGCCCATTTCTAATGCTGTGTTAATAACACAATTTTTGACAGAATTTTTAAAAAACTGTAGTTGTCTATTACTCCTAACTCCAACCTTTCTGATTCTCAAAGAAAGATACATTTGCTACCTAAGTAAATATCTCTACAAACTTGAGGACAGCAATCAGTTTGAAAATGCAAGTTTGTTTGGACAAATTTGGCAGATAGGTCAGATAGCAAGGAATTATTTGGTTACCAGAACAAAGTGCTTTGAGATTGCAGGAGGAGAGCCAGGTTAGGTAGCTAATAGTCAGAATTAGTTTGATAGCACCAAATGTTATTAAAAAGCCTTCACTTTTGAGGGAGGGAGGGTAAGAGAACCATTAAAACATGATCTCTATCCCTCTCCAGTGTAAGCTTTTTCTCACATCCTGTGTTTAATTTGCATAGTTAATTGTGTTGTAATGTGACATTTTCCTTTACTAACAGCATTTCATACTTAAAGATAATTTTATATTTACAGGGTTAAATAACATGCCAGCACCTGATTTTGAATTAGTTTCAAAGGAAGGTTTCCCCTGCAGGAGAAAGGAAAATTTTAAGGCTGATTTTGACTTGTCTGCAACTGTGCACAGGTATTGATACATAGCTACATTGCAAGGGATTGATGGGTAAATGCAGGTTGCATATGGTTGAAGATGGGCCAATGACCTCCCAAATCTAAATTACAGGTAATTTCCGAGTTGTGAGCATTCCCTTAATGAATGTTCAAAGTTATGTAATAAGCACCCCCTAGTGCTTATGAAGGGACGCGGTGGCTCAGTGGGTTAGGATGCTGAGCTTGTCGATCAGAAGGTCGGCAGTTTGGCAGGTCAAATCCCGAGTGCTGCATAACAGAGTGAGCGCCTGTTACTCGTCCCAGCTTCTGCCCACCTAGCAGTTCGAAAGGACGTAAAAATGCAAGTAGAAAAATAGGGATAACTACGGTGGGAAGGTAATAGCGTTCTGTGTGCCTTTGGTGTCTAGCCATGCTGGCCACATGACCACGGAGATGTCCTTGGACAAGCGTTGGCTCTTCGGCTTTGAAACGGAGATGAGCACCGGCCCCTAAAGTTGGAAATGACTAGGACGCATGTGCAGGGGAACCTTTACCATTACCTTTGGTGCTTATGAGCAAATCCTGAAATGATGAATATTGCGGTACCATGACATTTGTTCACCCTTACGAGCGACCACAGTGGCACTGCAACATTCACCCTGGTTATTCCCTCCCTCCCCACCCCTGGCCCAGGTCTCCCTAGGCACTAGGCCTCCAATACTCACCCTGCAAAGATTGAAATCCTTCACTTTCTTGGCTATTCCAGGCCTTCGGTGACTTCGCAGAGAATGGAGACTTAAAGTAATGCAAGATCATGAGAGATCAGTGGTGTGAGATCTCACACTACGGATCTCGTGTGATCTCATGGTACTTTAGGCCTCTGTTATCTGCAACAGTGAATGTAACCAAAGCCAGGGGATGCTTTTGCATGCCTCCAGAGGCTGGATCCAGGTGCTGGAGGTCTTTTCCAGGCCACTGCCTCCCAGATCTGAGGCCGGGGGATGCTTCTGCAGCTCTCCGGAGGCTTGTTTCTGGGTGGCAGCAGCCTGAAAAAGGACTCTGGCACCTGAATCGGGCACCGTAGGTTTGCTGAAGCATTCCCTGGCCTCAGATCTGAGCAGCAGTAGCCTGAAAAAGGCCTCAGATGCCCAGATCTGGCCTCCAGAGGCATACAGAAGTATCCCCCAGCCTCAGATCTAGGCAGCAGCAGGAAACATGGCAGAGAGGAGACGGAACTTTTCAAGGTGCGTCTGGCACGGCATGAAGAGAGGGGGAAGCATGAAGCATCTTAGTGGGTTGGGGAGGGCTTGGGGGTCAGTTCTATCACTAGGCCCTCCATGGCCTTCCCCACCCTGAGATACCTCATGTTCACTTAATGAGCAGTGAGTGATCTCATTTGAGGTACAAAATTCATTCCCACAAGTTTTTGGGTTAAGAATGGAATGTGCAGGCTCCATTATACTCGTAACTCAAGGACTACCTGTACATATTCTGCAGAGATGTGTGTCCTGCATGTTGATTGGTTCATCCAACTTCCTGTTGGGGCTTTGATATTTTAACACCCCTAGCAGAACATTATCATTTGCAGAAATATAAATGTAACAACTATGCAACCATCTCTGAGTGACAGATGTATTCCCTAACATGCATGGATGCAGAAGTCCAACACTGCTTTAACCCTCTCCCCTCCCTTTGCCCTCACTGAGCTCTAATTTCAAGGCAGCCTTTGTGTAGATACTTAAGCCCATAGAGTTCAGAACAATTTATTTTTGAGAAAATATTCCAGTTATGATTGGACTAAATGTAATGTCATGGATTTTTAAAGAAGGCTTCCCCAATGTGCCATTGCACTTATTACAGTCCTGCACATTGTACCCAACAGCTTATTGAAGCAAATGGAGGGAAAGTTGTCCAGAAAAAAGGATTCTAAGACAAAAGTTATTGTACTTGCAAAAACCGTAAGCTGAGAGCAAATGTTTGAACAACCCACCTGCATTGGACACTTCAGTATTTTATTTAAAAGAAAGGAAAGGAGAGATTGTTAACATTGGCATGAAAGTAATACAGGAAATAGGAATGAAAGAAGAGAGAAAAGTAAATAAATAAGCAAATGTGCTCACAATAGAAGGAGGCTGTGATGTATTTGTCCTTTAAAGTGAAATTGAGAGAATCCATGCATTCATGCACTCTTTCTCTCTCTCTCTCTCTCTCTCTCTCTCTCTCCCTCTCCCTCTCCCTCTCCCTCTCCCTCTCCCTCTCCCTCTCCCTCTCCCTCTCCCTCTCACACACTCTTTTGAATGCATTTATATTTGAACCTATATTTAATGATGTCCCTTTTTAAAAAAGAAATCAGCACAAAAACTAGCTCCTTATGCATAGGCTACCTATGTATTTCAAAATTTAATTCAAAGAGCTGGTTCTGACCTTGAAAACTTCTCATAAGAAGCAGCTTTCTTCCACATTAAAGTCATCCTCTGAAACACACTTCTCATTTCTAGGTCCACATTAATGGAAATAATGTAAGTTGTTTCTCTCCCCCGCCTCCCCCAATTCTGCACTCGGATTCCACAGAGTATCCTGTCACTTTTATACAATGCACTTTCCATGTTGGAATCAAGGTCTATGGGATTTGAACAAAGCCACTTGATGCTATGCTGCAGGTCCCATAAAGTTATTTTTCTATAGTGCCACAATTGCACATTCTTGGTAAGTCAATCCTCTGACACACCAAGTAAGAAATGGCAACTACAAACATTGTTCAGATGTATTGCTCTATCTATTCTTCTACATGGACCTCTTTGTGAGGCATAAGCCTATCCTGAAGTGGCTAAAGAATAACAAAAAGGGGCAGACTTGGATGTTCCACACAGCCATACATCCAGGATCCTTGAAATCTGAATATAAATATAGACTGTCTCCTCTCATGCTGAATAATTGTGCTTTGGGATAAAGCAGAGCTACTTGGGGCAGCACAAGTAACACCAAATGGTTGAGTATTTGCTTGATGACAACAAAATAAAGTATAAGTCAATCAATAAAGGAAATGGAAGAAAAGATGGCCATAGAAGACACATTCATTCTTGCAAGGCAGGCTTTCTCTTACATTGTGAAGTCCTTGATGTGCTCTGAGCTTGGTTGTTTCCTTGCAGACATTTCATTATCCACTAATTAACATCATCCATGCACATCTGCAATGAAATCCCTACAAGCAAGCAAGAAAGAAAGCAAACAACCAAGCTCGGAAAGCATCAAGGACTTCACAGTTCAACCTTAAGCTACATACAGTATACACTCTTTTATTGATTTCACTTATACTTTCTGAAATATGTGTTAACCCAGGAACAAACTGTCTGGTTTAGAGAAAGAAAAGGTGAGATGGGAGCTGGCAAAAGGAGGGCTAAAGGATAGGAGAAGACTTCAGGGATGAGAGGACAAGGACAATCTTATAAGGCAGGGGTCTTCAAACTTGGCCCTGGCTGAGGAATTCTGGGAGTTGAAGTCCACAAGTCATAAAAGGGCCAAGTTAGAAGACCCCTGTTATAAGGTATCGGCAGAACCAATTGGAGTCATCATATTTACTGTCCTCAGAATGTATCATATAAGCACCTTCTTTATTCTCCTCAACACCAGTTATACATGCTGAGTACAAGATTGGGTTGCTCCAGCTGCTGGTTGCTTGAATTCCAACCTTGTGATACAGAGGAGAAATGAGAAAATGTACTCTGGGACTAGAGGATGGGGGAGTTTGTGGCATAGCTAGGAGGCTGTCTAGATTTGTCCAAAATGTGGCAAGGAAAGGCCCAATTGATGCAATTGGGTTCTGTGGCTAATTTTCTGATTGCACTTTTATTTTGAAATGTCTTTCCCTCTATTCTTTTTACATATACTGATTAAACTTCTGCTGAGGGAAGAAGGTGCTCTTTAATTTTTTTTTGAGGAAATGGTGGCATTTGGCATAGGGCTTCAACCCACACATTAAAAAGGCAATCTTTTCCAGGTTTCAGAATGGATCTACAATTAACTAACAATTTCTGGGAATTTAAGTTTTATATCAGGAGCACTGATTAACAAGACATAACCCACCACAATCAAGCCAGAGGTTGGTCTATGGTAATGTACAGTTTTACTTCAGGATAAATTTAAAAATTGTTATAAAAATAAGTCCCCTTCATGGATTACTGCCTTGTCGTGGTGAAGGAGCAAGCATAATTCAATGAAGCTATGAGCTATGCCATACAGGGCCACCCAAGACAGACAGGTCATAGCAGAGTTCTGACAAAACGTGATCCACTGGAGAAGGAAATGGCAACCCATTCCAGTATCTTTGCCATCAAAACCCTATGGACAGTGCCAAAAGGCAAAATGATATGACGCTGGAAGATGAGCCCCTCAAGTCAGAAGGTGTCCAATATGCTACTGGGGAAGAGCAGAGGGCTAGTACTAGTAGCGCCAGAAAGAATGAAGCGACTGGGCCAAAGCCGAAAGGACGCTCAGCTGTGGATGTGTCTGGTGGTGAAAGGAAAGTCCGATGCTATAAAGATTTTTTCTCCATAGGAACCTGGAATGTAAGATCCATGAATCAAGGCATGCTGGACGTGGTCAAACAAGAGATGACAAGAATGAACATCGACATCTTAGGAATCAGCAAACTAAAATGGACAGGAATGGGTGAATTTAATTCAGATGACCATCAGGTATACTACTGCGGGAAAGAATCCCTCAGAAGAAATGGAGTAGCCTTCATAGTCAATAAAAGAGTAGGAAAAGTAATACTGGGATACAATCCCCAAAATGACAGAATGATCTCAGTTCAAATTCAAGGCAAACCATTCAATATCACAGTAGTCCAAGTCTATGCCCCAACCATCAGTGCTGAAGAGGATGAAATTGACTGGTTCTACAAAGCCCTACAGCACCTTATAGAACTAACACCAAAAAATGATGTCCTTATCATCATGGGGGATTAGAATGCTAAAGTAGGAAGCCAAAAGATAACCGGAATAACAGGCAAGTTTGGCCTTGGAGTACAAAATGAAGCAGGGCAAAGGCTGATAGAATTTTGTCAAGAGAATATGATGGTCATAGCAAACACTCTTTTCCAACAACCCAAGAGACGGCTCTACACATGGACATCACCAGACAGTCAACACAGAAATCAGATTGACTATGTGCTCTGCAACCAAAGATGGAGAAGCTCTATACAGTCAATAAAAACAAGACCATGAGCTTCTCATTGCAAAGTTTAGGCTTAAGCTGAAGAAAGTAGGGAAAAGCACTAGGCCACTCTGGTATGAATTAAGTCATATCCCTGTTGAATATACAGTAGAGGTGACAAATAGATTTAAGGAATTAGATCTGATAGACAGAGTGCCTGAAGAACTATGGACAGAGGTTCGCAACATTGTACAAGAGGTAGTAACTAAAACCATCCCAAAGAAAAAGAAATGCAAGAAAGAAAAATGGCTGTCTGAGGAAGCTTTGCAAATAGCTAAGGAAAGGAGGGAAGCGAAAGGCAAGGGAGAAAAAGAAAGATATGCCCAATTGAATGCAGAATTCCAGAGAATAGCTAGAAGAGATAAGAATGCCTTCTTAAATAAACAGTGCAAAGAAATAGAAGAAAACAATAGAATAGGGAGGACCAGAGATCTCTTCAAGAAAATTGGAGAGATGAAGGGAACGTTTCATGCAAAAATGGGCATGATAAAGGACCAAAATGGCAGGGACCTAACAGAGGCAGAAGAGATTAAGAAGAGATGGCAAAATTACTCAGAAGAACTATACAAGAACGAACTTAACATCCCTGATAACCACGATGAGGTGGTCACTGACCTTGAGCCAGACATCCTAGAATGTGAAGTGAAGTGGGCCTTAGAAAAGCTGAGCAATAACAAAGCCAGTGGAGGTGACAGTATTCCAGCTGAGCTACTCAAAATCTTAAAAGACGGTGCAGTAAAAGTGCTACACTCAATTTGCCAGCAAATTTGGAAAACTCAACAGTGGCCACAGGATTGGAAAAGATCAGTTTACCTTCCAATTCCAAAGAAAGGCAGTGCCAAAGAAGGTTCAAACTATTGCACCATTGCACTCATTTCACATGCTAGTAAAGTTATGCTTAAAATCCTACAAGCTAGACTCCAGCAGTATGTGGATCGAGAACTTCCAGAAGAACAGGCAGGATTTCGAAGAGGCAGAGGAACTAGAGATCAAATCGCCAACATACGCTGGATCATGGAGAAAAGTAGGGAATTCCAGAAATACATCTACTTCTGCTTCATTGACTATGCTAAAGCCTTTGATTGTGTGGATCACAACAAACTGTGGCAAATTCTTAAAGAGATGGGAGTACCAGACCATCTTATTTGTCTCTTGAGAAACCTATATGCGGGTCAAGAAGCAACAGTGAGAACTGGACATGGAATCACTGATTGGTTCAAAATAGGGAAAGGAGTCTGGCAAGGATGTATACGGTCACCCTGCCTGTTTAACTTATATACAGAGCACATCATGCGAAAGGCAGGGCTAGATGAATCAAAAGTTGGAATTAAAATTGCCAGGAGAAATATCAACAAGATAAGATATGCAGATGATACCATTCTAATGGCAGAATGTGAAGAAGAACTAAAGAGCCTCTTGTTGCGGGTGAAGAAGGAGAGTGCAAAACTTGGGTTGAAACTTAACATTAAGAAAACCAAGATCATGGCATCCGGCCCTCTCAATTCCTGGCAAATAGATGGGGAAGAAATGGAGCTAGTTACAGATTTTATTTTCCTGGGCTCCAAGATCACCGCAAATGGGGACTGTAGCCAAGAAATTAAAATATGCTTGCTCCTGGGTAGGGAAGCCATGGCAAATCTAGACAGCACACTAAAAAGCAGAGACATCACCCTGTCAACAAAAGTGCATATAGTCAAGGCTATGGTCTTCCCAGTTGCAATGTATGGCTGTGAAAGTTGGACCATAACAAAGGCTGAGCGCCCAAGAATTGAGGCCTTGGACTGCAAGGAGATCAAACCGGTCAGTCCTAGAGGAGATCAACCCTGACTGCTCTTTAGAAGGCCAGATCCTGAAGTTGAAACTCAAATACTTTGGCCACCTAATGAGACTGGAGAAGAGCCTAATGCTGGGAAAGGTTGAGGGCAAGAGAAGAAGGGGACGACAGAGAATGAGGTGGATGGATGGAGTCACTGAAGCAGTAGGCGTGAGCTTAAATGGACTCCAGAAGATGGTAGAGGATAGGAAGGCCTGGAGGAATGTTGTCCATGCGGTTGTGATGGGTCAGACACAACTTTGCAGTTAACAACAACAACATAAATATAAGTAAATTAGCTTTCTCGATATTTCAAATGATAAAGGTATTTAATCTGTTAACATGTGATGCCACTGAAGGTATATTTATAAATTAATACTGAAGTAGACTAATAACAAAGTCCTGCCTGTCTATTTAGATTCAAGCCATTATGATTTCAGCTGGATTCAGTTTTAAGCCTGCATCCTAAACTGCATTATTCAAAATGGTATTGTAAAATTAGGCCAAATTCTATTTTCCTTTTATGTGGATATAGTAAGACCTTTGAGAACTTGCAGAACTAAATAAGGGAAGCAAATACATGGAAAGCTACTCTTAGTATAGCTGTGAAATTCATCTGTTGACACAAACAGTTTCAAGAAAACATCTTTTTCTGGAAAGCAAAACAGATTGTGATGTTCCTTGTGGAGAATATTTCTAGAAAACATTCCTACTATCTTCTCTTTTCTTCATCTGATTTTCTTCCCCCCTTCACCCACCCAACCCCCTGAATCCCTCTAAGAATGCCTTAATTAATGCTGGTGTTGACAGATGATGGCAGCCATGTGACAGAGCAATATTGGCATTTCAAGCTTGGTAAAAGGATGCCATGCTTGCCAATGACAAGGCACAGGGCCAAGATAAAAGGGACATGGAAGATCCACAGGCTGATGCATTTTATTATTGAAAAATAAAGGCAGCAGTTGGCTTCCTGATTTCTATCTATCACTACCACCTTCCAAATCCCCTAAGTTTACATTATAGTCTGCCTGAATGTTTCAGAAGAAAATTAATCAGGAAAACAACTCGGATTAAATCCCTAGCAATCCCTTCACTTCTCAGCAATTGTTTCAGTCCTAAATCTATCTTATCTTATCTTATTTTATCTTATTTTATCTTATCTTATCTTATCTTATCTTATCTTATCTTATCTTATCTTATCATCTTATCTTATCTTATCTTATCTTATCTTATCATCTTATCTTATCTTATCTTATCTTATCTTATCTTATCTTATCTTATCATCTTATCTTATCTTATCTTATCTTATCTTATCTTATCTTATCTTATCTTATCTTATCTTATCTTATCATATCATATCATATCATCTTCTCTTCTCTTCTCTTCTCTTCTCTTCTCTTCTCTTCTCTTCTCTTCTCTTCTCTTCTCTTCTCTTCTCTTCTCTTCTCTTCTCTTCTCTTCTCTTCTCTTCTCTTCTCCTCTCCTCTCCTCTCCTCTCCTCTCCTCTCCTCTCCTCTCCTCTCCTCTTATCTTATCATCTATTCACTCCCCCTCCCATCTCTCAACTATTATCCATCATGGCACAATTGTTAGAATGCAGTATTGCAGGCTAATTCTGCTGACTGCCAATTGCCAGTAATTCGGCAGTTTGAGTCTCACCGGCTCAAGGTTGATTCAGCTTTCCATCCTTCTGAGGTTGGTAAAATTATGATCCAGATTGTTGGGGGCCATGTGCTGACTCTGTAAACTGCTTAGAGAGGGCTGTAAAGCACTGTGAAGTGGTATATAAGTTTAAGTGCTATTGCTATTGCTATCATCTATATACCATCTGAATTTTCCATATTAAATCTAGTTTATTACTCCAGTTATTATCAGGAAATGCAGGACACATATACTGTATAATAAATGAACAAGTGGATAATACAAACAAAGCTAGATATTTTTTTTTTAAAAAAAGAATAATCTGGAGACAGATTGAATGGATGGATGGATGGGCTTATAGACAATCACTTTAACAGTGAGATGGGTGGCATATAAATTTAATAATAAATAAATAAATCTGACTTTGTTAAGAAATATTGACCATTGTAAAAAAAGCAGAAAACCAACAAAACCCCTGACATTATTAAAATACTTATTAAATTCTTTAATAAAATATTTTCAGCTTAAAGTCTTTCTCCACAATTTCAATGATGAACACATTGTATTTAATATATACTGTAGTGTAATATCACCTAGCAATCTCTTTCTGGTATCCAGGATACTTTAGTGTTAATTGGAAGCTTCCTGTTTTCAGAGTTTAGGTTGTCCCTGCCTTCTCTTCCATATATCTGGGGGAATATATATTTCCCAGACATAAAATGTATGTTTGAGGGGGGCAGAAAGTTTCGCTCATGTTCTATAATGGTGTGGCTTCTGCTATAGATTTTATAATAAAACAGCATTCATATCCTGCTATTTTAAAAAACTGAAAGCAAATGGAAAGAAGCCACACTGATTCGTTGGGCTAGGTAGGCATGAGCTGACTAATAAAAGAAAATTCATCGTGACTCTCACAGGAAGCCCCAAACACCACTGTTTTTAAAAACTGAATACTGCTAATCACCTTTTCCAGAATAAAAATATCCAGTGCTTCTCCATTAAAAATCCACTTCTGATCACCGCAGCCCATTTTTCTCCTGATCTCTCAGAGCAATAACCTTGTCATCCAGATATCCACCAGATCTTGGTGTTAATATTCTTTTCAACCTACAGTTGAACCTTGAGAGAACACTAGGAGAACCCTTTTATTTCTCTTATGTGAATATTGGATAAAGTCTGTTTTTGATTTTAGTAATAAGTAACCATAGTTTTAGATTCTGTAAATATATGCATAAGGATTTGAGACTTCCTGAAATAGATCTGTGCTTCTTTTGGTTTCTGTTAAGATATATTCAGTTAAGTAAGTTGTTAAATAATTCATTAATGACTATATGAATTGGGATGCATAATTATTAATAAATTAAGGACAGGGAACACTCATTTTAATATACCACATATTTTAATCTAACAAGGTATCCATGGAGAACACTTGGGCGATATAAGAGAGGGGCTCTAAAGCTATCATTTTCATTTGTTCCTCACTTACCTCTCAGCAGCCTCGTTCAATTATATAAAATGCTTAATTTTTTTCCAGCCTGCCTTTCAATGTCATGCTAGGGCTACACTTCGAAAAACAGTGGATAGGGCCAGGTCCAAAATTATAACTAATTTTGCTGTATTTATGGCAAGCTTCACCCAACAGATGGGACTGAATCACTTAGGCAGATTCACTAGAAATCCAAGCTCTTTTGATAAGTAATATTTTTGGAAGAAATTAGGGAACCATAACCAAAGAATTTCAGCCATGTTTCAAGAAAAATCTTAATTTCTTTCTCTATATGTATATGTGTATGTGTATATACTGGGCTTTTGTTTGTCATAGAATGCCCAGAATGGAGTTCCAGCACCTTTTTTGAATGGAACCTTGTAGGGTAGGCAAGGCAGGTTGTATGATGTGTGTGACTCCCGGCACCTTTTTTTTAACACAAAAAAGCACTGTGTATATACGTGTGTGTTTGTGTGTGAAATTCTTTTGTAAATTTTTTCTTCCTACCTAGAGAATATAATGAATTACATGGGCTATTCTCTTGAGCACTATGTTAGAATTAGCTTCACAATTTATAATGAAATGTAATGAACCAAAGGGAAGATGAGGTGTCTATGGTCATATCCCTCCTGGATAGCTAAGGCTACCTGGGTGTTTGTGTGTGACGTTGCTGATTCTAATGATGGTTAATTCATCCTTGAGAGAGGGGATTGTTCCTCCACCTCTTAAAGAGGCATTGGCTTACCTCCACCTCAAAAAGTCATCACAGGATCCCACCGTATTGGACAATGTCTGCCCACTGCCCCTTTTTTTTCAAGGAAGGATGTGGAGAAGGTGATTGTGTGGCACTTTCACCAGACCCTGGATGAAGCTAGTTATCTGGACCCCTTTCAATCCAGGTTTCAGGCCTGGATGTGGGGGGAAATGACATTGGTCATACTTTTGGATGATCTCTGGTAGGAGCAGGACAGAGTTGGTACATCCATCTTGGCTCAACTTGGCCTTGCTGCAGCTTCTGGATTGGCTCTGAGATTTGGGAGAAGGTGGTACATTATTATGCTGGTTATACAAGGGGCTGGTCTTAGTTGATTAAGAGGAGAGATCCTGCCCTCAGCTCCTACTATGGGGTGTGCTATAGGGTTCAGTGTTTTTTCCACTCCTGTTTAACCTCTACATGAAACCACTGGGGAAAGCCATCACCCTGAGGTGAGGTATCAACAGTATGCTGATGATATTAAATTATATCTCTCTCCTCTGGTGAAATTAAATGATGCTTTGGATGTCTTGTCCTAGTGCTTGGAGGCTATTCAGGCTTAACTGAACCCTGGCAAGAGCAACTGGCTTTGTCTGAATCATGAGGCTCTGCTCACAGTTAGTCATGCCTTGCTCATCTCTAATTTTGTATTGTATTGAACATTGTAATGTACTCTACATGGGGCATCCTTGAACAATATGTTTAAGAGTAGCCAGAAATCAAACAATGCAAAATATGACGGCAGTTATGTGTGTCCCTAAATGGAGAAATGTTACAAGCTTTAAACTGTGAATTGCATTGCTTGCCAGTTTGCTTCCAGGTTTAATTTAAGGTGAGGGTTTTGAACTTTAAAACCCTACATTGCAAGGGGCCAAGATATCTGAGGGATTGCTTCTGCCCAGTTACATCTACCTGTCCTAACAGGTCAGGCATGTTGCAAATCCCATGTATTATGAGGTTCCACCTGATGGGACCCACGAGACCAGCACCCCGCCTCCCACAACATCATCCCTCCTGAGGAGAGATTAGCCCCAGCCCTCATGACTTTCCTGAAAGCTCTTAAAACTTGTTTTTTTCTAACAAGCCTGAAGATCCATTGATAATAGGGAGCTTGCATGCTGGTTGTATTATATGTAATATCTTTTCTCTTGTGATCTTGCTTTATTTATGTTCATTGTTTCTAACTGGTTCTATAGAATGTTTTAATTGCTGGTTTCTTTGTATGCCATCCGGAGTTATCTTTCATGTAAGATGGACAGCCATATAAATTTGACAAATAAATATATTCTGAATAATTTCCCTCTTCTATCTCATCAAAAATTATAATTTGATAAAGGTGTCTGTGTACCATGCTCCATGCTTTTGGGGGCACAGGGGACACAGTAGAGGAGACACAACCCTCTGTTCTCAAAGTATTTCATGTGACAAAAAGAACAATTGGAAAAAAGTGTTAAAAATAGTTATGACAAGCCATAAAAAACACTAAGAATCACAATACAAGTTTTATACCATCAAAGTGTCTACAGACCACATACAGCTCTGTATCCCTAAGATTCATTGTTCTTTTACTTGTCTTATAGTCACTCTACTTTAAAAAAGGCCACCAAAAATCCCTCTCATACACACACAAACACAGAGAGACACAAAAAGACACTACACTCTTTGTGAGTAATGGCTAGCTCATGATTCTATCTCTGCATGGCCAAATCAGTAGGGTTTCTCTAAAGAATTTGGCTTCAGCCAAATAGCTTATGGCATTTGTTAATATCTGTCTGTACCACAGGCTTCTATATAAGGAAACCATTCTCTTTCTAATCCACAAAGCAATCTCTAAAATTAGAACTGACCCTCTTTCTCTTTAGAGAGACATAAAAGAAAGTACTAGACCAAGCATAAGACAAGAGGGGGAAAAAAATCACCTAGGCAGAGAAGGTTCCTATTTGTGCTCAGCAACTTTTGGTTCAATCACTGGAGGAATTGGATGCAACTTGCAAAATGAAGGACCCTGTAGCACATTTGGTTGCTTTACAAACCACAGAGGGAGAGTCGCCAAGTTGGACAACATGTAAAATAGGAAATTTGCAAACCTATTCAGCAGTGCTAGAAATCGGCAGGAAAATGATCTGGCCATATTCCACATTGAAACTTGGAGCATTTAATACTGAACAAAACAGGGACTGTGAACCTAATCCAATTTGAGGGCCTGTCTAGTCTGGGTTGCTCTGGAGCTAATCCAGTCTGGTGCCTGAGTCTGGAGCACGGTTGGGGAGGGGGATGGTAACAAAAAAATTGAGGTATTTTCTTCTATAGCTGAGAATGGGGGGGGCGGGGGGCGGGAATTAAACAACTGTAAAATGGTTCTTTTTTAAACAGCATAGGATGATTTTGTTGTTGTTGTGAGGTTTGGCACAATTCTTTTTTTCCCCCTTTAACATCTACATAATACAGCTGAATGATCCACGCATTTGGAGAAGGGTGTTGTAAGAATGCTGATACTACCCTTCTCGAATTAAAGTGGAATATTGTATATGATTTTAATCACAGACTGATCGGATGATTGCCACAAAGCACGAAACTCAAGCCCAGCAAGGTGGGTACAATTTCTTTTTCTTTGATAATGGTGAGATTGAACTTCTTGAGAAGAACCAAATTGGGGTTGCTCTTCAATCCACCCATATCTGGAGGGCTGCCTATTACCGCACTCCCCTGCTCAACCCTGACACCAGAGTTGGGAAAAAAACCACAACTTATGGCAGCAGGTGGCTCCCAGCATCCCTTTCATAATCCCCAGACCTTCTCTTTAGTAAGTGGGCTGATACTTTCAGACTCCAATGTTGTATTTCTTAAATTTGGGAGAGTGGTTAAAGGGGAGGATTAATCAATTAATGACCCATTTCACCCTTTCACCTTCCCAGGTGGGACTTGGCCTAGTACACAAGGCATTTTCAGAACCCTTGAATTAGTGAAAGTTATGTCTTCCTGTTTAGGATTGTTCTGCAAGGCCATTCTCTGGATGACTCAACTTCTGAGAACTGATGATTGAGGAAAAGTTATTCTTTGTTATAGTGCCCCAATTATACAACATTCTCCAGGGAACTTGTTGGCAGAAGAAAGTATTAGACAATTTTAGTTTCTAGACTTTATGCTCGGATTGGAGCAATGGACTTTGGAAGAGAATAATTGGCATTACTTCATCCCTCAGAATGTGGTGAGTTGCATTTTGGGACCCTTCTGCTTGACTGGGATCCAGTCTCTATTCCAAAATCCCTACCTACAGGATTATGTGCTTAGTTCTCAACTTTTCACGATCCCAGTCTCTGCTCGCTCAATTTTAGTTGTTGGGATCTCCTCCAGTATTGTATATATGTTTTTAGATTTATTTTGCCACCTTTCTCCAAATTATTTGTTTGGTTAGACTTATATTCTGCCTTTCTCCCCAGGACTTTAAAGAGACACATATAACATTCCCTCCCTGCTAGTTTCTTTACCCCAACTACCTTTGAGGTAGATTGGACTGGCCCAAAGTCAAAAGGTTTCCATGTCTTAAATTGGACTTGAATATAGGTCTCCCCGCTTCTGATCTAGCCCCTGAACCAGCATACTAACTGGGCTGTCAAACATATGAGAAAGAAAATCATAAACAAACAGATCTCTTTTCTGCTGTTAGTATTGCTTTTAACCAAGGCTGTAGTCAGAAGGAAAGAAACAAAAAAGCTTTTGGAAGTGTTGGGCTTGGAAGCTCCCAGCTCAGGTCAGCATCTATAATGGTCTATTTACTCCATTAGCTGAAAAATAAAAATGTGAATTGTTCCTTTTGCTTTGTAAGAAAATCTAGAACAGTGCCAATTCAATAATGGTTTAAAGATGGGTAATAATGATGAAATGCAAAGCCATCATCTTACACGACAGGAACAAATGGTGCCTTCTGATTGGGCATCAAGATTGTGAAATAAATGATAAAATGTGGCTTCTCAATAAGTCTTATTTTCTAATAGTTGTAGAAACCTACTGTATTGTGTTTATGATTGTGCTGAATATATGCAAAGAACTATAGCTCCATGCATGTGTGCGTGCCGGCTGGGCTGCCACTTGCACAACCCAATTCCAAATAGACCATGGCTGGTAATGGGCCACAGCCTGGGGGTTGGAGACCCATGATATACACCATTTAAAAGTTGAGTGGTTTGGAAGGTAAAATAATATCTGTATGTGTTTTCATTTTAAGAAGCCACAAACTGTCAAATAGTAAAAAAAAAACCCCACAAAACAAATATTGGAGCTAAATAACAAATATCCCTGCAGAATTAGAGAAAACCTTTAATAGAGAGAGACTACCCAAAGAAGTTTGATTACTAAGAACACAGGCAAATTCTGAGGGGATCATTTTCCTGATTTTATGAAGAGAAAGTAAAGTATGAAGACATTTTTTTTGAAAAATTGGAAGGAAAGACCAATTTATGCATGAGTTATTGGTTTACAGATAATGCCTCCTATATGCCACATTTATATCAGAATGTTTTGCTTTTGCTTTTTTGACAAGTTGATGCCACTGTTAAGAGCTGTGTAACTCATCTTTCACACACAAAAAAATATGTGCTACCTGACGCTGCCTTATCCTGAGTCAGAGCATTCATTGATCCATCTGAGTGATCCAGCTCTCCAGGGTTTCAGAGCACTTACCTGGAAATGACAGTGACTGAAATTGGGACCTTCAGCTTGCGAAGTTTATATGCTGTACGACTGAAGGTAATCCCTCTCCACAACAGAAGATGCTGCCTTATTCCAAGTCCAACTGTCCACCCCCTCAGAATGATCTATTCTGGCAAACAGCAGGACTCGTGGGCTAAGGCAAAAGACCTTCCAATCATCTTCTACCTGATTTTTGTTTTTTAAAAATAATGGAGATAAGACAATTGATGTTTTCCAGCAAAAAGAAAGACTTCAGCAATCCATGCAGATGCATTACATGTTTATGAAAAGAGAAGATGGATGACACCAAAAACTCTGTACCATTCCTACTCTATTTAGTCAACTGAAGAAATAGGACATGTGAATGCTAAATGTGCAGCTTTTGAACAGGTGAGCGGGCATTTTGCAAAAAGGCAACCACAAACCTTCCATTATTTATTTGCCTTCAAATTAACTTGAATCTTGATTTGTTAGAAATAGGTTTGTATAGGAGGAACAGTGCAAATAAAGTTAACAAGATATAAGAAATATGTTTTGGGAAAAAAGGGGGGGGTACAATTTATATGAACTTCTAGAGTCATTATGATTTTTCCCCTCTGATATTCCAAGGTGAGTTTAATTTTGAAAAAGAGAAAATATCAGCAGATTAATTTATAGGATTGGTCACACAGTATTACTTTGGTGTAATGCTTTCTTGTTCTAGTTCTTGGAATTGGTAGGATCCCTGCTATGTAATAATACAGTATATATATCATATCTCATTAATGAATTGCAAATAGTAGTAATATGTAAAATTCATAATCATATTACTAGATAATGGTTTACAAGTTTTTTTCCTCCAGTGTAAAGTAAAGATTGAGAGATAGCAGAAGATTTCAATTGGGATATTACTATGAGAAGGCAGAAGGGGATATGAATGTGTATATTAATGGAAGACAGAAAGGAGGAAACAGGTGTAGAAGATATGGAGAGGGACATTACAGCCATCTTTAAGTTCAGAAAGCTTCCCTAAGATGTTAGAAATGTGAACAACATGAAGAGACATTTTACCATCCCTGGTGGACATGTAAAAAAGCTAAAAAAAATCAGATACATATACATACGAATTCAGAATATTTGAGATTAAACTACAACTGAAACCAGAGATTTTTTTTAAGACAAACAAATAAAAACTAGAAAAAAGTCATGGAACTTTTTTGGTACACATGACAACTGTAGCGAGATCATTATATGCTCAAAAGTGGAAAAACCTGATAATATCTCCAATGGAGGAATGGTTGGTGAAGACAAAGAACTTGCAGAGACAGCTAAATTAACTTATTTATTAGATTAAATACCAATATCTATATTTTATGGTTGATTTATAAACTTTTCCCATAAAATGAAAAACAATGCACTTATGATATGGGAGAAGAGCTAACCCACCCCCATATTAGAGCTGATATAGATCATGTAGATCTAAATCTGATAAGTATGCTGGCTTTTCCTCAACTTTGCTCCTTATGTCCATTTATCATCACTTTTTTATTCCAAATAAGCTTCCATTTAACTTTCACTGTGGCTTAGTGAATAGAAGCATAGCTGATAAAGTAATGTTTCATCTTTGAACCAGTGTTACTTGCAAAACAGTAATATAAACTAAAACAAAAGGTCTAAGAAAGAGAAATAGCTGAAATCCATGGCTGAAACTATGTCATTTTTTTTCTTTTGAAGTGGATTGCTTTGGGAGGACATTATGGCCAAGAATAACTACTTCACTTAAGTCAGCCTTTCTGTTGTGTTGCTGTATAGCTCCCATCATTTCCTGCTCCCATGTGTAGTGCACCTTGGGGGCGGGCCCCCCCCCCCTGAAATTGTAGTCCATTTCATTTGGAGAAGTCTGTTTTGCGAAGTCCCCAAGCTTGCTCCCTTTTCTTCCAGCTGATACATCAGATACTTTTGTTGATAAATAACTCTGCTCAAAAGCTGATTGTAAAATTCCATTTCTGCCAGATCCTTTTCCAAAAGGCAGACAGTCTTTATTGGGTGTTTTTTTTCTTTGAAAACGTTTCACTTCTCATCCAAAAAGCTTCTTTAATTCATTAAGTTCAATGCATAACTGAACTGAAGAAGCTTCTTGGATGACAAGCAAAATGTTTTCAAAGAAAAAATAAACCAAGAAAGTCCAGTTGCCTTTTGAAAAAGCACCTTTGGGACAAGTAGGTCTACCACTGTTGAGCTTAATTTGGATGTTTTGTGAGATATTTTTTTTTAAAAAAAAAATCCTGGGTTCTAAGCCAGTTACGTCATTGTAGGCTATGCTTAACACCTTAAATGGGGCTCAGAAACTCCAGGAATCCACAGCTGCAATTTCAAGATTGGTGTAATGAAGCTCCATATAGTCACCAAATATTTGGCAGAAGCATTCTGCACAATTATACTTTCTAAATAATCTTCAGCCCATGTGGAGTGCATTAAGAGATTATTGGAGATGTATCATAAAGTTAAGATAACTCATCCTAGATAGGATCATTGCTGGTACATCAGCTGAAGTTGTCAATGAAGGCCACCACTGCTCTAGTCATAGAATGGAATCAAGAGGAATTCCCAAATTGCATAACTTTTCCTTAAAAGATATTCAATACAAAATGTTTTCCTAATTCTTGGCTGTAAGAGTTGTTTATTTGCAATGTCTTCTTTTTTTAGCCAGATTCAGTTTCTGATTATTAGTCTTTTTCCAATTCATTAGAGTAGGAAGGCAGGTTAAAATCTCCCAGAACCATAAGCCTGGGAAACTCAACCGCCAACCCCGAGAGAGCATCGAGTAGCCTGGGCAGGGCCATTGCCATGCAGCTGGGAGAAAGGTACGTGAGCAACAGACCCAACTGACCCCCAGGACCCCACCTCAGGAGAAGGGACTCACATCCGCCTATCTGAGGGGCAGTGGTCTCCCGTGGACAAAGGGCCTCCTTAATAAAAACTGCCACCCCCCTGTCCCTACCCTGAGCCTGAGGCTGGTAAAGCACATGGAAAACTGGTGGGCATAACTCAATCAAAGGGACCCCTCCCTCCGGGCCCAACCAGGTTTCAGTAATGCATGCCAGGTCTACGTCTTCCTCCTCAATCAAATCCCTGATGAGGGGAGCTTTATTCACCACAGACCTGGCATTCAAATAAACCAGCCTGAGCTCAGGTATCTGTCCTCCCCCACCCCCGGAAAAGCAGGATGAAGCCAGAGGGTCGGAGCACACCACCGCTCAAAGATAGCAGAGGCACGATCCCATGTTTCAATATGGCCCTCTGTTCATCCATCTGCCGCCATTCCCAATCACCATGGGGATCACTGTCCCCACCCCATCCCCTCAGGCCCCAAGACCTTCCCCCCCACCGCTGCGATCATTTACCAACCTGGATTGAGAAAGATCCAGCAAAATCCCCCCATCTTTCTGCTGGAGCTTACATCCCTCCCCCCTCCCTAACCCATTAAAAAGTTTACATAAAAAATCCCTAAGCCTCCTTTTTGTGCCATGCCACCTCTCGGGATCCCAGGATCCATCATTAAGGAACCGGCGGCACAAACCAGAGGGCAACAACTGGGAGAGGGGGAATCTCAGGGCAAGCAATGTGCCCACGGAATAAATCATCAATAAGATAAAAAGATAAAATAAGCTAAAAGCAGGAAGAGATGAATCGGCAGGAATCAATACAATGGCAATTGATGATAAAATTACAGAGCTGGACAGTGACTCCCGAGCGAAGTCACCCTCTCACAGTGACAAGAAGATCTTCCGGATCTCTCAACTTAGAAGGATTCCATGAATGAGAATAGCCAAGGGGAAAATAACTCAAGAAGCTTGGGAAATTTTGAAAAGTGAGATAATAAAAGCCCAGTCTAGCACAATACCAACAAAGAAGAAAAATAACAGCTCTCAAAAGAAACCAGCATGCCTGTATATAGAATTCTCTGATAAATTGAAAGATAAAAAGGACAAGTATAAAAAGTGGAAAGAGGGGCACATAAGTAAGGCAGAATACCAGCAAATAACCCGAGCCTGCAAAGATGAAATGAGGAAAGTTAAAGCTCAAAATGAACTAAGGCTTGCGACAAAAGTCAACAATAACAAAAAAAGCTTTTTTCAACATGTAAAAAACAAGAAAAGGGTTAAAGAAATGACTGGACCATTAGTGGGGGAAAGTGGCAAGAAGGTGACAAGCTACAGGGAGAAAGCAGAACTATTTAACTTGTTTTTTTTATTTGCCTTTACACAAAGGGAAAAAAACAGTCCAAGCTATCAAAAACAGTACCATAAAAAACAGATTTGAAAGACAAGTTAAGATAGGCAAGAAAATGGTAAGTGAGCACCTGTCCAGCCTAGATGAGTTCAGATCACCAGGACCAGATGGATTACACCCCAAGGTTCTCAAGGAACTGGCAGATGTGATCTAAGAACCACTTGAACTATATTTTTCAAAGATCCTGGAGCACTGGGGAACTACCACAGGACTGGAAAAGAGCTGATGTAGTTCCCATATTCAAAAAAGGGAAAAAATAGATCCAGGAAACTACAGACCTATCAGCCTGACCTCAATCAAACAATGAATCAGCGAACTCCTAGAGGCAAACAAAGTCATTACTAAAAGCCAACATGGGCTTGTTAAAAACAGATCACGCCAGACAAATCTTATTGCATTCTTGACTAAGTAACAAAATTAATGGACCAGAGGAATGCTGTGGATATAATTTACTTGGACTTCAGTAAGGTACACCTCAAGTACACCTCAATCTACTACTTGATAAGATAGAAAAATGTGGGTTAGACAGCATCATCACCAGATGGATTCGTAGCTGGCTGACTGGCCGTACTCAGCATGTGGTCCTCAATGGAACCGCATCTACATGGAGGGAAGTGTGTAGTGGGGTGCCCCAGGGTTCTGTTCTGGACCTAGTGCTCTTCAACATCTTCATCAACGATTTGGACGAATGGATAGATGGGGAACTCATCAAATTTGCAGACGACACCAAGCTGGCAGGAATAGCCAACACTCCAGAAAATAGGCTTAAGATACAGGAGAGGATCTGGACAGACTATCTAACAAAATGAAATTCAATTGTGAAAAAAGTAAGGTTCTACATTTAGGCAAGAAAAACTAAATGTACAGGTATAGTATAGGAGGTACCTTGCTAAATAGTAGTAACTGTGAGAGGGATCTCAGAGTCCTAGTGGACAATCACTTCAATATGAGCCAGCAGTGTGCTGCAGCTTCCAAAAAAGCCAACATAGTGCTAGGCTGCATTAACAGAGGGATAGAATCAAGATCACATGAAATATTAATACCACTTTACAATGCCTTGGTAAGGCCACACTTGGAATACTGTATCCAGTTTTAGTCCCCACAATGTAAAAAAGATGTTGAGATTCTAGAAAGAGTAAAGAGAAGAGCAACAAAGATGATTAGGGGACTGGAAGCTAAAACATATAAGGAACGGTTGCTGGAATTGGGTATGTCTAGTTTAATGATGAGAAGGACTAGGGGTGATATGATAGCAGTGTTCCAATATCTCAGGGGTTGCCACAAAGAAGAGGGCATCAGGATATTCTCCAAAGGACCTGAAAGCAGGACAAGAAGCAATGGATAGAAAGTAATCAAGAAGAGAAGCAACCTAGAACTAAGGAGAAACTTCCTGAAAGTTAGACCAATTAATCAGTGGAACAACCTGCCTCAAGAAGGGGTGAATGCTCCAACACTGGAAGTTTTTAAAAAGAGACTGGACAGCCTGAGCAGGGGGTTGGACTAGATGACATCCAAGGTCCCTTACAACTTTATTATTATTATTATTATTATTATTATTATTATTATTATTATTATTATTATTATTATTATTATTATTATTATTATTATTATTGTTGTTGTTGTTGTTGTTGTTGTTGTTGTTGTTGTTGTTGTTGTTAAGAAATAAACCCTTTTTCCTACCACAACTGCTTGTCACATAATAAATCTTTCTTTCCCCAAAAGCCAAAATTCATTTCTGTTTCCAACACCTCATAGACATATTGATTTTCATTAGTATTCTGAGAATATTCTTTCTGTTCCTTTTGCAGAAGAGACTACCTCTCTTCTCATTGCCTTATTTTTAATGCTTATTTTAATTCCAAGTTTATCCCTTTTCAAATGAGTGAAAGTATGTTCCTCTATTTAAAAAAGATCATTGTTTGCTAAATATCTATATACTCTATTGTACATCTCTTGAAAGTAGATGCTTTAATCTGTAGTCAGAAGGAACTTGCAGTCAGGTGAACTTTGTGTTTCTCACAATTGCTGAGGAGTGAAAGTTACACAGAGTCCCACAAAGACTTCATATTATAACCCTGAATTTAAGGAGGTCCATATGACAGATCGACATCGTATTATTTAGGCTTACTTTCTGTCAGAGAGGTGCAATCTCCATGATGTCAAAGATGTTCCAGTATTAGTACAAAGAAACCACATGAGGGAGCATTTGGAGAATTGAAAGGCATTTATTTAATCAATGTAGCTGAACACGAGAATCAAATACCTTTTGAAGCCCAGAACTTAAATGTGTCTAAAAATAAGTCCTTGTTCAACAGCTTGTATTTAGTCTATGCATCATCATTTCAAATGCAATATTTATATGAAATGCTTTCCTCAGTTATTGTTTGCTTCCCAATGTTATGGTTTTATTGTTTTTTTTTACACTATGCAACCATTTATTGTTATCAACTGTTCTTAAAAATAGTCATTTGTTTGTTTTAGAGTTCTTCAGAATAAAAATAGAGCTTTACAAAATCCCTGAATGGGGTGATTCACAATGTATAGAAGTGTGTACAAAGTTTCTCTTTTCAAATCTTTCTTGCGGACATGTCCTTTGCAAAGGTTGTGTGGCTCTTTCAGAATCTGTCCTGGTGATTTCTACTGGTGTGCTTTTTTTCCACACTTAAATGTGTCGACAGCTGGAAGGAGCTTCTGAAGTAGCTACCCAAGCACCGAAAACAACATGGCTGCTTAGCAGCTCAAGAAATGTTGCTGTGTATGGACTCATGTGGACTGCACGTCTTCTCTTTGAATACTTTGCTCTGCAGTGGGAGATAGATGTTTAGACAATAACCATACAGAACAGGATTCCTCTATAAACAGGTTGAGCCTCCATCCTGAAAAAGGGAAAGGAATGACATAGAACATAGTTGGCTTATTCCTAAAGATAGGACACCATGTCAACAAATCTGCAAAACTAGGGAATGGCCAAAACATAACATTATAACATTTGTCCACTGCCTTTTCTTGTTGATGTGTTCTGGAAACTGCCAAAGTCAGGGAGCTGTCTGGGATGATCTTCTGCACAATTCTGAAGAATATTTTTGTTTATTTATTATGTTTATTTAGATTAGTTCAAAAGCTAATTGAAAGCTATTCCTTCCTATATTATGGGGGAAAAAACTGCTTTCAGCAAATGGAAAACACACACTCTCTCTCTCCATCCCCATTTCCACCTGACAGTCGAAGCGGGCGAGGCTTTAGGGCATATCATAGAGCTCCAGGTTTAGAATATTCTGACAAAACAATAGAACTTACCTGCCCATCAAGCTGTCATTTTAAGTAGGTGCTCATTTTGACAGTCCTTAAAGCAACCTTTAACAAGTTGTTCTCCTGGCTGAGAGCATTACTTGCTGGGATTTGTAGTCCAGTAAATCTGGAGGACATCATGAAAAAAACCCTAACTAATCAGTGTCCCCCAAGATCAACTGGAGCTAACAAGCTCAGTGAAGTCTGAATGGTTGGGGGAAATGGAAACAAACACAATAGTGGATGCATGGTCACAATGCAAGCCCAATCCCTTTTGCGTGTGTGTGCAACATCAACATACAAACCACAGGAATGAGGCTTGCATTGTAACACCATACCACACCCAGTATTATATGTGCTGACTCCTTTTCTCATAGATTCCCTTGAATTACTTCATTCTGCCCCAAACCTACACTTTTAAGAACTTGCAAATGCACTGTATCTTAGTAGAATCAACCACTTTTAATTTGATTTATTTAACAGTTGTTTATTGCTGCCTTTCTTAATCTAATGTTCTCTAAATATGTTGGACTTCAAAATCCATGTCACTTTTATTCCTGTATCAACCTTCTTCTTTCTATGTTTCCTGCAGGGAGGAAAGATAGCTTTTCTTTGAGATCTGAATTCTGATAGAAAACACACAAAGCCAGGCACACCTCTCCATTCATCTGTATCATTACCAAACCTGCAACATTGCTAAAGAATAAACAAAAAAGACTGAACACATTGCAAGGTAAGCATATATGCCATCAATTCCCCACTATAGTGCCTCCAAAGAATCAAACATGTGACAATAGATGAAAATGAAATCATGGTCTCATTTGATGTCACAGCACTTTTTTACATCTATAGACCCAGCATTAGCCAAATAATCCACGACAACACTACTACACAGCACACCTGACCTAACAAAACATTCCAAAATTAAAATACTCTGAATCACGGACCTTATCAACCTTTGCCACCTAATCACATACATTCAGTTCAATGGGCAAATATATCAACAAATCAAAGTGACACCCATGGGATCATTGCTTTCAAGACTAATAGCAGAGACTGTAATGCAGTACCTAGAATCTGAAGCATCCCATGCATACAACCCTAAATATGGATCCAGTATGTAGATGACACCTTTGCCATCATGAAAAGGACCAACTAGAGAACACACATGAAACCATCAACAACGTCTTCAAAGGGATAAAATTCACTAGGGAAGAAAAAAAAAAACAATAGCATGCTACCCTTTCTGGATATCCTCATCAGCAGAGGCAGTGATGGCAAATTGAAAAGACAAATCTATCATAAAACTATCCACATCAACCAAGTGCACCACTACCAAAGTAACAACCCAACTCCCACAAGAAAAGCTATATAAGAATATTATTTAGATTATCACAAATACACTGTAGCAACTCTGAACATCAGAAAACATCATCTGTACAACATCTTCCAACAAAATATTCACGTGATTTCTTCAAAAAGTGCCTGACCACTCAACCCAATACAGCACAAGCAGCACAAGTTGTGAAAAAGATAGCACTACCACACACCAAAAACATCTCAGAAGCCAACAGACTATTACAAATGCATGACATCATTGTAGCACAGGGGTGTCAAACTCAATTTCACTGAGGGCCGCATCAGCATTGCGGTTGCCCTCAGCGGGCCGGGTGGGTATGGCCAGGGTGGGCGTGGCCTACTGGGTGGGCGTGGCTAGAGTGCGTATGGCCTGCTGGGTGGGTGTGGCCAGCCCTACATCATTCGCATCAAGGGGGCCTATGGGGGCCTGGGCAGGAGTGGGGCAGATCTGAGGGTCTCTGGCAGAAGGAGGGTCTCTGGGCCAGGGCCAAGGCAGTGGGGGCCATTCCCTCACTGTTTCCAGGATGGCTTCGCGGGCCACATGAAACCACTTCGCGGGCCGGATCTGGCCCCTGGGCCTTGTGTTTGACATGTCTGTTGTAGCACAAACACCAACTAAAAGCTCTCCAAAACATCCTAAGTAAACAAAAAGACCCAGCATCCCTAGGAAAAAACAACAGCAGTCATCTACAACATACAGTGTAAATTCATAACACATGGACAAACTTAACCTGAAAACATCCTAGTCCAAAAACACTAGAGCAGGGGTGTCAAACTCACAATGTCACGTGACGTGTCACGATGTGTTGTGACTTTTTTTGCCATCGCCGGCAATGGGATGGGCGCAGTTTCGCTATGATGCATCCGGCCTGCGGGCTGGCAGTTTGACAGCCCTGCACTAGAGAATTCCTGGAAGCTTGGGACTCAAACAAATTGGTCATCAACAGGCACATAGAGGTAAACAACATCTACATGCCATTCAAAAGAGACAATCAAAAGCCAAAAAAAGGAAACAAAAAGAACAAAGCACCTCCTCACAAGCAATCAACACCCAGATGAACAGAGATTAACACCAATATTAACATTAAACCAACAATCAGGAAGCAAAAAATATGCCAATCTAGGAATGAGCAACTCAGACAAATAAACTAACAACATTCCAATTAAGGAACTACAAAGACCACTCCCACCAGCACTGACCACTACAAAGACTTATGGTATGGAGCAAACTCAGACAGAATCTGAAGTGCAATTGCGTATCATTGATGAACATATACTAGCTAAAAAGTATAAACTTTATTGAAAAAATGGAAGAATAACAGATTAAAGAACATATGATAAAGTAGGCTAAGTATTTTGGTTATAATATATAGATGGATTAATTGAAAAATATGTGGTCAAGAGGGTTGAAATTTACATTGTGCTATTATCTTAAAGAGAATATTTTAAGATGATGTGTCATTGGTACATGATGCCAGAGAACTTATCTAGAATGAATAAAGGCATTCCAGATGTATGTTGGAAATATGAACAACAAGAAGGGATATTCTATCTATCATACTTGATGGACATGTAAAATTCTTAAGAGTATTTTACATTCAAATGCATACATTGATATCGAGATGTTTAAAGATTGATATTCAACTGAAGCCAGAACTTTTCCTTTTAGGATAGATATACAGTTGGAAAAAAGTCATGGAAAACTATTTCATTTATGATTACTATGGAAAGATTATTATATGCACAAAGAAGGACAGATTCTGCACTAACCACTATGGAGAAATGATTGCTGAAATTGATAACATTGGGATAGATGGTGAACCTGACTTCTTTGACTAGAGAAATGTCATTACTGATATTCATTAATTATTGGAAATCTGATATGAACTTTTTGTGTAGAAAAGGACATAATTTTTTACTTATTGTTTTGAAGATAAGAAAGAATGGGTTGTAGAAAAAAGGGAATTACGATGTAACCTTAGAGAGAGAAGTTGGATTAGAGTTGTATAAATCTGCTGAAAAGATCAGAAGCCATTTTTTAATATTTCTTTTCATGTTTTCTGTTCTTCTGTTTTCTTTTTCTTATCTCTTTTTCTTTCTTTTTTCTCTTTCACATTTATGATATATTTGTAAATGTACTTTTTTATATGTAAAATCTTTTAATAAAAACTATTTTAAAAAGAGAAGATGGATGCTTCACTGGCTTCAACCAGATAAAAACAATGCAAAAATTCCATGCCATTAACACTCATCCTAGATATAGACCCATCCTTCTACACCTATTTTTTATTTTGCTTTTTTTAAAAAAAATAGGCCTAATAAATGTTTATATAATGTGATCATTTTTGCAGATATGAATCATTGGCTAAAACGGGTACAATTGTTGTTGTCATGGATCCAACCTCCCCCCTCTCCAGATATGAGTTCAGAGGAAAAAGAAAGTGCAGACCCAAGTGTTGGTCAGGACTCAGAGACTGCTAGCCTGACAGAGCAGCTTCAGCTGGGTCAATTGGAGAGCAATAGCCTGAGGCTGAGCGAGGGAGTCACAGCTGCAGCAACTTGGCCAGGAGGATCCAGACAAGGACAGGGAGCAACTGCCACCCATTAGCAATGAGGAAGTGGAGTTCACACCTCCTCATTGCTAATGGGTGGCAGCTGCTCCTGTCTTTGCCTGGAGTCTCCTGGCCAAGTTGCTGCAGCTGTAACTCACCTCCTCCTCATCCAAGAACATGTAGAACAGAGAGGAGACAGGGACAATGCTGGTTAGTTGTACTACTCATGAGGAGGCAACCTTGTCTCTCACGAAAGGCTGCACTGGCATTGCCCACTTAACCCTGCCCTGAGGACTTGAGTGTTGCTGGAGCAACATGCCCAGTTGTGCCATGTATCCTAGCCTGTTTGACTCCTGGACTGCTTTCCTGGACTTTGTGTGTGCCCATTGGACTCAGTTATCTAGTGACTCTTGCTGTACTGAGCTTGGAATCTGGACTTGCACAACAGGGGTGCTTTCTGAGGACCTGTTTGGGAGGGGCGGGGTTTGAATAAACACCTATAGAATTCTTGCCATATGTCCATGTGTGTGGGGGGTGGGTGGGAGTGGGGCAGCACAGTTATGATACTTTTTATGGCACAGTTTTTGAGAAGTTAAAATTAAACCCAACTGATTTCACATTACAAACTACATTTCCTCATAGAGAACTTACAAATATCAGAAATTCAGAGCATCCTGAAATTGCTCCTGGAGCACTGAAATATCTTGTCACTTACAGCAATATACCTTTGTGAGAGAACCTTGTCTTTTTATGCAGCAACAAAAAAAGTATAGAAATAGACTAAATATAGAACATGATCTCTGCTGACAAGTAACATCAATTGCTCTAAATGTTGAACTTTCATTCAAGGCAAACAATCACACAGCAATCACTGAACATTGATTTAGTTTCCAAATAATTGGGAAATTTAAAGATTCTTTCATGTATGATGAACATATTCCAGATTAATTGTTTACTTTTCATTTTATTACTAGTTTTTTAATACATTTCTGCTCTCTTGACCAGGGGTGTCAAACTGCTGGCCCGTGGGCTGGATGCATCATAGCGAAACCACACCCACTCCATTGCCGACAATGGCAAAAAAGTTGAGCTATGTTGTGACATGTCACGTGATGTTGCGAGTTTGACATGCCTGCTCTTGACTAAGGTTCTGAGATATTTTTTTTAGAAGGTTCCATGGCCTGAAAAAGGTCAGAACTCTCTGGTTGAGATCACTTTTTTTTTGGAGGGGATACAGATCAACAACTACCTACACAGAAGACTATATTTCAGTCATGCTTCTAGATATAACAACTTTCACTTTCCTTGCACCATCATCCTAACCCTGTAATCATATTTATCACCATCATTAGTGCTATAATTCTCATCTATTAGTGCAAAATTGAAGCCACATCACTCATCTATCCCAAACAAATCTTTATTGTGGTCTTTGTGTGTGTAATACATCAAGTATACATTAAAATGGCAATTAGAAGAAAAATGTGTTAAAATAGAAGAAAAAAGAGGAAGGAAAACATTAAAACATTAACAGTAATGGTCTTATTGTCTGCTAAAAGTTAGGATATGTACTATTGGTCATCTCTTCTTGGCTGGATTAATATGTCATGCAGGTTCAAATAGAAATTACAGTACAACAGATCATCCTCTACGGCATGGGTGTCAAACTTTCCACGTCATGTGATGTGTCACGACGTATCACAACTCTTCTTGCATTGCCAGCAGTGAGGTGGGCGCAGCTTCGATATGATGAAACCAGCCCTTGGGCCGGCAGTTTGACATCCCTGCTCTATGGTGTGGAAGACAAAGAGGCAAAATCAGTTGTGGACAAGGGTTTTTTTATATTTACCATCAATAACTGCTTAAGGGAAAGTACTGAATATAACCACAGCAAATACTCTACAATGTCTTTGTTTATTAGAGATTGCCCATAATAGATTGCTTGGTGGTGAAATACAGTCTATTCATATAGCCTAAATATTGGTACTGTATTGCTATCCTGTATAAAAAAGATGTCCTTCAGTTATCTTTTTGCTTGGTCATATCCAGTGGTGGGATTCAAGTATGTGAACAACTGGTTCTCTGTGTGGATGCCTCTTCTGGAAGTCCATTCTAGGCCTGGGCAACAAAGAAAATAGCTACTGGTTCTGCCAAAGTGGTGTGAACCAACTGAATCCCACCAATGGTCATATCCATCCTTTATATTGCTTCATTGAAGAAGCCATAGGCTGCCAGTGTTTCTTTTTTTTTTTATTGAAAAGTTTTAAAATACAATTTTCCTTTGAAAAACCCCCCTTCCCCCTCCCTCCTCCCCTCCCTACCTCCCCCCTATCTCCCCCCCTCCCCCTCTCCCTCCTCCCTCCCCTGCCCCCCCTCTACTTCCCCTCCTCCCCCCCTCCCCCCCCCGACTTCCCAGAGCAAAATACAAGGTATATATCTAAAAAGCAATCATAAACAATCATATACTAACAATTATAAACTCTAAAATCCATCACTCTCTAGCTTATATAGAGTAAACCAATCCTTAACAATACTAAATATGTATAAAGAACTAAAATAAAAGAAAACTAGCATCATTCCCATCTATGTTCTTCCACAATTCACTATTACCTAGACATATTCTCACTTACACATCACAAGCACCTATCCCTATTAACCTCTCTAGCCAAAATAGGCTATAATAGATAGTTCTTACACAAATTAACCCACATTAACCCACAAAACTTTCTTCCTCTTCCTCTGTAATTAATTGTCCATTAATTCCAAATTGAAAATTCTGTTACCATACATAGCATCCCAAAACTCTTAAAAACACAACTACCACTTGACTATAAGTATATTGTGGAAGTTCCATAGATTTCTACTAGTCTTATTTTTTAATCTTTTTTGAGCGTTTTAAGGCAGCACGCGTCACCCTCTGTTCTCTAGGATCATCCAAAAGAGTTGCAGCTTGATCTCCTCCTGTACCCTTCTCGCCTATCTGTCCATCTTCATCCTCTTGATGTTCTCCTTCTCCAGATCCCTCTGCAGCTTCCAGAAGTGTTGATGGGGTTGCTTTTAAAACATTGTTGTAAAAATCATGCGCTTGCTTCACAGTACCCAAACAGTACCTTTTGCCATCATACATGAAGCTCAACCCAGCTGGGATCTCCCATCTGAACCTTATATCTCTTTGCTTGAGCTCTTGCACAAGAAATATAAAGTCCTTCCTTCTCTTTAAAATCTTTGGAGGAATTTCTTTTAGAACCAAAACTTCTTGACCAGCAATCACAACTTTAGTATCATAGGCAGCTTGTATAACTTCATCTCTAATTTCCCTTTTTACAAAATAAACCACCACATCTCTAGGCAACTTTCTCTGCTTAGCAATCCACGAATTCACACGAAACACTTTGTCCATGCCTTGTTTTATTTCAGATGCTGGATGGTTCAATACCCCCTCAAAAGCCTCAGAAACCAGCTGCTTTAAATCTTCCTTAATATTCTCTTTTAGGCCTCTAATTCTAACAGCAAACTGCATCTGGTAAAATTGAGCCAAACTCTGTTCGCTATCCATTTTGTCTTTTAAATCTTCAATTTCCAATACTTTTGCTTCTAATATAGCATTCTTTTGAGTCAAGTCTTCCACTTGATCATCCAGCACCTCCACACATTTAGCTACTTTATGCACTGAGGACAAAATGTCTACCTTCATCTCTCTAAGTTTCTGCTCCATCCTTTCTTCCATTCTCTGCTCCAATTTCTCCAATTTCTCCTCCATCTGTGCAAATTTAACACCCATTGACTCCAAAATTAACTGGGTATGTTTTTCAAGATCCTTCGATGTCAATACATCAGGAGAATGCAACGCCTGCAGTAATGATTGTTGTTGCACCGGAGAATTTCTAGCACTCCGAAAAGTTCTAGGGGGAGGTTTAGCCGCCATCTTTTACTTACAATTGTGACGCACTTTCACTTTAAGTTTTAAGCAAAGTCCATCAAGCTTGAGAGTAAAATAAAATAATCCTCTTCATCTCTTCATCTTTCCCTCTTGTACTGCTCTGCCTGCTCTTTTCCTTTCATAGTCTCTCCTTCAAGCAGGGATGGTCGCAGACGCCTGGCTCTGCTCCATAAAGTCTGGAGCAGAGACGCTAGCCAGCTGGGAGCAGCCCAGGCTACGGGGGAGTTCAATCCCTCAGCCGCCCAAGCTCCAAGCTCAGGCGGCCCCGGAGAACTCGACCCCTACCTGGGAGCTCACCCCCTCCTCTTCTCCCGAGGAGGGGGCTTCAAATTCGCCCGAACAGCTGATCGGCGCTGTTTCGGGTGAAAAATCACACAGCTGAGCCGCGGGCAGCCCGGGAAGGCTGTCTCCGGCGCCGCGGAGCCACCGGAAGTCCGCTGCCAGTGTTTCTTTAATGGATATTTTCCATATAGATTGGCAGTTATGTCTGTGAATAAAATGTGCCAGCTACTGTTAAATAGTAATAGTCAGTAATTAAAGATAATTATCCAGATCTTGACTGTCCTGCATCTGGTTTTGACCATGGATTCACACACAGTTGCTGTGGTAATTCACAGTTTACTCAAGGGTCAAGAAATAAACAGTCAGACCATGCAAATCAAACCGTCCCAGTTTCTTGCTTGAATGCTTTGGTTTTAAATAGGAGTGTGCAGAAAAATAGTCCAAAATCAGTCCAAGGTTTCAAGAGCTGGATCAAGGTTGTCATCCAATCCAAAGATCAGAAATTCAAGATTTCTTACAGAAACAAGATTCACAGGAATAGTACACAAGAATTAAATACCAGATGGTTGCTTCCAGCAAAGGGAACATGGGTAAGGTAAGGGCTACCTCTTAAAGCAGACTGCAGCCAGCTGTCACTAATCAAGTGATTTGTTCCTTTGCTTGGCAAGAAGCCTATAAAACAGGCATGTCAAACTTGTGATGTCACATGATGTCATGTGACATATTACAACTTTTCCCCCATTGCCAGCAATGAAGTAGGCACAGTTTCGGCATGACGCACCCAGCCCGCAGGCCAGCAGTTTGACATGCCTGCTATAAAATATCTGTCCTCTTTCTACTCATCAGTGTGGGGACAGGGAGGCTTTACTATATCCTCTTCTGACTTCTCCAACTTTGCTTTATGCCTGGTGCTGTTATAACTATGTTGGCTAGTTGCCCATGGGGACCACATCTTCCCCTCAGGTTGCTATTGCTATAAAGTTTATATATTATTAAAAATAATTGTTAATCTATGTAGGTGGATAGCATCTTCTTCCACAATGGTTCCCTTGGGTTAAATACAGATTTGAGATCTATAAAAGCTGCATAGAGATCCTTTGGATCTATAAATATATTTTTCCACTAGGTGTTGTAATATTATTGCTTGGTCAATGGTAGATTTTCCTGGTCTAATGCCAGCCTGTTCTTCAGCTAGCATATTGTAAACTTCAATTCAATCATAAAACTTCTTCAATAAGTGTTCGGCATACATTTTGCTTATTATAACTAAAAGGCTGTCAGCAGTGTTTTCCAAATATATTTAAAGAGAAGATAATGAATGGGAAAATTGGGGGGCGGGGGAAGGTGTACGGCTGTGAATTTTACTCTTGATCCTCCACACAAAGCATGTTTGCCTCTCAGCCATAAGTTCCCTTGTTCTCAGTGGATACATTAATGTGTTCTCTACACTTTTTGTCATTCTTATCAGCATCTGAAAATTGGTAATAGCCTTTGTCAGCAGCGTTAAATAGATCAATTTCTCCTGTTTCTCAGACCCTGCAGATTTGCACTAAACTGAATGCATTAGCAAGATCTGTCTTCCAGTCTTTCAGAATTTTCCTCTTCCTGTGAAAGAAATTCATGTTCTGAAACGTTATCAAGCTTATTTCTTTTCTTTTTTTGAGTTTATCTACATGATATTTCAGATCCTGAAGCTAAAACTCAAATACTTTGGCCACCTAATGATAAGGAAGGACTCACTGGAGAAGAGTCTAATGCTGGGAAAGATTGAGGGCAATAGAAGAAGGGGACGACAGAGAATGAGGTGGCTGGATGGAGTCACTGAAGCAGTAGGCGTGAGCTTAAATGGATTTCAAAAGATGGTAGAGGACAGGAAGGCCTGGAGGAACGTTGTCCATAGGGTCGCGATGGGTCAGACACGACTTCGCAGTTAACAACAACAACATGATATTTGTGAGCTTACTTTATTGTTGTAGGTGGTAGATCCTGCTACTTTGTAGAATGAAAGGCCAGATGCTCACAATCACTTTGGCTTACTTAGGGCACCTTTTGGGGATAGTCATCAAAACAAGAAACACACCCAGATAGTTGAAGCTCTACCCTATTTTACAAGTGTTAGAAGCAAGCAAGGCACATTGAAAATTGGTTTGGCTTTAATTCCCAGCTTGCATTTACCATTTTGACTTCATTGATCACCCTTGCAGGTATCTGAGCATACTTGTATTTAAATAATGCTCCATGAGTAAAAAAAAACGAAAAAAAACCTCTTTTCTTTTTTAAAAAAATGTCAAAAGCAAATTCTTTCCCATTAAATGGTTTTACATGTGATTGGAAATGTGCTAATTTGGGGTGTTTTGCAGTATACCCATACACCATTATTGTTCCACAAGCTGGGAACTGTTCCTCCAGGGAACTCCCAGGTGCAATTAAAGGTGCTGGCAAAAATCTATTAAAACCTACATGGCACATTATCAGGTTATTTGTGGCATTGTGTGTCTCCAATTATTTCCACTTGCCCGCCAAAACTGAGTGGATGAGCATGTTCCATTAAGTAGTGTCATTTTGTGGGTCCCAGGAGTTGTGCCTGAGATGTAGAACAGCATTCTGCCAGGGACCCTGATGGCCCTCAGTATGGTGTTAAAGAACTCCTTATGACCTCAGGCATATGGACAGTGGAACGGGACAAGTTGCCACAGCCAACTCACTGTGACCAACTTGCTGCAGTCAACTTGTTGTGGTCAATTCACCACAGGACAACTCACCATTCACCATGGGACAATTCACTGCAGGACAAGAGTTACACTAATAGCAAAGAAATATTGGAACAGAATCATTTAAAAAAGGATGCCAAAGGAGGAACAAAATGAAATGTGAATGACAAAAAATTAAAATATTTGTTTTAATTATTTTAAATAATTAAATTGAATTGTTGAATTGTCCTGCACTGAGTTGTCCCATGGCAAGTTGTCCTGCAGCCAATTGGCCATGGTGTCTGCAGCAGATTGGCCATGGTGAGTTGGCTGCAGCGAGTTGTTATAGACCCCATGGACAAGGGTGTAGGTGAATCCTACTGGCTGATTTGTTTGATTGTTTCTTACTAATTATTAACTGGAATAATCTTAGATCTTTGACATTTATTATAGTGATTTTTTCTGGTTGTTATTTTGTATTAATTGTGCTATTTTGTTCAGGGGATGGTAGGTTTTAATTTCCTATTCATCACCTAGACCAGAGGTCCCCAAACTTTCTAGGTTGGTGGTCCAAGGTGGTAGTGGTGGAGGTGGAGGCACCTTTACACATGTGGGTGTGTGCATTTATGAACAGGGCCACGAGCGTATGTGCAATGCAAATGAGGCCACGAGCACCTGCACGATACTCAGGTGATGCTATGCTCTTATACAATGCCATGATACTAGCGTTAGTGGGGATGTGTGCACTCACAGTGATGATAGCATTGGCACAATTCCATGACACTAGCATGAGTGGGCGGTGCACTTGTGGCAACACTAGCAACTGCTCAATGCTCATGGAGTTACTAGTGCCCACGCTAGTGCGAGTGGGGGGGGGTACAAGCACACATATGCATTTGCACCAGCCAGCCACTCACGTGGCTCAGTGGCCAACAGCCCACAGCCCAGTAGTGGACCGTGGACCATAGGTTGGGGACCCCTGATCTAGAGTCACTGTTGTGAGATGGGTGACCATGTAAAATTGTTCAACAAGCTAATCACATTCACGTTCTCACTTGAGATGTTGAATATGAAAAGGCTAGGTGTGGTATATATGCCTCCTTGTCTTTTCATTGATTCATTGTATATAATTGGATGGCCTTGTGCAAATGAGAACCCTTTAATAAAATCTCCACATAATTCCCCATAAAACCCTCTTCTACAACCAAATACAGAAAATGTACAGGGATCTAGAATGCATGCAAGATATTTTTTCATTTTATTTCATGGCCGTATACCATCTAACTATGAATGAAAAAGATTCTAGCCTGGAGGCCAAGCTCTCAGTTTACTGCTATAGAATGATTTAAATGTGACTTAATGTTTAAATGCTGTGTTCTGTACCTGTGGCTTTCATCAGATCTTAATTGTAAATATTACAATGCAACAACAAAAACTGAGAGACACTGAACTTAAGCCATCTGATTGAGGCTACGGTAATTCATTTTTCATGATAGGTAATCATTTGATCATTTTTATTAAAATGAAGCAAGTCAGAAAGACCAGTGTTTCCCATTAATACTCTCTCTGGAGAACTCTTCTTCTAGGTCGACTGAGTTGGATTTAAAAGGCAAATGGTATTATAAGTATTAATTTCAAAGTGAATTATTCAAGAAGTGCTCTGTTTCAGCAAGCAACATTTTGTGGAACTATTTTTATGTCCTCCTTAAATACAGTTCACCTATTGCATGATCTTTTATAAATCCAGGAATCATGTTAAGTACGAAGAACTGCTTCTGGTAAAAGGAAGTTTGGGCAGTTAAGTTCAATAAATGCTAACACATAGGATATTATAATGTTTCAGGAATATGTCATTAACCATAATAAGTGAAAAAAATGTAGAATCTATATCAGACATGCCCAAGCTGCTTCCCATAGGCCAGCAATAGCCAGTAAATAGCAGGATAGTTAGTAATGTAACCCCACAAAATTGTAAACTTTTAACATTAACATTAACATTAACATTAACATTACATTAACTATATTATATATTTTATATATGGCCTAATACAATTCCTCTTCACTCACTGCAGCCCAGGCAAGCCAAAAAGTTGGACCCTGTGATCCAGATGCTGCAAAGACAAACACACAAGATCTGTGCTATGACAAATCCTAGGGCAGCGGTAGGCAACCTTGGCTCTTTGGTGACTCATGGACTTCAACTTTCAGAATTTCTGAGCCAGCTATGCTGGCTCAGGAATTCTGGGAGTTGAAGTCCATGAGTCACCAAAGAGTCAAGGTTGCCTACTCCTGTCCTAGGGCTTAATTCTCAGAGCAGGTATGAAAAAGGAAATTCTTCTTGCTTCCTGGCCAAGTTTTGTTGTCCTATTAACAGAAATAGGGATGGGGAGGGTGAAAGCCTTCTTCCTGGGTTTTCTCTTAACATTTTGGTTAGGATGCAAAATCTCCAGGGTGAATGTTGATATTTTTAGAGCTTTAAATTAGGAACCTGAACAGGATCTGATGGTCTCATAAGTATCACTAAATAAATTATTTTGCCACTATTCTTCAAGAGCTATAAACTCTCCAAATTTGTAGATAAACTTACAATTGCTGCTCTATGAACTCTATAGTAACACAGTCTGCTCTTCTCTCATTTGCTAATTTGGGAACACTGGAGCAGGATGGCATCCATGTTTTTTATGGACAAAAAAAGAAAGAAAAAAATGCTTTCCTATTAAAGATGTTTTATCTGCCAGTCAACTGCATATGAGTTGTTTAATCTATTGATTACATTTAAGAAGTTTGTTGCATCTGTTTTAGTTTTTGTATATATACCACAACAAACAGAATCCCAGAAAGAACCTAAATGTTTGTGAAGGTGGACATTTCTATTAAAATGTCTTTAGTCAGCTGTAAGTGTGGGTGCACGTGAATGTGTTTATAACCCCTCCATCATTTTATTACCAAAAAAGGTAACAGCAATTTTTTTAGCTAAGTAAAAATTTATTCCCTTGTATAATCTAATTTAAATTACAATCCTAGTGGAAGCAGCTCCCAAATTCTCTTCAGAGAACATGGCATTTATAAGCATCTGAAATGGATAACCAGGAGTAATGTTCTAAACAAGTAGTAAGCATAATCCCAAAACGATATTTTCAGTTCAGTATCAAATGCAGCCTTGCATACTTCAAAGTCTACTGCTTCTTTCCAGGGGGCACAAACAGTTATAGTGAAACACGAACATCCTTAGCTCTTTCCTTTTCAACAAAACTGATTGGAATGGGTGTACAGATATGTGGTAGTTTTCACTCCCCCTTGGGAAAATATATGCTTTTTATCTGCAATGCCTTTTAATTAAGTTCTGGGTGAACTTGGATTAATTGCACTGTTATGTGTATGTTAAGCCCTATATAGACTGGGTGAAGAGTCCCAGGGTTGTATGGATGATTGCATTAATTTTAATAAAATGTCTCCTGAAGGGCGGTGTTAGAGATTAAACTTGATTTGGGTGACAATATTATATAATGGAGTAAAAGCACCTTTAAGGAGTTAAACGACCTAAGGGTGTGGCTGTAATTATTCCACATAAAAGAGAGTTAGATGTTACACATAGTTGCTCTTGTATATGTGTTTGATGTTAGTGTTTGGATACCTCTTGTTCTCTTGTTTGCTAACTTGATATTTATTCTCTCAAGAATCAACTGCTTGCTACTGTGTATATTGTTTTTGATATTGGTAAGCAGCTTTTGTATTTTGATACTATGCTTTTATGGACTGACTTTTATGTGCATGATACTGGATTGATATTTGGACTATTTCTTACTGTGTTTCTTTTTGTTGTCTGAGTAAAAATAAGTTATAAAACTCGTGTTAGTGCATTACTGTTTGCCTAAAAGTCCCAGTACAACTTCCACTGTGTATTAATAATACTCTGTTAAACAAACCATTTTTTCAACAACATATTCTAACAATGGTTATGGGCCCAGATCCAGTGTGGTGCTGAGGACAGGCACAGTATTGTATTTATATTTCCTAACTGAGTTTTCAAATTCAGACAATGGCACAAGGACTATTCAATCCATTCTGCATTACCCGGCTTAATGGGTCAAACTACATATCCTGGTCTACACAATGTAGTTTGCTATTACAAAATCAAGGTCTTTGGAAAATAGTCCATAATCCTCCTGATGTAACTGCCTGGGATCCAACTAATGAAGAAGATAACAAGAAGATTGTAGACTTCAATAAAGACAATGATAAGGCTTTATCTATCATTGGGCTAACATTAGGAGACCAACAGCTAGTCCATGTGCGTGGAGAAGAATCTGCTGCTAAATGTTGGGCTAAGTTGAAAAAGATTTTTGTTCGGGACAGTGTTGGTGCTCATATAAATCTTACCAGAAAGCTATTTAGAGCTAGACTGGAAAAGAATGGCGATATGTTAGCTCACCTTAACTTTATAAAAGCAACTTTGTTGGAACTGCAAGAAAAAGAACTTATTTTCTCAGAGCTTCACCAGGTTTACATCATTTTATCATCATTGGATGAGAGCTACGATGCCTTTGTATCGTCCTTGGAGGTTTTGTCCAAAGAAGACCTAACTGTTTCTTCAATAACTGGAAGGTTGTTGGAAGAATCAAGATGTCGTATGGAGAGAAAACAGTTGAGAGAGCCATTGCAACAAGAAATAAAGAAGACTGAATCAGCTTATATTTTAAGGAAATGCTTTAATTGTGGGTTAAAGGGACATATTGCTAAGTTTTGTCAGAATAGTAATTGTCAGAGAAAGGAAAGCCATAGAAAGAATAAAAAGCTGATTAATGTAGCTGTAGCTAATAGACTAATAACCACAATTGGTGGGTGGTAGATAGTGGAGCTACACACTGTATTTCAAAAATAAAAAGGGATTTTGAGAATATAAGGTCTAGTAAAAATATATTTCTATGGCTAATGGCTGGAGAGTCAAGGTCTCTGGAGAGGGTAAGGTTTACTGTTCATTTTTAAAACAAAATTTGGAAATGCTATATGTTCCCAGATGTGATTATAATCTATTATCAGTTAAGGCATTATTGGAAGCAGGTTTTAAAGTTACTTTCCAAGGGGAGGAATGTCTTATTCAAAAGAATGAAGTGAACTTAATAGCTAATATGAAAGACGGTTTGTTTGTAATTAGCAATGATCCTATAATAATGGCTACTACTTGTACAAATCAAAAACCACATGATGAATGTATTCATTTATTACATAGAAGATTGGGTCATGTGAATTTTAATACACTAAAAAGAACTGTAGCTTTGTCTAATGGGTTTAAGTTAAAGGCTTGTAAGAAATATCTACAGTGTAACGTATGTGGTAGAGAAAAGAGCAGGGCAGCACCAGCTAATAGGTTAGATGGATTTAAAACCACAACTCCATTAGAACTGGTATTTATGGATTTGATAGGTCCTATGAAACCCAGTTTAGGGGGTGCTTGCTACATATTAAATATTCTAGACCATTATAGCAGATATGGGTTCTGTTATCTCCTTACGTCAAAAACTGAAACTATACAAACAATATCTAATTGGCTCAAGTTTGTACAAAGGAAAACTCAGTTAAATGTAAAAACCATAATAACAGACAATGGAACTGAGTTTGTTAATAAACAGTTTAATGAGCTGTTAGTTTCAGAGGGAATAGAGCATAGACGTACAGCTCCTTATAGACCTCAGCATAATGCATTTGTTGAACGGAGGGGCCAAACATTGCAAGCTATGATTAGATCTATGATTGAAGATTCTGGTTTACCTGATAGCTTATGGGGAGAAGCAGCAAAATGTGCTAATCATATTTTAAACAATGTGGTTAGTTCAGCTACAGGTAAAATTCCTTATACCTTATGGTATAAGAGAAAACCAAATCTTAGTTATATTCACACATTTGGGACACCTGCTTGGGTACATATTCCAAGTTCAATAAGAAATAAAGGAGAACATAGAGCTAAACAATTATTTTTTGTTGGCGATGAGTTAAACCATAAGTCTTATCGGTTCTGGGAGAAAGGTACTAAAAACATTTATTGTAGTTCTAGCGCTGTTTTTCAAGAACAGTCAGGCTGGGAAAGGGTAGAAGATATTGTATATATTCCTCAACAAGATTTAACTAACTCCTCAAATGAAAGTGATAAAGAAGAGGAGGAACCTGCTAGAGAGATCAAACAAGAACCACTGATAGTGGAGACAGGAGAGGAAGAAGATAATAATGTAAATGTACCTATAAGTCCAATAATTCTCAGAAGGTCTAACAGGGAAAGACGACAGCCTGATCGTTTCGAGGCAGGTTTAATTTGTCAAATATACATTGAACCTTCTAATGTTGAAGAAATAAAAATGTATCCTGAGAATGAAAGAAAGAATTGGAAAGTAGCTATGGATAAAGAAATAAAGTCTTTGCAAGATCTTAATGTTTATCAAGAGGTTAAAATACCTAAAACAGAAAAGTTAATTGGATGTAAATGGGTTTTTAAACTGAAAGAAAGTGTTACAGGAGAGGTAATACATAAAGCAAGATTAGTTGCTCAAGGATTTGCACAGAATAATAGTGATTATGATGTAGTATTTTCCCCAACGTTAAGAGCTTCCACTCTTAGGGCTGCTTTAGTTTGGGCAGCAAATAAGAATTATAGTATAAAACATGTAGATATTGAAACTGCTTATTTGCATGCAACATTAAACCATGATATATATATGAAAGTTCCATCAGGAATAGAAAGTAAGGTAGGGTACTGTTGGAAACTGAATAAGAGTTTGTATGGTTTAAAACAGTCAGGTTATGAGTGGAATAGATGTTTAGTAAAAGAGTTAAATAGTTTGGGATTTAAAGCTAGTATTGCAGATCCTTGTTTATTTATAAAACAGCAAAATAGTGAATTATCATTGTTATTATTATTCACTGATGATATTGCTATTATAGCAAAAGATGAAACAGAAACTGAAAGAATAATTTCAGGGTTAAAAAGAAAATTTAGAGTAAAAGATCTAGGAGCTATTAGTCATTATCTAGGGCTGGATATTGTCAGGACTAGTAAAGGATTTAAACTGTCTCAAGCTAAGAAAATTAATGGTTTGCTGAAACGTTATAATATGGAAAACTGTAAACCAGTAAAAACACCTATGGTTCAAGGTTTTGAGAGTTCAGCAGATAACAGCAATGTCTTTGATAAAAAGATAGATCAATCATTAATAGGCAGCTTGATGTATTTATGTAATTGGTCAAGACCTGACATAGCATTTACAGTTAATCATTTAGCTAGATATTGTGAGAATCCTACAACCAGATGTTGGCAAGGTGCGAAAAGAGTTTTAAGATATTTGAAACACACCATACATTATTCTCTATATCTAGAGCCAACAAAGGAATTGGAACTAAAAGCATTTGCAGATGCTAGTTTTGCATCTGATACTGTAACCAGGAAATCCACTTCAGGATTGGTTGTATTATTGGGAAACGCTTTAGTAGGATGGAGGTCTAACAGACAGAAGCATATAAGCTTATCAACAACTGAATCCGAATTTTCTTGTCTATCTTTATTATGTACTGAGCTATTGGTATGGAAACAATTATTGTTTGATATGGGTTTAAATTGTAATGAACCAATAAAAGTGTATGAAGACAATCAAGCAGCTATAAAATTAGCAACTAATGCTGCAGTGAAAACTAGATCAAAACATACGGATCTACGGTATCTAAATGTCAGACAATGTGTTAAAGATAATTTGATTAAACTGGAATATTGTGCAACTGAAGATAATATTGCTGACCAGTTTACTAAAGTTCAGGGTGCTATAAAGCATAAATCTGTTTGTGATATGTGTAATTTGAGATTGTAAAAATATATGTATAATATGCCACCCAAAAGGGGAGATTGTTAGAGATTAAACTTGATTTGGGTGACAATATTATATAATGGAGTAAAAGCACCTTTAAGGAGTTAAACGACCTAAGGGTGTGGCTGTAATTATTCCACATAAAAGAGAGTTAGATGTTACACATAGTTGCTCTTGTATATGTGTTTGATGTTAGTGTTTGGATACCTCTTGTTCTCTTGTTTGCTAACTTGATATTTATTCTCTCAAGAATCAACTGCTTGCTACTGTGTATATTGTTTTTGATATTGGTAAGCAGCTTTTGTATTTTGATACTATGCTTTTATGGACTGACTTTTATGTGCATGATACTGGATTGATATTTGGACTATTTCTTACTGTGTTTCTTTTTGTTGTCTGAGTAAAAATAAGTTATAAAACTCGTGTTAGTGCATTACTGTTTGCCTAAAAGTCCCAGTACAACTTCCACTGTGTATTAATAATACTCTGTTAAACAAACCATTTTTTCAACAACATATTCTAACAGGCGGGATATAAATGGAATTAAAATAAATAAAATAAATAAATATATATGTATGTTGTTTGTTAAGTATTTAGAATACCTTGCTAGGCCCCAAACACGGGACAAATCTTATTTCCTGTTTCAGTCTAACCCAAGGCCATCCACAGGCAGTAGTCACAGCATGTCAGCTCATATTTGTATAAATTTTTTGGATTGCTAACAAAGAATTAAAGGGAGACTGATATGGCCATTTCAAACTTATTTGTTCTCATCAGTCAGCCATACCCTTCTGAGATTCGAACCTGGGCCGATTGCACATTAGGCAATTGTTCTAACCTTTAGGCCACTAGCTCTTTCTTGCTTTGTTAGCTGAGAAGCAAGGGAGATATGTGTTAAGTGTTTGTTAAGTATTTAGAATACCATGCTAGGCCCCAAACACGGGACAAATCTTCGAATCTCAGATCATATCCCTCTTCACCCAAGTGCCAAGCAAAGAAGCCTTGACAGCTATCCTAAATAAATACAACCCCCCAAAACAAATCCTAGATCTGACCAACCACTGCCTATCAAACACATACTTCATCTACAATGGACAAAGATACAAACAAATGGAAGGAGCACCCATGGGAACACCCCTTTCACCTGTCATCGCAAACCTCTACATGGAACACTTTGAAACCCTTGCTCTAGAAAAATCCAGCCACAAACCCAAACTCTTGCTCAGATACGTAGATGACACTTTCATAATCTGGCCACATGGCAAAGAAAAACTGGATGACTTCCTCACAACCTCAACAGCCTACACCCCTTGCTAGGCCCCAAACATGGGACAAATCTTATTTCCTGTTTCAGCCTAACCCAAGGCCATCCACAGGCAGTGGTCACAGTAGTGACAGCTCATATTTGTGTACATTTTTTGGATTGCTAACAAAAAATTAAAGGGAGACTGATATGCATTTCAAACTTATTTGTTCTCATCAGTCAGCCATACCCTTCTGAGATTCAAACCTGGGCTGATTGCACATTAGGCAATTGTTTTAACCCCTAGGCCACAGGCTCTCTCTCTCTCTTTGTTAGCTGAGGTTCTAATCTCAGAAGGGTATGGCTGACTGATGAGAACAAATAAGTTTGAAATGCATATCAGTCTCCCTTTAATTCTTTGTTAACAATCCAAAAAATTTACACACACACACACACACACATGTTAAGTGTTTGTTAAGTATTTTAGAATACCTTGCTAGGCCCCAAACACAGCTCATATTTGTGTAAATTTTTTGGATTGCTAACAAAGAATTAAAGGGAGACTGAAATGGCCAATTTACACAAATATGAGCTGCCACTGCTGTGGCTACTGCCTGTAAGATGGCCTTGGGCTAGGCTGAAACAGGAAATAAGATTTATCCTGTGTTTGGGACAAAGCAAAATGTATTCTGAATGCTTAACAAACATTTAACATATATATAGGTAAAGGTTCCTCCGTTTCCGACTCTAGGGGCCGGTGCTCATCTCCATTTCAAAGCTGAAGAGCCAGTGCTTTTCCGAGGACGTCTCCGTTGTCATGTGGCCGGCATGACTAGATGCCAAAGGCACACGGAATGCTGTTACCTTCCCACCCTAGTAGTCCCTATTTTTCTACTTGCATTTTTACATGCTTTCGAACTGCTAGGTTGGCAGAAGCTGGGACGAGTAACAGGCACTCACTCTGCTACGCAGCACTCGGGATTCGACCCGCCAAACTGCCGACCTTTTGATCAACAAGCTCAGCTGTCTTAACCCACTGAGCCACCGTGTGTGTGTGTGTGTGTGTGTGTATGTTAAGTATTTGTTATATATGTAAATTTTATATATATATGTAAATTTTTTGGCTTGCTAACAAAGAATAAAGGGAGACCGATATGATCATTTCACAGGCCCTCTCTCTCTCTCTCTGAGTTAGCTGAGAAGCAAGGAAGATAGGTGTTAAATGTTTGTTAAGCATTCAGAATACACTTGCTTAGTCCCAGACACAGGACAAATCTTATTTCCTGTTTCACCCTAGCCCAAGGCCATCTACAGGCAGTAGCCACAGCAGTGGCAGCTCATATTTGTGTAAATTTTTTGGCTTGCTAACAAAGAATAAAGGGAGACTGATATGATCATTTCAAACTTATTTGTTCTCATCAGTCAGCCATACCGTTCTGAGATTCGAACCTGGGCCGACTGCGTCTTAAGCAGAATTGTATTCCAGGAGTGGTCTCACTAGGGTTTTATAAAGCAGCACTAATACTTCACATGATTTTGATTCTATGTCTCTGTTTATACAACCCAGGATTGTATTAGCTTTTTTGGCTGCTGCTGCACACAGCAGACTCATAGTCAAGTGATTGTCCACTAGGACTCCAAGGCTCCTCTCACAGATACTGTTTTTAAGCCAAGTCTCATTTAGTCTGTACTTGTACCTTTGATTTTTTTCCTATCTAAATGTAAAACTTTGCTTTTTTCCACATTAAAACTCATTTTGTTGGATAGGGGCCATTGTTTAAGTTTGTTAAGATCTTTTTTGATTCTGAGCTTGTCTTCTGGCGTGTTGGCTATTCCTGTCTGTTTAGTGTTATCTGCAAATTTGATGAGTTCCCCTTCTATTCCATCATCTAAGTCATTAATGAAGATATTGAAGAGTACTGGGCCTAAGACAGAGCCTTGTGGTACCCCACTGCTTACTTCTCTCCATGTGGATGTAGTGTCATTGAGGACTACTTGTTGAGTACAGTTTGCCAGCCAGCTACAAATCCATCTGGTGGTGATGTTGTCTATCCCATCTTTTTCTAGCTTACCAAGGAGTAGATTGTAGTCTACTTTGTTAAATGCCTTACTGAAATCTAATAAGGCATTTGACAAAGTAGACCACAATCTACTGCTTGGAAAGCTAGAAAAAGGTGGAATAGACAACACCACCACCAGATGGATGGTTTGGAAATGGTTTGGAAATAACAAGCTTCCAAGAATGTAAAGGCTGCATTTTCCACCAATCCTTGCAAACGAACTCCACGTTTGAAAAAAGCACACAGATCAGTCAAAGAGGAAATAAATTATAGTTGTGCTGTTTCCTGGCAAGCCTATTCAAATAAAGTACCAAATGTTTTGAAATACAGCTATGAGTGGAGGGGACTAATTGCTATGTACTAATGATTGGTGAAATGATAAGCTAGTTGGCAGTACTCAGTTTGGTTTTCTGTGCAGATAATACTAATTGCTTGGTTGAAGGATTCACATTGAACTGAATAGAGTTCTGGGTGAGTAGCAACATTTACTACAGAACCTCTAAAAATAAGATAGGGAGTAAATCAGTCTGAATTGTCTGGGGGCTTTTTTTTAAAAAAAAATCAGAGTAAAGCAGGAAGTCATCTAGGAAAATTAATTCTCCAGTTGTGCATCCGTTAGCTTTTGGGGAGAAGATACAAAAATTTGATCTAGAATTAGAATTGGAAAAGACAATTTAACCTACTGCGCTCAACTCTCTGTTCATTGCAAAAATGTTAGGCTATGTTGCCCATACTCTATTATTTGGGACAGAAACCTGGTCAGTGCTGAACAACTTCTCACGATGCAATCCAAACTTGCATTTGCTCTTGTTGCAGCTACCAGTATATCATGCTATAGGCTCATGTTCAATTTGGAACCAAGTATTATTCCAACATTGTTTTCATAGCAACTATTACCAAGCCAAATATCCCCCATCCTATACCTGCGCATTTCTTTTTTGCTTCCTAATTGAAAATCTCTGCAGTTTTATGTATTAATTTCATCCTTTTACTATCAGATCAGCCATTTGGAATCACATTTGTATCTTCTAGGTCAGTGTTTCTCAATCTTAGCAAGTTTGAGATGTGTTTTAAAATTATCAAGGCTGAAAAACACTGTTCTAGGATTCAATCCCATCCACTTCATATCATTTATTATTAATTACTACGGGCATAATTGTTTAATCACTTTTTAATTTTTGTATTCTGTTTTTTATTATGTATCGCCCTGTTCACCGCCCTGAGTCCTTCGGGAGAAGGGCGGCATACAAATTAAATTATTAAATTAAATTAAATTAAATTAAATTTACATCCCATCCAGCCCTTCACCCTGATACACCATTCACCCTAATACACCATTGCAACTGGCACAAAGTAAACCCTTAATAAATCTGAAAAAAAATATGGCTTTCAGTGCTGTTCATCCTGAACATTACAACCATAGAAGGGGAGGGATTTGGCACGGAAATTCTTGATTTATAGTATAGTTGTTCAAAGAGATGCTGATGAAACTTTGAAGGTCATTTGTGAAGGATTAGAATACCCCACCTCTAGCTGGTGTAACAGAATATGTATTGATCTTTGCTTTTTAAAATGATTTCAGCATATGTGCAGAAGGTATTTACTTTGAAATGAAAACTTTTCTCCACCTCAATGCAATAATTTTTCCACATATGAGGTTTTATATGACTTCTACTCTCCCTTCTTGCAAGGAGATAGATTTCTCTATTTACCCAGTGTATATCCCATGTAGTGTTTTTAATTATTTTGACCACCAGTTGGCAGTGTGTGACTAGTTTCAACTTTCCTGGGAATCATCAAAGATAAGTAGCTATGTCTTATTTGATGGAGTTCAAGCCCTCTTCCTAGAGTACACAATTTTATATCCTGTGTGATACTTTCAATTATATTAACCACTTGGAGGCAGTACATACTGGTTTCACCTATGAAGTGGGATGTGATGATTGTTAAAATAATATAAAACATTCTATATGGAAACACAATATTGTATTGTGTTGTATTGTTCTTTTTTCTTTGAGTATTTGAGGGGAGATGAACTGTATGAGATCATTCTGGCAGATCTTCTAGGATTACCTTCATTCCACACCACTGCACATCAGATCCTGGATAGCTCCTCAGTTTAATGCACTATATATTGTCATCTAAATGTCTATGGAGATTCTCAATCATCCAGGGAAGGATTGTTCCAAAGGTGCTTTTTTTTAAAAAAAGGTAACTGGACTTTGTTTTTCCTTGAAGGCATTTTGCTTCTCATCCACAAAGCTTCTTCAGTTCATCTAAATGAAAGAAGCTTCTTGGATGAGAAGTGAAATGTCTTCAAGGAAAAACAAGGTCCAGTTGCCTAAACTACCATTCATGGTAGTGTTTTTGAATCTCATAGAGTAAGAACTGGCTACATAAATCTGATAAGGACTGATAATGATGAAACTATTCATATATTACTGTATCTCCTGGTGATGAATCTTTTTTGAGTGAATTTGTTGTCTCTAAATGAAAATACAAGGGGAATTCGGAAATAAACCTCTGTTTGAGCATGTGCGAGAAATAGGTGGTGATAGTGACGCCCATCCCATGGCGCTGTTCGCAGTAGTTCAGTGGGCAGTGAGGAGTGGAAAGAGAAGATTCTGTTGCAGTTGACTCATCCGCTAGATCAATTGAAAATAAACCCTGTTATAGAAAATCCCTCCAATGTTTACGGACCAAACGTGATAAGTGAAGGTGTTGTACATCAATGGTGTTGCACGTTTAAAGATGGACAAACTGATCTGTACGCTCATCTGTAGTCAGGGGTGAAGTCATGCAGGAAATTGACAAAAAGATCCATGAAGTCCGTCTGTTCACGATATCTGCACTTTCTTTACACTTTCCCCAAATTTCTCAGACTGTTTTGTACAAGGTAGTGACAGAACATTTGGAATACCACAAGTTCTGTTCTAATTGGGTACCAAAACTCCTTTCTGAGGCACACAAAACACACCAAATGGGTTCACAATGCTGATACAGAGTGGCTTCATTCCCAGGAGGGAGATTTTTTTGGAGAAGGAATTTCAAACCTTGTAAGACGTTATGACAAGTGCCTCAATTTGAATAGCGATTACATCAAAAAGTAAGGTAATGTAATAATAATAATAATAATAATAATAATAATAATAATAATAATAATAATAAAAGTTCTGTATCTGCAAGTGTCTGTCATTCATAACCAGATGGAGGTTTATTTCCGAATTGCCCTCGTAGTTTGCATGGGTATATGGAAACTTTCTATGGAAATCTCACTGACAATAGAAGAATTTACTTCTGGCAAAATTTGAAATAATTGTGCCATTTCACTATTAGTATTGAGACCCAATAATTATATACTGAAAGAGGAAGGATTTGTAATATGGGCAGGCATTCAGATTAATGAAAGCAATGTATTTGCATTGCTTGGTGATTAAATGAAAACTAATTTTATTTTGTGCAAAACCCTTTTTACTGTGACAATGTTCCCTGAGATGATGGCCATGTTATTGAGTTGGTCTCTCTGTTTAGCTCATTAGAATTTATTTGTGATACATCATTGCAGCATTCATTATGCATTCCTCTCCCTGTTGTTCATTTTTTCCAATTATAATTTTTGAATGGGTCATGTTCCTGATATTTTCAATCAGTGTCAGAGGTATATTAGTTCCTTGATTAGATAAAAAACAACAACATAGAGAAGAAAAACCACAAGTGTTCAGGTGTCTTGCCCTGCTCCCAATCAATAATATCTTCCAGCAGTCCAAGAAAAGCATCCATGAACAAATATGGAAGCTTTCTTGCTGATTCTAACTAATGGGAGAAAAACCTATTCAAAACCAAATCCTATCTTTAGTCTTGTTCTTAAATAGCCATTTGGGTTCATCAGTTAATAGCTAGAAAGGTTGAAAATTGGAAGAATACAAACTAATCTGTGATGGATACTCCTAAAACATAAAATGTGGTTTATTGGCATGTACTACACACTCACTCATCTGTCACGTGATGCTCATGGATTTCTAAAAGATGGAGTAAGTACTATTTACCAAATTCAGGTCTTATACGCATAGTTAATCTTCAAAGGGATGATAATCCTTTGGATCTGAGAAAGGTAATCTTTGAAAAAAAATAATCTTCAAAGGCTATACAAATATGATTAATAAATAACAAATAAGTAAATAAATAACACTCTTCTCTTAAGTAAGACATGATATTAAATTGTCTATTCCTGATTTTTTCATCCATTTAGGCATTCATCCATTGTAATGAGTCCTTTGAAGTCGCATCAAGCATATCTTGGGGACTGTGGCAGAATTTGATCAGTATATGTTGATGAGTTAATAAATATTAAGGCTGTATATAAGACTGTTTATGGAGGGGGCATTTCTTTTCTATCAGAAAATAATTCAGCAAAGAATGTTTTATTCATTTAAAAATCACTCCCTCTTTGTTCATATATACAGAATGATTATGAAACATGTACTTGAAATGTATTCCAAATTCACATCAAGTTCATCCAATTCAATTGATTGAAAATAATTATCATCTAAAGTTTTAGTGACTTACCAATGCACTTGACTTTTCTAAATTAGTGTATTTTCTTTACAAGACTATAACAGGTACAGTCACTCCATCCTTTCCCCATAAACTTTGTATTACATTGAGAAGCAAGAAATATGGATTCAGAAAGCCAAAGGGAAGAAATTGCAGTCTAAAATCTCTCAATGTATTTTGCCATTTGACCAAACAGAAAATATATTGTGTTGTTTAAAGTTTGATGGGTCCCTTCCACCTGAAATTTAATTGAATCCATATAATTTAATCAATTCAGTGACCAGAAGGGCAACAAATAAATGTTCTGACATACTAAAGTGGGTTATACTAAGGTGGTTTATACTAGCAGTTACGTATATTAGGCCAAAATGCAGTTTAAGCACCTAAAGTTACCAATAGGTGGCAAAAATAAAAAAAAAGTTGAAGTTTCAAAATTTAATAATGATCAGATAAACATGATTTCTCCTTTGCATTTTTTCTACATATTTGCAGAATTAAAAGTGAAAAGAAAAAAAAAAAGGATTTACCAATCAGTTAAGTTTGAGGTCCCAATAGGAAGGGAGGAAAATCCCCAGTAAAGAACAAAAAGGAATTGGAGCTCAAAAACTTTTTTTAAAAAAATAGAGGGAAGAAAAGGATAAATAAAACTAACATAATAGTAAGAAGGTAGAAAAACAAGCACAAATAGGCAGATAAAAGGATAGTAAAAAAAAAGCCAGTCACAATTACCTAGAATAGATAAGGAAGAAACAAGGCTAACAGCAAACCGCATCCAACAACCAAAAAGAGGGATTTTGAAACAACAAACTTATGGAACAGGTGACTGATACTATTGTGGTATGCAATACATGTTCCATATATGTGCTTATGCCCAAAGAGCACCCAAACTATACATGCATTAGATGTAAACTATGTAAACTCCTGGAGGAAAAAGTAACGCACTTAGAGAAACTCTAGCCAAACCCCAATCTACAGAAGAAAGAACCAAATAATGAATGGACAACTCCCAGAGGATTTGACCCTACTGATAAACCCTTGGAGGAAGACAAATGGAGGTATGTCACACATAGAAGGAAACACAATACTCAAAGAAAGAAGCAGCATACAACTAACAAACCCCTTCTGCCCAATCCAGCCCACCCAGAAGCAGCCCCATTAAAACTGAGCAATCAATTTCTCCCCTTGGATGGAAACATGCAGAGCCACAACCTCCCCCTCAAAGAAAACATGCAGACACCTAGCAAAGAAACAACTTCAAATATCCCTTAAAAAGTCACATCAACAAACACACCTGAGATAAACAGAAAAGCACCCCAGACTGCAGCTCCCCAAAAAGGAAGGTGAGTGTTGGTAATAGGAGATTACAATCCAGGGATGTATGTTGTCTCCCCGGAGCAAAAATCAAAGATGTGGCTGAGAACCTAACCACAATAATTAGGCCTACTGATTACTACCCTTTCCTATATGATCTTCCAAACTGAGCCGTGAATCCAGGAGGACGCCCAGGTTACGAGCCCTATCGACGGGGGGGTAACACCTCACCCCCCCATCATTAAAGATGGAGAAGAGTGATTCACTCGAGATGCCGATACGCACAGCCACTCAGTCTTGGCAGGATTGAGTTGGAGCCTGTTTCTCCCCATCCAAACCCGAACTGACTCCAGGCAACGGGACATCACGTCGAGGGCATCGCTGAGTTGGTTTGGGGTGGAGAGAAAAAGTTGGGTATCATCAGCGTACTGATGATACCCCACCCCGAAACCACAAATGATCTCACCCAGCGGCTTCATATAGATGTTGAACAGGAGAGGAGAGAGGACCGACCCCTGAGGAACTCCACAAATGAGAGGCCTCGGGGTGGACCTCTGCCCTCCCGTCAACACCGACTGCAAACGGCCCAGGAGGTAGGAGGGGTATATGGATCAATATAAAAGAGAAAAAAAGTGAAATTGCCATAGGTGTATATTTCAGGCCACCCAACCAATCAGAAGAAATAGGTGAACTCTTTGCCAGAAACAAATGTATGTAGGAAGCATATCACAATAGTAATGGGAGACTTCAACTATCCAGATATCAACTGGAACACAAATTTTGCAGTGAGTGGGAGATCAAACAGATTCCTAACCAACCTAGCTGACAACTTTGTCATCCAAAAGGTTGAGGAGGGAACTAGACATAACATTATACTGGACTTAATTCTTACTAACAGAGGAGAAGTGCTAGAGGGAGTTGAAGTTGCCGGAATCTTGGGTGAAAGTGACTATGTTATACTGGAATAATATAATGTAAACAGTAGCAATAGAAAACAACACAACCAGTGTCTTAAACTTCAAAAGAGCTGACTTTAACAAACTCAGAGAGAACCTAGGAAAGATCCCATGGATGAAAATCCTAAAGAGGAAAACAACCCAAGAAGTGTGTGAAACTCTGAAAAATGTGATCATAAAAGCCCAGACCAGCACAATACCACTGAAAAAGAAAAACAAGAAATTCAAGAAGAAACCAACATGGCTGCACAAAGATATCTCTGACAAACTGAAAGACAAAAAGGAGAGGGGCACATAACTAAGGCTAATTATCAACAGACAGCCAGAACATGCAAAGATGAAGACAGGAAAACAAAGGCTCAGCATGAATAAAGACTTGCAACAGCAATCAAGGGTAATAAAAAAGTTTCTTCCAACATATGAACAACAAGAAAAAAAATCAAGGAAACTGTAGGTCCACTAAAGAGAGAAGATGGCAAAGAAATAACAGGAAACAGGCGAAAGCAGAGCTGCTCAACTCATACTTTGCATCAGTCTTCACACAAAAAGAAACTATAGCCCACCATACCAAAAAAAACCAGTGCAAAAGTTAAATTAGAAACAAAAATTAAAATAAGGAAGAAAATTATAAGAGAACACCTATCTGGCCTTGACGAATTATAAAGCACCGGGGACTGATGGATTACATCCCAGAGTTCTGAAGGAGCTGGCAGATGTTATCTCAGAACCATTGCACCACATCTTTCATAAATCCTGGAGCACCAGGGAAGTACCTGAGGATTGGAAAAGGGCTGATGTGGTTCCTATCTTCAAGAAAGGGAAAAAAATGGATCCAAAAAACTACAGACCAATCAGTTTAACATCAATACCTGAGAAGATCCTAGGAAAGATAATCAAAACAAAATGAGTTTCAGTGTGGAGAAAAGCAAAGTTTTACATTTAGGCAAGAAAAATCAAAGGTACAAGTACAGATTGGGCTAAACCTGGCTTAAAAACAGTAACTGTGAGAGGGACCTTGGAGTCCTAGTAGACAATCACTTGACTATGAGCCAGCAGTGTGCAGCAGCCACCAAAAAAGCTAATTCAACCCTAGGTTGTATAAACAGAGGCATAGAATCAAGATCACATGAAGTATTAGTACCGCTTCATAAAACCCTAGTAACAGCACATCTGGAATACTGCAGCCAATTTTGGTCACCATATCACAAAAAAGATGTTGAGAGTTTAGAAAAAATTTAAAGAGCAACTAAGATAATTAAAGACCTGGAAACTAAAACATACGAAGAACAGCCGGAGGACCTGGGTTTGGCTAGCTAGTAAAAGAAAGAAAGAAAGAAAGAAAGAAAGAAAGAAAGAAAGAAAGAAAGAAAGAAAGAAAGAAAGAAAGAAAGAAAGAAAGAAAGAAAGAAAGAAAGAAAGAAAGAAAGAAAGAAAGAAATAGGGGAGATATGATAGCAGTATTCCAGTATTTGAGAGGCTGCCACCAAGAATAGGGGGTCATGTTATTCACCAAAGCACCAGAGGGCAGAACAAGAAACTATGGTTGGAAGCTGATCAAAGAGAGAAGCAACCTGGAATTAAGGAGAAACTTTCTGACAGTGAGGACAATTAACCAGTGGAATAGCTTGCCTCCAGAAATTGTGGGCACTTCATCACTGGAGATTTTTAAGAAGAGGCTAGACAGTCACCTATTCTATTCTATTCTATTCTATTCTATTCTATTCTATTCTATTCTATTCTATTCTATTCTATTCTATTCTATTCTATTCTATTCACTTTACAATGCCTTGGTAAGGCTACACTTGGAAAACTACATCCAGTTTTGGTCACCATGATGTAAAAAAGATGTTGAGACTCTAGAAAGAGTACAGAGAAGAGAAACAAAGATGATTGCAGGACTGGAGGCTAAAACATATATGGAACGGTTGTTGGAATTGGATATTTCTAGTTTAATGAAGAGAAGGATGAGGGGTGACATCATAGAAGTGTTCCAATATCTCAGGGGTTGCCACAAAGAAGAGGGAGTCAATCTATCCTGCAAAGCACCTGAAGGCAGGACAAGAAGCAACAGATGGAAACTAACCAAAGAGAGAAGCAACCTAGAACTAAGGAGAAATTTTCTGACAGTTAGAACAATTAACCAGTGAAACAACCTGCCTCCAGAAGCTGTGAATGCTCCGACACTGGAAGTTTTTAAGAAGAGACTGGAGAACCATTTGTCTGAAATGGTATAGGGTTTCCTGCCTGAGCAGCGGGTTGGACTAGATGACCTCCAAGTTCCCTTCCAACTTTATCATTAGTATTATTATTGATCTGTATTTATTGTTATTATAAATTCAGTTAAAAAGACTCTTTTTTAAAGAGTACAATTTCTTTCAGATTTTGTCACCTTTGTCATTCTGTAAAATTGAAGGAGCCAGTAAAGTAAAAGCAATTCACTCCAAATAGTCTGTCAGATGCCCATCTTCGCTTTCTTTGAAGCTCACTAGCAACTGCCATAACCAAGGGGATGGGGCATTTGGGAGAGGAAGAGTGCTGGAGATATGAATTTGGGGATTATAGACACTAACAGGTGCCAAACCTAGCCAGTTGCCTGCCTTCAAGGACGCTGACCCTGGGAAAGGAATTTGTAGTGATGCCTGAAACACTGGGCCCTAAAACATCGGAACAGAACCTGATTGGACTATTCTCACAAGAGGGAGGGTTTTGGACATTGGAGATTGCTTTCAATATATATTTTCTCATGGTTTTTCTTCAAAGCTTGCTTCGCTCATGCAACACTCAGCATCTCTAGTAAAAGTACCTTTCCTCTAATACCTATGGAGTCAAGGGTCATTCTTTCCTAGGGAGTAAGCTGTGGTCAGTCTGACATAGTCCTCAACTTACTACTACAATAGAGACAAAAAAATTAATCATTAAATGCTGTGCAGTCATTAACTGGGACATCCATTTTTACTAACTTTTTTGCCGTAGTCCTTATGTGAATCACCCTGCTCATTAACCAGACATCACATGACTACAATTTGCAACTACCTTTGCCTGCAGTCATGGTCCCAAGTACAAGGGATTGCCAATTGCCCAGGATCCAATCATGTAACTGTTGGGACACTGTCATGGCTGTTAGTGCAAGGACCAGTCACATGTCCCTTTTTTCAGCATTGTTGTAACTTTGAACAATCACTAAATGAATGGTTGTAAGTTGAGAACTACCTCTCTATAGTAATTTTTAAACATCAAAATACAGTAAATGGGATTAGCAACATGTTCATTGAAGAAGGAGCCAAAGTAACTGGAAATAAAATATGAAATAAACTGCTTCATTTCTTAATGTTTTAAAAATATGCTAGACAACTGAGTAAAGATCTGCAAGTCGGAATATGAAAACTGCTAAAAATGTTTTCTGCTTTACACCTTGTATTAAAAAGGCAGTTTTCCTTTGCAATGCTTTTCCTACTCATGAAACATGAATGTAGAAAAAGAACGAACAATTTGTATTTGCAGCCTCAAACATAAACTTTTCCCTAATTTACAAAACAGTCAAAATAAATATTTTTAATGAAAATCATGCTACTTTTCTGGTTTTTTTCATGATTTTTCAGATACAGGCTTTCAAACTATAAATTCCCTTAATATAAATTACTTTTTCTAATGTTAACTGCCACTCTTTGCATGTAAATTTCAAAAATGTGTGTGTGTGTGTGTGTTTGTGTGTGTGCGTGTGCATTTGTCATTTCATCCTTGATTTTATGCCACTATGATAAATGTGGAAAACCCAAATTAGCTGCCGTAAAAATCATCGCAAAACTGTTTTGTATCCATATAGCTACAGGAATCTTGATCCTTTTCTGTGTAGTGTCTCTACACACGTCAGTGAAGAGGAAAACTTTAATCCTTTTAATCCCAGTTTACTTAAGGATAAATTAGATATCCTTACAGGTTATAAATACTGCAAGATACCTTTTATAAAAAAATAATGCAAGATACCCTTTCAAGATACCTTTTCAGATATGTCAATCTGTTTTTGCTTTGTTTTTGCTTTATACATCCTCCTGAGAATTTGATTATAAAGCAACAGAGAAAGGATCAAACATTTGTGTTCATAATCAAAAGGCAGAACCACACTTTCTACTTAGCCCTTCACCAGTATGGGTCACTCATGACTTCCTGAGTGCAGAAATGGCTGGTGCCATCCTAGTCCAAGACCTTTGCAAATGTACCATTGCCTGTTTCCCACCTTTGATTTAAAATGACTGTTTTCCCACCCAAGCCACCTTAAGCTGCTTAAGTTAGATGATATCTGTCTGTCTGTCTGTGTGTCTATCTATCTATCTATCTATCTATCTATCTATCTATCTATCTATCTATCTATCTATCTATCTTAGAAAGTAAAATACAAACAAATATAAATTAATGTAGAAAAAGTAATAGAAAACTAAAAGTGTAAGAAAGGGGGGGGAGTAATAAAATAGTAGAAAAGAAAGAAAAAAGATACAAAGAACTAACTTTATTTTCTTTACAACAGTCAGCCCTGCACCCACTTTTATAAGTACAAATATAAATTTGCCTATTACTCTATGGTAACAGTATAACACACTTTCTACAATCTATCTTGCCTAATCATCAAAAACATAAACGATATGTTCATATTTTTCCTGTTTCATACAGAAATCTGTAAAAGATTTTCAGTCATCAATAAACATAGATATTTTCTCTGATCAAAGAAGTTAATTTGGCCATCTCAGCTAGTTCCATCCTTTTCACCAACCATCTTTGGGCAAGCATAATCTTGCTGCAGTTATCATGTATAAAAATAAAGTTCAATGATTCTTTTCCAATTGTTTGTCCATGAATCCCCAAAGAAAAATTTCTGGCTCAAATATTATCAAATCCTCTGAACCAGTGTGGGAATTTGAATCCAGAATTTGAATCCAGAGTTTCCCACAACTGTAATGGAGCCCAGAACTTTTGTCTTTGGTAATGATGCTCATAAGTTGAGGCTCCCATGTGGCTGGACCCAATTTTATTACTATTTTGCAGTGGTCTTTAAATGAATCAATGTATTCCTACAGGTGTTTTTTTGCCAGAAACAGTCCAAAAAGGCCAGACACCCACCAAAAAATGCTGTAAATTATGGCCTCCTGATTATGGATGCTATAAATGGCCATAAATGTGAGCTGTTGTCATGCACCTGAAATGCACTCATGTGACCAAGGGGGAGCGATGCTCAGCCTCCAGAACTCTAGAAGCAGGTCGAGAGTAGCTTTTGGGGGGGTCCATTGTAACTCTGAATAGTAACTAAGGGACCGGCTCTTAAGCAAGGTCTACCTGCATGATAAATAGCACCAATTTGCTGCCTTATTCAGGTAAACATTGAAACACTGAGAGCAAATGTTTAATAAATTGTGAATCGAATGCTAAACTATTTGAAACAATACCAGTTACAGTAACTTATAATTTCAGTATTACTTTATCACTCACAACAATATTAGTGTCCTACAGTTCATCTCCTCTCTTTTCCCTTCCTGTATTTCATTTTCATTCTTTTTTTCATTCTAGTTTTTATAAGAGCTAATCAGCATAATGCCACTGTCTTATTCGTCCATACATTCCATATTCCCTTTTTTAAAAGTCAAATCCTAGGACTAAATAAGTGCATTTGCTGGATTTCACTGTAATGTTTTCCTTATTAGAGTACAATATACCCACTACCTACGGAGGCATTAGCAGTATTGTTACCATGGGAATAGAGATGACCTGTATCACCATACATGATTCATATCTGAATAGCAATATTGATACTCTTGGGGAGTCCTGTTACCATGATTACAGATCCAGTGGCACAAGGAAGTACATGACAAATCGGTCATTTTTATATAATTGAAGATTTTATGACTTCACTTCTGGAATCATACAAACATTTTATTCAAGCCCTAGTAATAAATATATAATTAGCCTTATTGTAGGGTATCACCTTAGAAATCTCTTTCCTGTGACAATTGCAAATAACAGCATTTCCTGAAATTTTCTCATTGTACTGCATGTTAAAGAAAATGCACCATAAAGGAGCAATTACTGTAAATGGATTTCTAAACTGCCAGAGGGTAGTAGATTTGCAAAATAACCCTAATATCAGACAAGAATGAGAGAAGTAGAACAATGTCCAGATAATGCATTTATAACAGCTTTTATTTTTTGGGACCAAGAAATTGGATTCCATTACAGTTTAGCCGGCCGGCAGTTTAACACCCCTGATTTCTAAAGAGAAAGAGTGCTGCTATAGATTTCTTCACAAAATGCTGGATCTATTTCATTGAAATAACTAATAGTGATGGAAAATGTGGTGTTGCAAATGACACCTGCCAAACTTGGTACTTGATTAGGTTAAACATTGAAAGATTTGAGGGCAAGTGCTTCATAAAGCTTAAATTGTTAAATTAGTATTTTTACTAAATATTGGCTTCAATTGGTTTATTATTCAAACACTCAAATAACAGATTTTTCAAGTAACAGATCTGGTCCTAAAGGAGCCTATCAGAGACATAGAATCATAGGGCTAAAAGATTGGTTTTCTAGCCCAACCTCTTCTCAAGGCAGGAAATCTTATACCATCCTGGTCAAATGGTTGTCCAGTCTATTGTTGAAAACCTCCAGTAATGAAAACACACACAATCCCAGGAGGCAAGCTCTTCTGTTGATCAATTGCTCTTGCTATAAGAAAATGTCTCCTTGCTTCTAGGTTGTATCTTTATTTGACAAGCTTCGACCCACTACATCTTGTCCTGCCTTCTTTGTGACATTCCCTCAAGTGCTGGAAGATAACTAACATCTTTCCCCTAATCCTTCCCTTTTATAGGCTAGCTAGCCATACCTAGGTTTGTCGTATGATTTAGCCTCCAGACCCCTTATCTTTGTTGCTCTTCTCTATACATTTTCCAGGTTCTCAACATCTTTATTGTATTGTAGTGACCAGAACTGGACACAATATTCCAAGTGTGCTCTCAGTCCTTACTTTGCTAGTCATGGAACATACATAAATGCAACTTCAATACCTTTGAAAAAAATTTCAATTGTTTACAGTATTTCATTTATATTAACATTTTCAAACGACAGTCAGATGGAGGCTCAGTTCAATTTGTCTTGGCTCTTTCCACAAGTATTAGGCCAAGTGGGGATTGAGCTGGGATGATGTTAGGTGTGGCATTTGGGGTGTTTTTTATTTTATGGGTTGTTGTAAACTGCTTAGGATAAACATTGAAATACTGAGAGCAGGTGCATAATAAAACTTAATTTATTAATACTAATTATTTAAATTAGTATTTCTTATCAAACATTGGCTCTAATTGGCTTCTTAATCAATTACTCAGCTAAGGGATTTTTCAAATAGGAGATCTGGGTCATAAATAGGTCATTAAATCTCATGACTACGTAAGATAGCAGCCAAATAAGTCCTCTAAACAAACAAACGAACAAATACTGTACCATAAAATGTATGTAATTTTGAGAATGGCAAATTCTATCTGTGTCAATTTCTATCTTGTCTGCCCTTCTGTACATAGTGATGGAAATAGACACATGCCTGAACATCTTCCATCTGTATAGCTAATACTAAGGAGATATTATTATTTTTTAAAAAAAGATTTTTACTGATTTCCCCCCCCATACATTCAATAGTATTTTTTCAACCAATGTGCTGTCTGAGTTTACATTCACTAATACATATTTAGTTCCTAATCCTTTATTCTTTCCTCTAGCCATTGATAAAATAAGTCCCAAATTTAATAATATTTCCTTTCTTCTTTTTCTTTCAGCTTCAGAGTCAGTCTATCCATCTCTGTGCATTCTAATACTATTTTAATTATTTCTTCGTCTGATGGTATTTCTTCATTTTCCCAATACTGCGCAAATATAATTCTTGCTGCTGACATGCAAAGTTAAATATATGCTTTGTTAATCAGTCTTTTCTGGCAATATACCTAATTTAAAAAGTTCAGGTTTAAAACTTACGTGTCCTCCCAACATCTTTTCTAGCCAGGCATGTAACTTTTTCCAATAACTCTTTGCTTTGGCACATGTCCACCAAACACGGTAATAAGTGCCTGACTTATGATTGCATTTCCAACATCTATTTGAAATGTTTTAAAACATTTTTGCTAGTCTTGCTGGTGGCAAGTGCCATCTATAAAACATTTTATATAAATTTTCTTTATAAGAAGTTGACATTGTCAGTTTATAATTTCTTTCCCATAAATTTTGCCATTTTTCTAATTCTATATTATATCCAATTTTTTTGCCCATCTTATCGTTTCTTTAACTTGTTCGCTTTCCATTTTCAAAGTTAATAGAAAATTATAAATTTTCTTAATTAGTTTCTCATCAGAAGTTAATAATATCTTATCAAACAAAGTTTGGTCCTTATAAAATCCATACAGTTTAACATCTTTATCATATCTAACCTGCATTTGTAAATGTGCCCACCATGATAAATTGATACCCTGATTTTCCATTTTTTGTTTAGATTTTAAATTCCCTTCAGAGTTTAGAATATCTCTGTATGTCCAGATTTTTTCAAAATCAACTAAATTTGGGTGTACAAATGCTTCCATTGTTGAAAGCCACCTTGGAATTTTCAGATATATTTTACATTTCCCCCCCCCCATGTTGTTAATAATGCATTTCTTCTATAGTGATTTTGAAAGTCTTTATGAATTTTATTTTTCCCATACCATAAGAAAGTGCGCCACCCCAATTGTAAATCATGCCCCTCCAAATATAACAACCTTTTGTTTCTAAGAATTATCCATTCTTTTACCCATGTTAATACAGATGCTTGATAATATAAAACCCACTCTGGTAAACCAAAACCTCCATTTTCCTTGGCATCTTGTAACATTTTCATCTTAATTCTAGCTTTCTTTCCTTGCCAAATAAAATTCCAAATTAATGAAGTTAAATCTTCAAAGAATTTTTTCTCAAGTTTTATAGGTATTGTTTGGAATAGAAATAAAATTTTTGCTAAAATATTCATTTTCACTGTACCAACTCTTCCTAAGATTGACAATTGCAAGTTTTTCCATTTTTCCAAATCCACTCTTCTTTGATTCAATAGTTTTATATAATTATCTTCTTTTATCGTTGAACATCTTGCTGTTAAGGATATTCCAAGGTATTTAACCTTTTTAACTATTTGTACTTCCATTTTTCTGACATTTGTTTGTTTTATCTGAAAGATTTTTAACTATTACTTTAGTTTTTTCTCTGTTTATTTTCAGTCCTGCTATTTCTCCATACTGTTCTATCTTTTCCAGTAGTTAGGAATCATCTCCAAGGATTCTTCTAAAATAAATACCAAATCATCTGCAAATGCTTGCAGTTTGTATGTTTCACCTTTTATTTCTAGTCCTTCAATGTCTGTATCTTATCTAATATTTCTATTTAGAACTTCCAAGATTAAAATAAATAACTATGGAAATAATGCACATCCTTGTCTTGTACCTTTTCTTATCTCAAAGTTTTCTGTATAATCTCCATTGACAATCACTGTCGATGTTTGTTTATTGTATATTGTTTTAATCATATTTATAAAATTTTGTCCAAAGTCCATTATTTTTAATTGCTGAATCACAAATTGCCAGGAAACCTTATCAAATGCCTTTTGGACATCTAACAATATTAGTGCCAATTGTTTCCCTGGATGTAATTCATAATATTCCAATATATCCATTATCACTATTAAATTATTTTAAATTTGTCTCTTTGGTAAAAAAAAAACCATTTTGGTCTGAATGTATAAATTCAGTTAAAAATCTTTTCAGTCTCTCTGCTATTATTGAAGTAAATTTTTTATAATCCATATTTAATAATGATATCGGTCTGTAATTTTTTATCTATGTCAAGTCTGAATCTTCTAACAAAATGAAATCTAACAAAATGAAATTCATTTGAATTCATTTGAATGAAATGCATTTCCATCAAGCAGGAACTAAGTTTTTTAGTTGCATAATTCCACTGACATTTAGTGTTTCTAACAAAATCAAAGATTGTGCTATCTAACAAAATGAAATACAATGGTGAAAAAAGTAAGGTTCTACATTTAGGCAAGAAAAACCAAATGTACAGGTATAGCATAGGAGGTACCTTGCTCAATAGTAGTAACTGTGAGAGGGATCTCAGAGTCCTAGTGGACAATCACTTCAATATGAGCCAGCAGTGTGCTGCAGCTGCCAAAAAAGCCAACACAGTGCTAGGCTGCATTAACAGAGGAATAGAATCAAGATCATATGAAGTATTAATACCACTTTACAATTCCTTGGTAAGGCCACACTTGGAATACTGCATCCAGTTTTGGTCACCACGATGTAAAAAGATGTTGAGACTCTAGAAAGAGTACAGAGAAGAGCAACAAAGGGGACTAGAGACTAAAACATATAAGGAACGGCTGCTGGAATTGGGGATGTCTAGTTTAATGAAGAGAAGGATGAGCGGGGACATGATAGCAGTGTTGCAATATCTCAGGGGCTGCCACAAAGAGGAGGGACTCAAGCTATTCTCCAAAGCGCCCAAAGGCAGGACAAGAAGCAATGGATGGAAACTAATCAAGGAGAGAAGCAACCTAGAACTAAGGAGAAACTTCCCAACAGTTAGAACAATTAACCAGTGGAACAACCTGCCACGAGAAGATGTGAATGCTCCAACACTGGAAGTTTTGTAGAGACTGGCCAGCCATTTGTCTGAAATGGTATAGGGTTTCCTGCCTGAGCAGGGGGTTGGATTAGATGACCTCTAAGGTCCCTTACAACTTTATTTTATTATTATTATTATTATTATTATTATTATTATTATTATTATTATTATTATTATTATTATTAATAATAATAATAATAATAATAATATTTTGGTATTAAAGTAATATTTGCTTCTGTCCATGTATTTGGGAGTTTAGCCTCCAACAAAAGTTCATTGCCCATGTCTTTCAACGGTTCACTTAATATATCTTGTAAAGATTTATATAGCTCTGCCAGTGGTCCATCTGGTCCCAGTGTTTTCTCATTTTTTTTGTCTTCTTATAGTCTCTGTTATTCCCATAATTGCTATTTTTTCCTCTAGCATAGTTTTAAAGGTTTCTGCATTTTTTGGAGGATTATTTTCTTCCAGATATTGAATCACTTTCACCCTTGGAATTTCTTCTGCATCGTACAGTTTCTTATAGTATTCTTTAATTATCTTTTCTCTTTCTTCATTTTTAAATTGTAGGGAACCTTTTTCATCTACTAAATTATTTATCAGTTTCTTCTCCTTCTGTTTTTTTTCAGTTTGTAAGCTAGCCATCTTCCTTCAAAAATTTATCTGGCAAGGAAAGAGGCATTAGTCTTTTTTACATCTAGTTTCTCCTCTGTGGTCTCCAGCAACATTAATGGGACTGGAGGAATTACACCCAGCCAATTTTTCACCAGAGCTTTGGCTTACAGATATGAAGGCATTGAATCAAACCAATCTGATTTGATCAATTGCCTTGATTTAATAAGGCTACTTTTGCATGTGCAGAAGCTACTTTTATTTGGTGAAGAAAGTGGGGCAGTCACCATGCTCTTCCCTTTAGAAATGGGGTGTCACTGTGCTTCACAGAATTACTTTGGAAAGATTCCTTCCTGGAAGCAAATTGTCCTTTCAAAGGTTTACACAACCCTTGTAGGAGATAAAAGACATGTGTGACTTAAAGGGAAAGGCAAAAGAAAGGTCCTAATTCTCGTATTTCCATTTACATATGTTTTACTGAAATGCTTATATCATGTATGTATCTATTTTTTCTCTTTGTTTTTTGCTTCTTTGTTGTTGGCTTAACTAATTGATAATAATAAATAAAACCGGGGGGGGGGATAAAAGCTCCTAAATTTCATTATATAGAGGAGTGTTGAAAGTACCACATTCAACATGAACTCAGAAAGAAAAAAAAATAGCATAGACAGCAGAAAAATATCAGTGGGAAAGGACAGCACAGAATGTCAGGCACAAATGAGTTTAGGATTAAACTGCAAGTCAGGTAGCTTAACTCATTTACATTTCTACTGAATACCTATCTGAACTGATCTGTTTGACCATCTTAATTTCCTAAAAAAGGAACTGAGTAATGATGTCTCCTATACTAAGCGAAATAAAAAAAATGTACTGGTAGTGGGACCACTGTATTGAGAAAACCCCTAAAGCATTTCCATCAAGCAGAAACTAAGTTTTTTAGCTGCATAATTGCACTGACATATAGTGTTTCTAACAAAATCAAAGATTTATTCTTTGGAATTCCTTCTTTCTACAGCTTTGTCATCATGCTCATTCATTCATTTTTAACTGAACTGTTTGGGAAAATAATAACTCTAAGAAAATACAAATGGATTAAGAACAGTATCACAATACCAGTGCTTAAGCCTCCTTAAATGAGTTGGTTGTTATGGAAAACGTTATGATTTTCTTTAGATTAAAATAGTCTTTCAAATGTATTATGAGTCAAAGTCTTTGGAATAGAACATATTAAAACATGCAGTGGTTATTTTTACTGATTTTTTAAAAAAGAAAACTATATTAGTAGTCAGAAGATAATGGTTATAAAAGTAGGTTGACTGAGTATACATTTCTTAGTAAAATATTGCATTTCATAAATTAAGAACAGCACCTTCTGTAACCACATATTTTGACAGGCAGGCAAGCTTAGTATCTTCTTCATTAAGTTTGCATATACTATGTAATAACATAAGAAAAGGGGGAAAAAGAAAACCCTTGCAACAATAAAGCATACAGTCATCCATGTGTAAATAAAATACACAGGAGCTGAATGAGATGGATCAGATGAACAAATAGATCAAAATTGCTCTAATTCTTGGAACAGTCAACCGTGTTATGTTTTTCAAATGTTTGGGGAATTTTGTTCATACAAAATTATCCCACTAAAGAATCACTGATCTTTCTTGTCTTAATTATTTTAATAAAGCACTTTTCTTGAAAAATTTGTTGTTGTTAGCTGCGAAGTCATGTCCGACTCATCGCGACCCTATGGACAACGTTCCTCCAGGCCTTCCTGTCCTCTACCATCTTCTGGAGTCCATTTAAGCTCACGCCTACTGCTTCAGTGACTCTATCCAGCCACCTCATTCTCTATCGTCCCCTTCTTCTATTGCCCTCAATCTTTCCCAGCATTAGGCTCTTCTCCAGTGAGTCCTTCCTTCTCCTTAAGTGGCCAAAGTATTTGAGTTTTAGCTTCAGGATCTGGCCTTCTAAAGAGTAGTCAGGGTTGATCTCCTCTAGGACTGACCGGTTTGATCGCCTTGCAGTCCAAGCGACTCGCAGGAGTCTTCTCCAGCACCATAGTTCAAAGGCCTCAATTCTTTGGCGCTCAGCCTTTCTTATGGTCCAACTTTCACTGCCATACATTGCAACTGGGAAGACCATAGCCTTGACTATACGCACTTTTGTTGACAGGGTGATGTCTCTGCTTTTTAGTGTGCTGTCTAGATTTGCCATTGCTTTCCTCCCCAGGAGCAAGTGTCTTTTAATTTCTTGGCTACAGTCCCCATCTGCAGTGATCTTGGAGCCCAGGAAAATAAAATCTGTCACTACCTCCATGTCTTCTCCATCTATTTGCCAGGAATTGAGAGGGCCGGATTCCATGATCTTGGTTTTCTTAATGTTAACTTTCAACCCAAGTTTTGCACTCCCCTTCTCCACCCGCAACAAGAGGCTCTTTAGTTCTTCTTCACTTTCTGCCATTAGAGTGGTATCATCTGCATATCTTAGGTTGTTAATATTTCTTCCGGCAATCTTATTTCCAACTTTTGATTCATCTAGCCCTGCCTTTCTCACGATGTGCTCTGCATATAAGTTAAACTGGCAGGGCAACAGTATGCAGCCTTGCCGGACTCCTTTCCCAATTTTGAACCAATCAGTGCTTCCGTGTCCAGTTCTCACTGTTGCTTCTTGGCCCGCATATAGGTTTCTCAAGAGACAAATAAGATGGTCTGGTACGCCCATCTCTTTAAGAACTTGCCACAGTTTGTTATAATCCACACAATCAAAGGCTTTAGCATAGTCAATGAAGCAGATGTAGATGTTTTTCTGAAACTCCCTAGCTTTCTCCATGATCCAGCGTATGTTGGCAATTTGATCTCTAGTTCCTCTGCCTCTTTGAAATCCTGCCTGTACTTCTGGTAGTTCTAGGTCCATATACTGCTGGAGTCTAGCTTGTAGGATTTTAAGCATAACTTTACTAGCATGAGAAATGAGTGCAATGGTGCGATAGTTTGAACATTCTTTGGCACTGCCTTTCTTTGGAATTGGAATGTAAACTGATCTTTTCCAATCCTTTTACTGCATTGTCTTTTAAGATTTTGAATAGCTCAGCTGGAATACTGTCACCTCCACTAGCTTTGTTGTTGCTCAGCTTTCCTAAGGCCCACTTCCCTTCACATTCTAGGATGTCTGGCTCGAGGTCAGTAACCACCTCATTGTGATTATCAGGGACATTAAGCTCATTCTTGTATAGTTCTTCTGTGTAATTTTGCCACCTCTTCTTAATCTCTTCTGCCTCTGTTAGGTCCCTGCCATTTTGGTCCTTTATCATGCCCATTTTTGCATAAAATGTTCCCTTCATCTCTCCAATTTTCTTGAAAAGATCTCTGGTCCTCCCTATTCTATTGTTTTCTTCTATTTATTTGCACTATTCATTTAAGAAGGCATTCTTATCTCTTCTAGCTATTCTCTGGAATTCTGCATTCAATTGGGCGTATCTTTCTTTTTCTCCCTTGCTTTTCGCTTCCCTCCTTTCCTCAGCTATTTGCAAAGCTTCCTCAGACAGCCATTTTACATTCTTGCATTTCTTTTTCTTTGAGATGGTTTTCGTTGCTACCTGTTGTACGATGTTGCGAACCTCTGTCCATAGTTCTTCAGGCACTCTGTCTATCAGATCTAATTCCTTAAATCTATTTGTCACCTCTACTGTATATTTAACAGGGATATGATATAATTCATACCTGACTGGCTTAGTGCTTTTTCCTACTTTCTTCAGTTTAAGCCTAAACTTTGCAATGAGAAGCTCATGGTCTGAGCCACAGTCAGCTCCTGGTCTTGTTTTCACTGACTGTATAGAGCTCCTCCATCTTTGGCTGCAGAGCATATAGTCAATCTGATTTCTGTGTTGACCGTCTGGTGATGTCCATGTGTAGAGCCGTCTCTTGGGTTGTTGGAAAAGAATGTTTGCTATGACCACCATATTCTCTTGACAAAATTCTATCAGTCTGTGCCCTGCTTCATTTTGTACTCCAAGGCCAAACTTGCCTGTTATTCCGGTTATCTTTTGGCTTCCTACTTTAGCATTCCAATCCCCCATGATGATAAGGACATCATTTTTTTGGTGTTAGTTCTATAAGGTGCTGTAGGGCTTCATAGAACCGGTCAATTTCATCCTCTTCAGCACCAGTGGTTGGGGCATAGACTTGGACTATTGTGATATTGAATGGTTTGCCTTGGATTCGAACTGAGATCATTCTGTCATTTTGAGGATTGTATCCCAGTATTGCTTTTCCTACTCTTTTATTGACTATGAAGGCTACTCCATTTCTTCTGAGGGATTCTTGCCCGCAGTAGTATACCTGATGGTCATCTGAATTAAATTCACCCATTCCTGTCCATTTTAGTTCGCTGATACCTAAGATGTCGATGTTCAGTGTTTTCATCTCTTGTTTGACCAAGTCCAGCTTTCCTTGATTCATGGATCTTACATTCCAGGTTCCTATGGAGAAAAAAATCTTTACAGCATTGGACTTTCCTTTCACCACCAGACACATCCACAACTGAACGTCCTTTCAGCTTTGGCCCAGTCGCTTCATTCTTTCTGGCGCTACTAGTACTAGCCCTCTGCTCTTCCCGAGTAGCATATTTTGCCTTTTGGTACTGTCCATAGGGTTTTCATGGCAAAGATACTGGAGTGTGTTGCCATTTCCTTCTCCAGTGGATCACGTTTTGTCAGAACTCTCTGCTATGACCTTTCTGTCTTGGGTGGCCCTGCACGGCATAGCTCATAGCTTCATTGAATTACGCAAGTCCCTTCGCCACGACAAGGCAGTAATCCATGAAGGGGTCTTGAAAAATAGGGTGCAAAAAAACTAAGCAAAAGATATTGGCTCCTGTGTGCTCCCCCAATGTTGAACAAGGGCACCTGCCAAAGAAACCTGTCAGGGCTCTCAACAGAGCAGAAATATTCCAGTCACATTCAAGAGAAGATAAATAAAAAATCCTTACAGATTTCAAGCTCAACAGAGGGAAATCAAGAATACTGGAGGTCAAGCCAGTACATGCTCTCTCCATTTTACTGTTCATAAGCCCTGTTCAAGCCAGCTGCCTGAGTAACAATGTGAACAGCTTGAGATCTTACCAAGAAATGTAAAGAAATATTTATTAGAGATACTTCTTTTTCTAGCTAATATGGTTTTCAGCTTTATGTAATTTCAGTTTTCACCCTACGGCATCAGTAGTATATTATAACTTATCCCCAGCCTTTAATTCTGTTGGTTTGTTTCCTTTGCAGATGCTTCTTATATTTATATAAATATATTTATGCACTTTACCTATTTATGTACTTCCCTTTAAAAGTAATATTTATTACAGATACTTCTTTTTCTGGCTTGTATGGGTTAAACTGTATGCAATCTCAGCTTTTGGGCAATCAGTTCAACAGCATTATTTTAAGCCCTTCATCCTGTTAGTTTGGTTATTTATTATCATATGTCTAATGTACTTGGTTGTTTACAAACCTTATTTATAAATCACATATCCCTAGATTTTAAAGTAGGATTATAACAAATGAAAAATAGACAAAAAGCAAGAACAGTGGCCCAAACAAAATGCAACTACTTTTAAACCACAAAATGTAAAGAATTATTCCTTTTCACCTGAGCTCCAGGGAAAGATAGGATGACGGTCACAGCAGAAAAGTGGCCACGGATATTTTCACACCATAGATCATGGGTGTCCAAACTTTTGGCTTGCCTGGGCTACACTGAGTGAAAACGAATTGTCTTGGGATGCATATAAAATATACGAGGGCAATTTGGAAATAAACCTCCGTTTGGTTATCAATGACAGACACTCACAGATATAGAAATTTTATTATATACATTAGCAAACTTCAACATGACATTACTTTTTGACATAATCGCCATTCAAATTGAGGCACTTATCATAACATCTTACAAGGTTTGAAATTCCTTAGTAGTAGTCGCTCGGCACCAAATCTGGAATATGGGGTGTGTGTGATCAAAAACATCCAAACGAAACTACTTCAAAAGTTCTTGGGTGTGTCTAGTGGTGTGCGGGTGAGCATTATCATGAGCCAACACCACACCGGAAGTCAGCATGCCCCGACGCTTGTTATGGATAGCTCGGCTGAGTTTTCATAACGGTTCACAGTAGACTTCTGAATTGATGGATGAACCACACTCCATGAACCTCACTAGCAGTACTCTTTCGGCATCTTCACATTTTTTTTTAATCCCATTTATATCCTGCCCTTTCTCCGAAGACTCAGGGTGGCTTACAATCTAAAGCACAAATCAATGTGCTTAGCAATAGCCTTCATTCTATGTATATGCCTGCTTATTAGGGCTTTCACCCCCCCAAGCGGCATTATTACAAAGTCAGCTTATTGCCCCCAACAATCTGGGTCCTCATTTTACCTACCTCGGAAGGATGGAAGGCTGAGTCAACCTTGAGCCTGGTGGGACGCGAACCTGCACTAATGGCAGGCAGCTGGTGTTACTTAAGGAGGCATTAGCCCACTGCTCCACCAAGGCTCTTGGCAGGATTTTCTATGGCACCACTTCCAGTGTGGTCTTGGTTCATTATAATGCTCAGCTGTACAACGCTAGACGCACCCAAGAACTTTTGAAGAATTTCGTTGGGATGTTTTTGATCACCTCCCCCCAAGGCCAGATTTGGTGCTGAGCGACTACTACTAAGGAATTTCAAACCTTGTAAGACGTTATGACAAGTGCCTCAATTTGAATGGCGGTTATGTCAAAAAGTAATGTAATGTTGTAGTTTTCTAATGTAAATAATAAAAGTTCTGTATCTGTGTCTGTCATTGATAACCAAACAGAGGTTTATTTCCAAATTGCACTCATATAACATATAAATATCAAACTTCCTTTATTTTTTAAAATCTTGTGGGACCACATTGCTAGTTATCCAGGACCACAGGCAGCCCATGAACCATGGATTGGACACACCTGCCATAGATCATTTCCCAGTAGTGAGGTCCAGAGAAATGTGGAACAGGGATTCTCATTTACTTTTAGGCAAGACGATTATGAACAATTCAGCTATATAATGAATTAGATCCTGGGTGAATGACTTAAAAGATACTCCTACTTGTCCAGATTGCACGGTCAATCTGGACCGTTATAGCTTATTACAGGATCTTCCTGGCTTTTGTTAAGAAAAGCTATGTTCTTTCACCTGATTCTTATTTTCATCATTTTTCAGTATATAGGCAGATTGCCACTCAATAAAGTTTTTAAGATGCAGGACAAACAATACTAACAATTCCAATAAATAAAAAGGAAAAGCTGCACTTATTTAACTACAGTTACACCATACCAAGGCATATATATTTATACCTTCAACTTATTAAAAAATGAATCAAATTTCAAATGAAATTCTTCCTTCACCTCTTTTCCTTTCCCCTACCTCAATGTTCACTTTTATGCATTTATTTATCACATCCATCATAAGTCTCTGGGCAGTTTGCAATATATGATAATAATATTTAGTTAAAATTCCATTTCATTAAGAAACAACCTCAAAAATGGAGCCATGTTTTAGCAATATCATAGCACTGTAATGGCTGCACATTAACTGATATAATAATTAACTGATATAAGATGGAAAAAGAAAGGAGGTGAAAAGAAAGGAAACAGAAAAGAAAAAAAAGAGTTCTCCAGGGCCGCCTGAGCTTATGGCTTGGGCGGCTGAAGGATTGAACTCCCCCGTAGCCTGGGCTGCTCCCAGCTGGCCGGCGCCTCTGCTCCTGATTTCTTGGAGCAGAGCCAGGCGTCTGCGACCACCCCTGCCTGAAGGAATGACTATGGATTAAAGGAGCAGGCAGAGCGATACAAGAGGAAAAGGTGAAGAGGATTATTATATTTTACTCTCCAGCTTGATGGACTTTTTTGGATTATAAATCTGAAGTGAAAGTGCGTCACATTTGGTAAAAGATGGCGGCTAAACCACCCCCTAAAACTCTTCGGAGTGCTGGAACTTCTCCTGTGCAACAATCATTACTGCAGGCGCTGCATCCTCCTGATGTATTGACATCAAAGGACTTACAAGATGCTCTTGAAAAACACACCCAGGTAATTTTGGACTCAATTAATGATAGATTTGTACAGATGGAGGAGAAATTGGAGAAATTGGAGGAGAGAATGGAGGAGAGGATGGAACAGAAGTTCAGAGTGATGAAGGCAGACATCTTGTCTTCAGTGTGTAAAGTGGCTCGCTGTGTGGAAGAATTGGAGCTAGAAGATTTGACTCAAAAGAATGCTATGTTAGAAGCAAAAGTATTGGAGAATGAAGATAAAGTGGAAAAAGAACTGAGTCTTGCTCAATATTACCAGATGCAGTTTGCCATTAGAGTTAGAGGTTTAAAGGAGAATACCAAGGAAGATCTAAAGCAGCTGGTTTCTGAGGCTTTTGAAGTAGTGTTGAAACAGCCAGCATCTGAAATAAAAGGAGGCATGGATAAAGTGTTTTGTGTGAATTCATGGATTGCTAGACAGAGAAAGTTGCCTAGAGATGTGGTGGTATATTTTGCAAAAAGGGAAACTAGAGATGAAGTTATACGAGCTGCTTATGATACTAAAGTTGTGATTGCTAATCAAGAAGTTTTGGTCTTAAAAGAAATTCCTCCAAAGATTTTAAGGAGAAGGAAGGATTTTACATTTATTGTGCAAGAGCTCAAGCAACGAGATATAAGGTTCAGATGGGAGATCCCAGTTGGGTTGATGGTGACGCACGAAGGTAAAAGGTACCGTCTGGTTACTGTGATGCAAGCGCGTGATTTCTATAATAATGTTTTAAATGCAACGCCATTAACACTTCTGGAAGCTGAAAAGGGATCTGGAGAAGGAGTGCATCAAGAGGTCGAAGGTGGTCAGATAGAAGACAACGGTGTTGGAGGAGATCAAGATACAACTTCGTCGGATGATTCTATAGAACAGAGGGTGACGCGTGCTGCTGCAAAACGTTCTAAGAAGAGAAAATAGCAGGATTTGCAGAAGTCTATGGAATTTCTACGACGTATTCATAGTCAAGTATGGGAGGTGGGAAAAGATCTGGGTGTAGACGCAATATATTTTTTATATGTGGTGGTTTTGTGGAAAGGGTGAGTTTTTTTTGGATTAAAGTTTGGTGGAATATATAGAAGATTTCTAAATGGAGGTTAAAGTTTTGTTCGCAATCTTTTTTATTGTATGGAATAATTATAGATGTGGTACTGGAAGAGGAACGGCCGATTACAGAAGAGTGGACTTTAAAGTTTTCTAATTTGGTTGAGGTGGTGAAGATTTTGGTTAATTTGAAAGATTAGTTGTAAGAACGTTATATCATGGAATGGACAAAATGGATGGAGTCTATTTAGGACAAGTATAGGGTTGAGAAGTATTATATAGTATTTGAATAATTCTTTTTTCCTTTTTTTTTCTTCTGTTTTTTTTTTCTCTTTCTATTTTGGGTTTTTTTCTTGTTTTTAATGTATATTTAATATTATTAAGGTTTGTTTTATCATATATAAGCTAGAAAGTGTTTTTTTAATTTTAGTTTTTTATATATATTTAATATTGCTAAGGTTTGTTTTATCCTATATAAGCTAGAGAGTGATGGATTTTAGAATTTATAGTTGTTAGTACATGGTTGCTTATGTTTGCTTTTCTTTTTTTTCTTTTTATATATATACCTTGTATTCAGCTCTGGGAAGTCGGGGGGGGGAGGGGGGAGGGGGGGAGGGGGGGAGGTAGGGGGGGGAGGAGGGAGGGAGGGAGGGGGGGAGGTAGGGGGGGAGGAGGGAGGGGGAAGGGGGGTTTTTTTAAAGGAAAATTGTATTTTAAAACTTTTCAATAAAAAAAAGAGAAAGAAAAACAGAAAAGAAAAAAAAGAAAAAGAGTCAGTCATCCTATTTTGAACACCAATTTCTCCATGTTCAACCATTTATTTTAGAAATCCTTTCCGAGTAATGAGTATTGATTCATTGTGTTAGGTTCGCTTCCTTTATTAAATGAACCATCCAGAAGCAAGATTGTTATTCTTGTTGCTTTTACTGCACCACTGCCTCATAGTAGTTAATCATAATGAGAGTGACTGGGTATCCAACTTTGCAGAATGACTTATTTATCACATTTCTATACCACCCTTCAATACAAACACTGATAAGCTTGTTAAAGCATGACAAGATTAAAGGATTAACTCAAAGAAATATACCGGTAATTAACAATATTTGTTTATTTTTATTTGCTACATCTATCTCTTGCCTCTCCTCCAAAGGTCTCTTCATGGTATAGACTGAATACTTCTTTCATTCACAATTAGGATTCAGATTATTTGCAGGGCTGGATTTGAGGAAAAGTTGGGATATCCCTATAGTCACAGATTTATCCTTTACATCAATTTACACCCTCTGTAGATAAGCATCCTTTTTTTTACTCCAGCATGTTATAAACTGATTTCTGATATTAGGCAAATAATGAAGAGAGGAGAAAAAAAATTAAAGCAATTGTGAGAAACAAGATTAACTGGACAGATTTATCAATCAGTGTAGCTATGTGCATGTTAGGTGGATTTCTGTGATGGTGATCTTGAGAAATTTATTACCAGTTATTTATTTATTTTTATTATCACACATGCATTTGTTCAAATATGTTTAATATGAAGACTAAACAAATATTCAAAGAATCAGAAAGCATTAACCACAATCTAACATAAGGGCCTAATTATGTCACAGCATCAGATGAATAGCAATAGCAATAGCACTTAGTCTTATATACCACTTCACAGTGCTATACAACCCTCCTTAAACAGTTTACAGAATCAGCAAATTGCCCCCAATAATCTGGGTTCTCATTTTACTGACCTCAGAAGGATGGAAGGCTGAGTCAACCTTCAACTGGTGAGAATCGAACTCCTGGTAGTCAGCAGTATTAGCCTGCAATACTGCATTCAAACCACTCCATCACCACAGCTCTGGATTTATTACCATCCTATATTAAGATGATTCTGAGTCTTCCTAGATATTTCAAATGTTTGTCATTTGACATATCTTCAATGTAATCAAAGAGATACCAATAATATAAAACTAATTTAACCATTTTTCCTGTATATAAAACTGGTCTCTTTTTATTTATTGGAATTAGCATATATTTGTTGGTCACATTCATTTCAATAACCCGAGTGGCTTGTATTAATATAGTTATCAAGTCTGCCTTTTAAGGTGATAAACAAGGATGAGCTAGGAACTCAGCCAAAGCAACTATGACACAATGTTGCAAAAGATAAGTAGAATTTGACAATGGTTGATCAGAACTGTGGTTCAATCTCAACCCACTGGTAGGAATTAAGGGTCTTCTCCCACACATCCTGATCTGTTTCCCTTGGTTTTATATCCAAAGTCTTGTTTCCAATTCCACCCCCACAATTAGGAACCTGTGACTCAGAGCTAAAACAGACAAGCCAAAGCTCAGTGTGATATATCTCTTGCTGGGCTGCATAATTTCCTATTACAGGTAATAAATAAAGCAAAGGGAGTCATTTTATTCATATGCAAAATTCCAAAAATCCTTTTTTAAAAAAAACAACAAAACACTATCCTGGATATATAAGTCTAAATTTATAATGTACCATGATGGAATTTTGTGGACTATTTTCCTGTGACAATTAGTGTACCAGAATTGAATTAAGATATTATTGTTTATGGATCCATCCTTATGGATCACGCATTTGTGGCTTGGTGTGCCTGGATTTTGTAAAGTTTTATCTTTTACGGTTTAGTGTGTTGGGTAAACACAACTAATGCTGGGTTTTTTCATCAAAGCAGGCTAAGCAACTATGGTTTAACCTACCGCATGTGTCAGGTAAAGCAAAGAGAAAGTTTCCTTTAAGCTGAGTTCAGCACTTGATGAACTTATGGAAAGGTCCTGTAGTTTTCTTGGGAATATTAAGAAAGTGATTAGGTATTGTTGCCTCTACATATTTATTATCTCAATTGATCTTTTAGCTTTGCTGTTCCCTAGTGGTACTAATCAAGTACTAATTAGGTCTGATCATAGTTACCTTTCTGAGATCAACCAAGGTTTTCTAGGTGTTGTCACATATTTGGGAGGGTTCTGGTAGACATGTTAAACAAAAAGATACAACTTGGTGTGGTTGAAAAATCAATGTCTCACAATGACCTCCTGGGTTTAAAGTGAAGAGAATGAGAAGCTATGGGACTTAACAGAACATTATGTATTATTTTTATGTAAAGTTATAAACTTATAATTAAAGAAAAGGATGTAATGTTACAGGGAAGCAAGGTATTGTGTAATCCTGGAGCTTAGGAGAGACAATGAAAAGCCTTTTAAAATGAAGAGAGTGCTTTTTCTTCCGGTGTATGTGCAAAGACAAGTTTTAAAGTGTGACTTGTTTCATTATGAGTCATCTCTTGAACATTTGATGGATATGAATCAGATGACCTTCCTCTGGCAGCATTTGCTGAAAAGAAGCAAATGCTTCTGATTGTCTAGAAATCTTCAAAGGCAAGTTCTTACAGACATCACGATCATCTCTACCATTTATTGCTTTCCTTTCCACATCAACCTCTGTGAAAAAGTAATGCCCTGTAGCTTGTCCCTCTGGGCTGGAGCAAGTGAGGCTCTTAGAAGATTTATTTTTTCACTAGCCTACAAGTTGAAGGAAGTTGAGGATGCAACTGAGTGGGTTGATAGTAGATGCAATGAAAATTCCAACAAGACTAGTTTTGAACAAATGGTCAATGTCTATTAAGTCTGTAAATTTGAACCTCCAGTGTGATTATGGCAATAAGTGCAGATTTATACTGATTTGTATCAGAATCCTAGATCTAGCAAGTCTCAGGGGATCTGGCAGAGCAGCTTCCAGAAAGCAAGTTATTTAAAACAAATGCCTCCTCTAACCAAGAAAATATTAACCAGAAATGAAGGTCAGAATGAAAATCTTTTCAGGCCTATACATTCCTGGAAAGTGGATATTATAATAGGAAAAATGTACTCTGAATCATTTAGCATACATACTTAACTTTAACTAGACCAGGGGTCAGCAACCTGAAACAGTGAAAGAGCCACTCAGAACCGGTTCCCTCACAAAAGAAAAATACATACTTGCAAGCTTTTTAGATCCTAAAAAGCTTGCAAGTATGTATCCGAATTATCAACCAAAATGTTGGAGGTGTGGTGATGAAGATGCAACATATTTTCATGTATGGTGGACTTGTAAAAAGGTTAAGGCCTTCTGGATAAAAATTTGGTGGAATATGCAGAAGATCTTCAAGCAAAGGATAAAGTTTTGCCCGCAACTCTTTTTGTTGGGAATAATCACAGATGCTACGGCTGTGGACACTAAGTTGATGTTGAATTTAATCACGGCAGCAAGACTTTTAATAGGTCAGTATTGGAAGAAAGAGGAACTGCCGACCATAGAAGAATGGATTTTAAAGGTTTCCGACCTGGCAGAGATGGCAAAGATCTCGGCTTATTTGAAAGATCACTCGCAAGAACGTTATATTATGGAATGGAGAAAATGGATTGAGTATATCCAGAACAAATATAGGGTTAAGAGGTTTCATGTAGCATTTGAATAAGTCTTCCTTCTCTTTCTTTTTTTTATTTCTTCCTTTGTTTTTTTTTATATATATTTAATATCATTAAGGTTTGTGTTATCCTATATAAGCTAGAGAGTGATGGATTTTAGAGTTTATGGTTGTTAGTATATGGTTGTTTATGATTGTTTTTTTTCTATTATACCTTGTATTTAGCTCTGGGAAGTCGGGGGGGAGGGGGGGAGGGGGGAGGGAGGGAGAGGGGAGGGGGAGGGGGGATTGTTAAAGATAAACTGTATGTTAAAACTTTTCAATAAAAAAAAGAAAAAACTGGGAGCCGCAAAAAAATGTGTGCACATGCGCATACATGCATGCATACGCAGAACAGGGTTTGACTGAAGAGTGGAGCCAAGGCGAGATGTGCACCTACCCTGCATATTTGAATTGATTGGTTGAACTTTTTTAGTCCCACTTATTTATTTTTTTTGGACTGCACATGGCAGAGGACTGGGAGCCGCAGGAGACGGCTGAAAGAGCCACATGCGGCTCCGGAGCCGCGGGTTGCAGACCTGTGAACTAGACGAAGCTAGGCAAAATTAAAGGTTCCTTCTATAAAAATATAATTTAATCAAAACTTTGAGCAACGTACATATTATGCCTTTCTCTAATATGCCCATAACAACAGGCCCATAAGGTAAGTTGGGCTCAGAGAGAGAAAGAGCGGCTGATCCAAAATCTCTCATAGTATCCATGGCTGAGAGCAGACCTGAAGTCCATATTTCTATTCCAGACCCTATCTATTATACAAAGCTGGCTTAAATTACACTGACTTTACTATGGGTAAAGGAATTATTAATTGTTCTTCAGCTTGTAGTCAGTCTATTTCACACTCTGTGCTATTGTGGTTATTATTTCCCATCCAGTCTGGCAAATCCAGAAAGTTTGTTTGAGTTTTCATACATATCCTGTTTAAAGTTTAGCTGTATAGATTGCTGGCACACACAATTTATCAGTGCAAAAAAACTGATGATGTTACCTAGTTTGGTAATGAAATGTCTGCAAGAAAACAACCATGCTCAGAGAACACTAAGGATGCCACAGTTCAATTCTGAACTACAAATATTCTCTTCTGTCTGCAAGAAACTAGGATACAACTGAGCCTCTAGATCCATGGTGGCGAACCTATGGCATGGGTGCCACAGGTGGCATGCCAAGCCCTCTCTGTGGGTACATGCACTGTCGTCCCAGTCCCACCTGGGCTTTATAAAACCTTTTCGCTTTAGGTCTCTGCCGCCGTGTACAAAAAAAAGGTTCAATCAATCAATTAATTTAAACTTCTTGTGGGAAAAAAGGTTCTCTCAGAGTTGGAATTGATAGATTGAACTTTTTAGTCCCACCCAGTCTGCTGTTACCACTGCAGCCACGCCCACACAAAGGGTGATGCCCACCCAGCACCCAATGATACATAAGTGGGTTTTGGGTTGCAGTTTGGGCACTCGGTCTCTAAAAGGTTTGCCATCACTGCTCTAGATGCGTGGATTACGTTTTAATCCTTTATTATTTCCTTAATCATGCATATAATTTACATTATGGTCTTACAATATACCCAGTGAAATCAACAAAGGAAAGTAAGGATTATTAAATAGAGTACAGCTGTTGAGAGAATTATAAATAAATATACATTTATGCATGCATATTGCTTTTCAGTGGCTCTTTTCTGAGATTGAAAAATCTTTACTCAATGTCATAATTTCTCCTACAAGAGAGACAACAAATAGTCAAAATGTCTAATGTAACACTTATTCCTCAAAGCATTTAAACTATGAATGAACTGTAACAAAGTGGCTTTCCTTTTTTTATCATTATAGTGCTTCTTTGAGAATCAGTTATTCTTACAGGACTAAAACTGCGTATTCCTGTTTTATGTACAATATATCATTATTTTGGATAAATTGATTGGTTCTTTTTTTCTGCCTTGGATGTTGGTGAAGTGGAAGAGCAATTTTAGGCTCTACAATATGGTGCTCTAATAAGGGATTTGAGTTTGGAAACATAATCCTACCAACAAGGAACAACAAAAGATAAACCTAATTTAAATGACTAGAAATTAAAATTAAGCTCAACAATTAGTATTTAATTCAGGTTACTTGAGAGGTGGTTGTTATTGTGTTCCTGTGAATCATCATAACAAATTGTATTCCTTTTTCAGTAAAAGTAATGTCTGCTGAAGAGAAACTTTTAGTATATCTTAACTGAAAAGGTTGTTCCTCAGAACACTCCCCTATGCCAACTCTGACATTTGTGTCTGGCACTTTCTTAACAGGAGACACTTCCGAGAATACAATGTTTAAGGTGTGACCACCATGTTCTGAAAAGTGTCTCTTGTGGTTATTTAAAACTACAATAAGAAGCTCAAGGCCAAGGTAGCATGACACTGAATGCATCATTAGAAATAACATTGGTTTTTTAAAAAATAAATTTAAGGGAGAGAATGAGTTCAGCTGGGATCATAGAAAAGAGAGGAAAGAGCTAACTCACCCCTTTATGTGGATTAAAATATTTTGATATCACCACCACCACCACCACCACCATTACTCCACCATCATCTTTGATATTTATTTGCTATCTTTTTAGCGCAGCATTTATTGGATTCACTGTAAATGCCACCAATAAGGGAAGGTACAAATTCAGCACGCTGAAAAATCACTCAAGTTAACACCTGCAGTTGTCCAGATAGCTTCCTTGAAAACAATGAGAATTAAAGAAATAAAAGTTTTCTTTGAAAAGAATGGTTTCAGAAACATAAACTGTATGAAACAAACACAAGATAGCAATTCAATAAAAACTGCTCCCTCCCCCCAAAAAGAAAAACCCTCACAACATTTCAGGAGACTTGGAATGCTGTTTCAGATCTTTCTTTATCTTGGAAGCAATATTTTTTATACTTGTCAAGTGCTGCTGAGTTCAGCTTTTCAGGTCTCCTGAAGTTTTCTATTTGAAGGGAACTCATTTTATCCCTGAAATTTACAAGATCTTAGAAGCATAGGTGTCTCCTGGTGCCTCCCAATGTGTAGGTCAGTAAGTTTAGAAAGCTTGACATCCTTGAAACCATACAAGCTTAAATTCAGTAGGGCTATCCTTGCAGTTCCAAGATGTATCGAGATGCTAGAGCTTGGTACTATTTTTCTAAATTTTGTTTAACATTTCCCCCATGGTTCTTGAAAAAGAAATTTAAGTCAACTTGGTTCCCTAGGACTTTTATTGGAGACCCCTAGCCCATTAGGCTTTGAAAGTGTCAGATGTCTTCTTAAGCAGCAGATCTGGAACAATGATCTTCAAATCAGTCTAAGTCTGGTTTTCAGCTTTTCTGCAAATGGGGTATTTGGGGTATATGACAGCTTCCTACCTTTCCCTCCCTCTCCTCATGAAAATTGGAATATGGTCAAGCAGAGAAATCTCATCTTTGATATCTGCAGGAGTTTCTCTATAATTCTTCATACACTAAACTTGAGGTCTGCAGTAATACCATAAAGGCATTCAATTAAATATAATACATTTGGATTCCCAGTTATAGAATGCCTTGTGAGACCTTAGCGCTGTACAGCAATGAGCTTCCACCATTAACCACACTTCCAGAGTGCCTGGGCATTGTGGTTTGGCAACATGTGGAGGGACAGGTTCCCCTTTGTTAATACAATGTGCTGCCACTATGATGTGGACTGAAATTTGTATCAGTTATTAATAAGAATATTTCAATGTCTCTCTATGGTGTACAAAAATATAAACAACTCCAAAGAGGAATTACACAATAGACTATTAAAGCAATATTTACAATAATTAAGAGAAGTTTAAGAAATACTTCTAAAATGTTGATTAGTATCAGATTGGAACATCCTTACAATATAGGGGCTTGGTTTTAATTTACAGGAAGATAAATTAAGCAGATATTAACAACATGCATTTAAAGGACATTTTAAGAACTTGCTGTAAAAGCACAGGACTCAGAATCTCTCGCAGACAATTCACATCTTTTCACTAATGATAACCTCTAAAATGTTTGAGGGTAATTGTGATAATTAAACCAATATAAGGCAATTAGATTAGAAACCAAGCCCTCTAGGTTTCCTGTTTCGTTCCTATTAATACATCTAGGTACACTCTAAAAATGTGAAAAGTAATTCATAATGAGATGACCACAAATTTATCCCACCCACGTTCTTAATTCTTTCATCCCTTTGTCCTAAGGCCTTCTTCAATTAAAATGTTCAGACACATGGTAATTATTATACTAAGTTTAAGACATTCATTTTCACATTTCCCCAAATACTACATTGGCCAGGAGAATGTATGAAAGGTCTTGCTGAATTTCATAAGTATATTCTAGGTTTCAATTATAACTACATAGATAGATAGATAGATAGATAGATAGATAGATAGATAGATAGATAGATAGATGATAGATAAATAAATAGATAGATAATAGATATAGATAAAAAGATAGAGATAATAGATCAATATAGATATAGATATAGATAGATAATAGATAAGAATTTTTAATAAAAGCAATACAAATTTTGAAAGAAAAGAGTAAAGAAAAATAATGTGAAGCAAAAATTTCAAAGAAAGAGAAAAGAAAAATCAAGAAAATGTTTTAAAGAAGCAGCAAAGATAGGTACATTTATATTTTACTCTCAATCTCTAAGGTTACAATATAATTTTTCCCCATAATCTACCATTTCTAATCATCAAACCCATATACCACAAGTTAATATTTTTTTAGCAAAAAGTAACTTTTTCCAGTCACTAATAAATGTGGTTATTGTCTTTTCTTTAATCGAGCAAGTCACCTTTGCCATTTGTGTTGTAATTTTCACCAGCCATTCCTCCATTGTGGGTATTTCAAAGTTTTTCCATTTTTGTGCCAATAATAAGCTTGCAATAGTTACCATTTGGTATAATATTTAAGGCGTCAGGCTAGAACCAGTAAACTGTGAGGTCCAGTTCCACCTTGTGCACAAAGTCAACTGAATTGTTTTTACACAGCTTTAGGAAGGAACCTATTCATAGCCAACAATGAGATCTCAGAGGAACAGGATAAAGAAAGAATGGAAACAGGTACGAATCTTTAAACTAAATAAGATAAAATGATCTCCCAGATTAAGACTCAAGATATTCTAAAGAAGCCAACACTGCTGAAATCTTGGCTTTGGAATAAAAAAGATAAAGGCAGAAGGAGAAAATTGATTCCATAAATATCAGGATATGCACTTTGCAAAAGCAAAGCATGGTTTATATTCAATGGAAGTATTCACCTTTCCTGCAGAATGAAGATACCTATCAGCAGTTTATATCCTTATCGAGCAAAATATGAATGAACAGATAGCAAGGTCAAGAGACACATCATAATCTATGAAAAGAGCGTTATCTATTGTAGAAAGCCCGGTTTAGTGCCTGTGCATGTCAGCAGATGCTATCATGACAATGAGTTTAAATTGCAAGGATTTTGATCTGGGGAAAAAAAATCCTAACAGTAAGATTTGTTCAACAATGGAACAAGCTGCCTCACATAGTGTTGGATTCTTCTTTGTTGTTGTAGTTTAAAAAGAGGCTTGAAAGCCATTTGTCCAAGATGCTACTGTAGTGGATTCATCTATTAGGCAAACAGTTGAAACTGATTATTTTTAAGGTTTCTTTTGGTGGTTACATTTTATGATACTGAAATATTTTGACTGCAGGCAGGACTGGACACTTAGAAGTAAACAAATGTCATTTGAACTTATTTGAATGTATTAAATTAACATGAATACTTCTGTTGATATTGAAGTGGCAGCCAAAGAGAGGTTTGAAAGCTCCTGAACTTGGTCAGTATGTCAGAAGAAGGGTTTTAACTGTTTTGCTTGATTTTCAAGAGACGTTCCCATTAGATGTTCCCGTTCCCATTAGGTAAGCAGAGAAAACTCCCATTATTCACCCATCCACAGTTTTAAGACTTTTTTATGTGGAATAAAATAAAGGGAGATCCTTGAATCGAGCATCTAGAACAACACAAAAACAACACAATGAGGTTGCCCGCATTGACGCTTGCTCCAAAGAAGTAGGTAGCACAAGTGTTAAAAGATGTAAATACTGTAATATCAAATATAAGCACCAAGTCACTGCAAGAAGCAAATCAACTAATATGCAGCTTGGCTGTAGTAATAATTGATCATCTTGGAAGCAAAATCAACAAGGAAGAAAAAAAGCCAAACAGTGTATCATCACAATGAAAAATCAAACCAGAAAATAAGATTAGATGCAAGCATTCAGGAATACCTGATCAAGAAATATCACCTAGAAACAAGGAAGATTAAGGAAGCACTAAAATAATATAGCAAAAATAACTCTAGCCTATATGATGCTGTAATTGCATGCTATAAACAGAATCTTCAACTTCAGCTGAATCAGAAACATTTTTACCAATCCATCAATGGAGATGCTGCAGTGAACCAATCAACAGTTGACAAAGAAAAAAATGATGCAGTTCTGGGCACAGCTGTCACAACTCAAAGAAATGCAATAAGAATGCAGCTTGGATAAAGGAGTGGATAAAAATAAAAGTTGATTAATAGCTTGTAATAACAGTAGAAGTGGTGGGGGAAAGGGCAAGAAAGATCAAGAATTAGTCAGCACCAAGTGAAGATGAACTGTAGGTCTTTTGGTTGAAACATCTGACATCCCACTCATTGTCAAAGAATTTAAAAATAGACTGCAAGGAGGTGAAATTGAAGATTGGTTAACATCTGGCAAAATCTACCTTTTATAAAATGTTTTATGACTTAAAAATGATCAAAAAGCATTTTATAATATAATACAAAATGTCATCAAATGTTTCCTGTGGTCAGCTCCTGATGTTTGATTTTCTATGGCCTACTTTCACCTCTGAAAATCTCCCTAAATTTTCAAGAACTTTTCAGGTACATGAGAAACTTTGCCATTGTTGAAGGCGTTAAGGAATGTGAAATGATGACCCAACAGGTGATAGTATAATATGATAACACAGTAATAATAATAATAATAATAATAATAATAATAATAATAATAATAATAATAATTTAATTTAATTTAATTTATTAATATTTCTATACCGCCCTTCTCCCGAAGGACTCAGGGCGGTGTACAGGGCAAGAATAAAACATAAAGTTACAAAAATTAAAAAGTAATTAAATACATGCCCATAAAAACAATAAATACATTAATAAAACCCCCAATAAAATGATAATAAAAAACCCCAGCAATCCCACCCTCAGGCCAGGCCGGCTTGTTCGAACAGGTATGTTTTCAGATCGCGGCGAAAGGAGCGAAGATCGGGCGCCGTCCGGAGCTCAACCGGTAACTGGTTCCATAACTCCGGGGCGCCCACAGAGAAAGATCTCCCCCTGGGGGCCACCAATCTACATTCTCTGACCGGTGGCACCCTGAGGAGTCCCTCTCTGTGGGAACGCACAGGGCGAAGGGAAGTTGACGCCGGCAGCAGGTGTTCCCTAAGGTACTCCGGCCCCCTGCCATGTAGGGCTTTAAATACCATAACTAGTACCTTGAATCTCACCCGGAAGACAACTGGCAGCCAATGCAGCTCACAGAGCAGAGGTGTGACATGGGAGTATCGGGAAACTCCCAACACAACTCTCGCGGCTGCATTCTGTGCCAGTTGGAGCTTCCGGGTGGTCCTCAAGGGCAGCCCCATGTAGAGAGCGTTGCAGTAGTCTAGTCGAGAGGACACGAGCGCGTGAGTGACCGTGCATAGATCATCCCGGCTTAGATAGGGCCGCAACTGGTGCACCAGGCGAACCTGGGCGAAAGCCCCCCTAGTCACAGCTCCTATATGGTCTTCCAGGGTGAGCCGTGAATCTAGGAGGACTCCCAAGTTGCGAGCCCTATCTACGGGGGGTAATAATTCACCCCCCATAGCGAGAGGTGGAATGTCCGAATAAACCCGGGATGAAGGTATGCAAAGCCACTCAGTCTTGTCGGGGTTGAGTTGAAGTCTGTTCCTCCCCATCCAGACCCGAACCGCCTCCAGGCAGCGGGACATCACGGTGAGGGCATCACTGGGGTGGTTTGGGGTCGAAAAGACCAGCCGCAGGAGATGATGATCGGTCCACAACAGCCACTCCCCCACCCCTACCCTGAGCCCGAGGCCGGTGCAGCACCCGGAAACCTGGTGGGCAAAGATCAACCAGAGGAATGCCGCCCTCTGGGCCCAACCAAGTTTCCGTGATGCAAGCCAGGTCCGCCTGCTCACCCTCGACCAAATCACGGACGAGAGGAGCTTTGTTAACGACCGACCTGGCATTCAAGTACACCAGCCGGAGCTCAGGAGGCTGCACATCCTCACTCCCGGGACCTCGGGGCGGAACCAGAGGGTCGGAGTGCCTCACCGCTTGTAAGCAGTGGAGAGACCTTCCCTGAGATCGATACGACCCTCTGTTCCTACACCTGCTGCCATTCCCTAACGTCGTGGGAATGGGTAATCCCACGACTGGCCCTGGAGCCCCAGAAGCAACCGACCCCCGCTCCTCCCCCCCGTGATCCGCCTCGGCACTGGCCTGAACAGAGGTTGTTGGACTGCCCCCCTTGTCCAAACAACCAAAAGAAGAACCCTCCCTCCTCCCTAACCCCCGAAAAAATTTCGACAAAAAACAAACCAGGGGCCTCTTGTTAGGTTTACGTCGGAGGCCCGTACCCGTGCCCAGCCATCTCTCAGGGTCCCAATAAGTGGGCCCTTCCTCGAGATTGTACTCGGCTGGAAAGGCGGGTCGCCCCCAGGAAGGGGGAGCACCCCTGAGGGCGAGCAAGTCCGTAGAGGAATACCTAAAACAAGGCAGAGGAATACCTAGAGGAATACCTAAAACAAGGCATAAGAGTAGTCCAGATAATAATAATAATAATAATAATAATAATAATAATAATAATAATAATAATAATGTAGATAATGAATATTATATAGCAATGATGATGTTGTTTTGTATGTAATAATTATAACAGAAATAAAGGAAATCTAAAGTAGAACATTGATGAAACAGATTTAACTTTAAACTATGGTTTAGTGATCTCTAATTTATAATATATTTAATATAATATAATATTCTCTAGTACTATGTGTAAAGGAGAGACACAAGAATGATTTCCATGAAAAAAACGTATTTAACTGGTTCTGATATTTTAAAATGTACAGACGTTAGTGGGCACCAAGTATATATATATGTGTGTGTGTGTGTGTGTGTGTGTGTGTGTGTGTGTGCGTGAAGTTCACTTTTATTTGACTGGAAAATTAATTTCTTCCAACAAAAGTAGGAGACCAAGGTCAGTAATGCTGAAATTCAGAATGATCTGAAATTGGTAAAGGGTGTTAATAATAACAACAAATGTTTTTTTAAAAAAAATATTCTAAATAAGAGGGAGAAAAATGAATCAGTATGCCAGCAACAAAACACTAATAGATAGCAAAGAAAACACAGAGCTAGTAAACTTATTTTTCGGTTCTGTTCTCTTCAACAAAAGCATATACGTTCCAGCAGGTAACTATGAAGAGCTGTACTGAAGCCTGAGATTAATATAAATAGGATCAGAAATATCTACTTTCTATGAAAGAATTTAAATCTCCAGAGTCCAATGAATTACAACCTAGAGTATTGAAGAAAAATGCTCATAGATCTGATCCAAAACTTTATGTGTTGTTTTTCAAAGGCTGAAATGCCAGAAAACTACATACTTGCAATCACAAAAAAGGGAAAAGCAAAGTAATATTCTAGCATGGACCATTAAAAAAAATCCATCTATAAGCACCTTGGAAGCAATGTAGTAATAACCACACATCAGCATGGATTTGTCAAGAAAAAAAAAACTTATCCAACAAACATATTTTTTTTCAGTTTTAACTTTCTGATTAGATTATTGGAATGCTATAATTAAAATTTCTTTTCTTTTTGCTCCACTTGAGAAGGTACCTCATTTACATAGCTTACATTATGTATGGCATTACAACATGTCATTATGATAAAATTATCTTATTAGCAAACATATTTTGGAAGGCTGGTTGGCATGATAAGAGCATAGCTGATTTAGAAATGAAACTCAGAGTTGCTCATAACTGTTTCCTCATCATAGTGAAGTGAGAAGCTGTGTTAGATGCCATAAAGTACATTCCTATATTTTTTAACTATAAATTTTATTAATAATATGGATGAGGAGATGGAGGGAATGCATATCAAATATTTCAGGTGACATAAACTTGGGTGAAACACTTAAGTGCAAACATTTTTCAGTTAGAAAACAGTAATTGAATGCATAGTTATAGGAAAGGAGCACCTGGCTTGGTAATAATGCTTGTGAAGAAGATGTCGGACATAATAGTTGGTTACAAACTATACAGGAATCTGCAGCTGAAAAAAGACAAATGCAGTTTTAGGCTCCATCGACATATGGATGGTTTTGAAATAATGGGGAATGTACAGTTGCACTTTATTCTGTGTTGATCAGACCCTCAGTCCCAAAAACTTTTTTTTTCACCACACAAATTGGAATAAGTTTAAAGAAATGCAGTGAGGATAACCAGCAACCTGTAAACAAAGTCCTGTGAAGAGAAGTTGAAGAAATTAAGAAAGTTTAGTTTCAAGAAGAGAGAATGCATAGAGAAAGGTTGCAGGGGGGAGGAGGGCGGGAAGGGAAGGGAATATGATAGTACTCCTCAAATATCTGAAAGAATTTCACACAAAAGAAACTCAAGACCTTTTCTCCATCAGTTCAAAGTTCAGGACAATAAATAATGAATTAAAATTAGAGTGGATCTAATTGGTCAGAGAAGGATTAGGCTCCCCTTTGCTGTGTGTTCATGCAGATGCCAAATAGCCATCTGTCAGGGATGTTTTAATTTAGATTTGTGCCGGCAGGAAGTTGCACTTAATGCTTAAATGCCTCTTTATAGTTCTATGATTCTGTCATTTCTTTTTCTGCACAAGTATGGTATTAAAAAGAAGATTATTGCTGTTGCTATTTTTTTTCTTAATAGAAGAATTTTTAGTTTGTTTCTTCTGGGACTAATTAAAAAAATCCACTATCTATTACTGGTTAGCTATTTAGTATGAGTAAGTACATGGAAATAGTTGGATCCCTATTATTATTATTATTGTCAGTATATTCTGTCTGCTTTAACTAAATAAGTACTTGTATTATGAATTCACAGTCTGGCTGCAATATATATATATATATATATATATAACCTTGGAACTTACTTACCTATTTATAAAACAGCAGTGAACTTAAACCTTGCAACAATATTGAGAGATCAACTAAAATGAAAGTGTAATATGTTGAATAATGAACATTAAGAAATACAGTAATTCCGGGATATTTGGCTAATGTAAATAAGCAAAAATAATCAGAGAAAAAAATAGGGCAAAATTCTTCAAGATCCACCCCTCAATGATTTTGGCATGATACTTTTTGTATTGCTTCATCTTATCACACATTTATAACTTAGTAAAAATGGCATACCATGTTTTTCCCAATATCTGTTAATACTGGATAATCAGATTCAGTCTTTTACAAATTATCTTGCAAAACCTGTTCAGAAATGTAGAAAAGTCTTTATAGAAAACAATATAAAGTCTTTATAGAAAACAATATAAATTAAAATATATAAGCAAAAATATATAAATTAACAAATTAAGTCAACTGGAGGGTTGGATTGAAACACTGTAAATTAGATGAGGCAACTCATTAGACCTAGTGAAGCACATATGCATTTTATAGGCCTTCCGGCTCCCTTTTAAGTACCAGTTCCTAGACTGGTTTGACCGAAACTGTAAAAGATCAGCTGTGGTTGCTTTCAGTTTGATCACAGAGACATCTGAATTCTTCCACTTAAAATTCTTGTTTCTAAGTAACATGTACATTGAAATTATATGCAAAATATTGTTTCTTAATCTCAAATTACTGACCTTTACAGGTAGTCTTTCACAAAGTTTGCTTTAAGTTAAAATTGGTTAACGGTCCGAAAGCCGTTGTAGAAGACATCTCCTTTCTGAAGTTGGGTTGTGATGGAGCAGATTCTGTTACACTGATTTTTCTCAAAATGGTACAGAATTTTGCAATTATCATGGGCTGAAGATGGGCCAAAGCAAGAGCCCTACTGGACTTTTCAGTAAAAGGTGATTTCTCATGTCCAAGAGCTTCGATTTGGGAGACCATGCAGTTTATTTTCAAATTCTGTTCTTGTCCATATGGGGATATATCAGTAGACTTCAGTCATGAAAGTTTATAAGTCCTGTGATGATAATTAAAATAATACGGTAACTATAATTTCACATCTCCAAAGGAACAGCACCATGTTGTGATGGAGGGGCCTGTGTACTCTACTAATGCTAAGGGATATGTTGAACAGTGCCTGTATTGGAACTCCCTATATCAGACATGTCAAACACAAGGCCCGGGGGCCGGATCCGGCCCGCGGATTGGTTTCATGTGGCCCGCGAAGCCGTCCTGGAAACAGTGAGGGAACGGCCCCCACTGCCTTGGCCCTGGCCCAGAGACCCTCCTTCCACCAGAGACCCTCAGATCTGTCCCACTCCTGCCCGGGCCCCCATAGGCACCCTTGATGCCAACGATGTAGAGCTGGCCACGCCCACCCAGTAGGCCTTATGCACTCTAGCCACGCCCACCCAGTAGGCCACGCCCACCCTGGCCATACCCACCCGGCCCCCTGAGGGCAACCGCAATGCTGATGTGGCCCTCAATGAAATTGAGTTTGACACCCCTGCCCTATATTCTTAGATGCTACTTTAATCATTCTTAGGTCCTTGTTTAAGACTTGAATTATTAGGTTTCCATCAATCTTAGATTGAGAATCTAATTGTAGATTACCCACACATAATAATTCCCACTTATCTTACAATAATATTAAGTAATCATGAAAACATTTGTAACATTTGTAATAAATAATATACTGATTCCACTGTCAGCATCAAGTTCAGGTTCATTCTGTGCCCCTGTATGGCTTAACAGCCGCTGCACTGGTAAGTTAGATGCCAGACTCAACAACATCATGAGGATTTTAAGTGGATTTATTAAAACTGAAAAGACAAGAAAGATGGAGAGATATGCAATGTCTGTGTTTCTTAAACGTCAAGATATTTTTATGAAGCTTTACAATTTATGTGGCAAAATCCCTGATTTACTGGAAAAAGGACCACCCTAAACTTGGTCACTGGAGTCTTTACCAATAGTTCAATGAATTAGACTGTTGGGCAACTATAGTAAATTTCATAAGTTCTTATCAGAAAAGGAATCAAGTAGAAGTGGAGAGTTTAATACTCGGAGTAGCCAGTTACAAACTAGACCAGTGGAAGTGTTTGACTGCTTTTGTGCACAATATGGCTAAGCACATCCTTTGACAGTTGGCATCAGGGTTCCAAATTGGCACCAAGGTTAGAGGTGAATTAATGTCCGCTCTTTCCAAGACATCTCTCCAGCAGAGGCTTCAGATAACATGCAGTCTATCTTCTCTTAGAATAGGTGATGAAAACTTAAGAAATGCTGCAACAAAAGAACAAAAAGCTTGCCTGATTTCCTCATAGCTTTCTTCTAGGTGGATGTGAAAGGGACCTGGGGTGGGGAAAGGAATCTATTTTCTTTCAGAATTCAATTGTATTTGTGTCTTCTGTTAGGATAGGAATACTTCATTCTCAGCAAATATAGCATAATGTGGAGGTACGTCTTACTTGTAATCCATAAATTTAGCAACTCAGTTGTCTGTGTCAGTTTTAAACTCTGTTTATTAAGTGTCTATGGATTCAAGAATATGAATTTCTCAAACATTTTAACCAGATGATTGGTTAAATCATCAGATATGATAGAAAAAAATTTTATGCAACAAAAGTTGCTTGCATTCCTATATCCACCAAACCTTGTGGAGCTTCCTTTGGAATAAACTTGTGTAGGCTTGCATTGTATTGTGATGGTTATAAATGCAATCATCTCCTCTGTTCTGACAAAATATAGAAGAAATTGTTGTACCTGCCCAAGTAAGAGTTAAGGATGGAATTTTACGTGACTTTTTTTGTGCAAGGAAGAGTTAACATTCAGAATGCAAGCAGCGAGAAGGAAACGTAATATAGAATCGAGAGAAGGAAGTGACACTGGAGATTGTATCAAATGTCCTTAAGAGCAGGTTATATCACAAGACCCATCATGTTCCACAGTGCTGAATGTTTAATAATTGGAGCCTGAAACTTTGAAAGGAGGAAGAAATCACAGTAAGCATCTTCCAGAGGTCAAGGAGTCAGGATTTATGTCTCACCTCTGAAAGATATCTATGATTATTGGCCATAACTTTCCTTTTCAGGCCAATCATATGTTTTAGTAACCTTGGGCAACCAGTTTTATAAACAGATTATGTAGTCCAGTGGTGGGATTCAGCCGGTTCACATCAGTTTGGCAGAACCGGCAGCTAATTTTTTGTTGCCCAGGCCCAGAACAGACTTCTGGAAGTGACATCCACACAGAGAACTGGTTGTTTACATATTTGAATCCCACCACTGATGTAGTCCCATGGAACTGAAGAAAGCTCCAATCCATTTATTCTTTTCCTTTCCTCAGTTGTTGGCAGTTTCTCTTTGTCTGTCACAGTTTTGGGAGTCTTTTTGTCTTAGCTTAAAAGATATTAGCTAGCTACTCAGAAGGACTGACTACAGTGGGGGGATTCAGCTGGTTTGCACCACTTCGGCAGAACCAGTAGCTATTTTTTTGTTGGCCAGGCCCAGAATGGACGTCTGGAAGTGGCATCCACACAGAGAACCAGTTGCTCACATATTTGAATCCCACCACTGGCTGACTGTAGCCCATTTCCTTCTCTTTGTGTGGGAAACATGAAAGTAATTCTCAGAATTTTGTGCCTTGCATGCACAGCCATAAGTTATCCTAAAGAGGAAAACAACAATCAGTTACCTTCTCTGTTGATCTATCCCTTGGATATGTCTATGGAAATTCTCAATCATCCAGGTTATGGTTGTCTCAAAGGTCAAAAGGCAACTGGACTTTCTTGGGTTTTTTTCCTTGAAAATGTTTCACTTCTCATCCAAGAAGCTTCCTCAGGAACTGAAGAAGCTTCTTGGGTGAGAAGTGAATTGTTGTCAAGGAAAAAAAGCAAGGAAGCCCAGTTGACTTTCAAAAAGCACCTTTGGGTATCCCATGTGCAGTCTTTCACTGAAGGAAAGGCAATGCATTGTGTTCCCGATATATTTTGGGTAGTGGGGAGCATAAGAGCAACTTTGGCTGAATAGCAATGATGTGACTTCTGATTTACAGTGACTGGCATGATATTTAGGTTTTATGTATTTTGGAGCCTTTTAAATAAAAGGATTGTAACAAGGACAACATATTCTTGATGCATACAGTGTTTAATATATGATATTAAATAAATATGATATTTATTCACAGACATTGCTACACATGCCATTAACAATGTTGTACACACAGCTGTGCAAAATAATGTGCTTTTAAAATCATAAGAACAGAAAAGTAACCAGATACCTTGGCATTATTCCATTATGCCAGTGGCAATAGAGGAGGGCTCAAAGCCAGGTGTTAAAATCAGGAACCTGAAATTCTTTGAATAATATGACATGATACATGCTGAGAAGCTGTAAGGTAAAATGGATCATACAGGTCAGGGATCTTCAACCGTGGCAACTTTAAGACTTGTGGACTTCAACTCCCAAAGCAGGCTGAGGAATTCTGGGAGTTGAAGTCCACAAGTCTTAAAGTTGCCAAGGTTGAGGACCCCTGATGTACTGTAGGTGATACTTCAGAAACCAATGTGCCTGAGGAAAAAAGCCCCCAAACTACAATCAATCAAATGCCTCAAAATAGGAAGAAAAGACATTAAGGAAACTACTGGAGTGGTGCTGAATTCACAATACTAGATGTGATGATAGACAAACTTGTGTTCCTTACTATCATTCAGGTAAAGATTGCAACGTTTACAAGCAAGTGTATCCGAGGTATGTTCATTAAATTTTTTGAAAATTTTGTTTGGAAAGTGGTGAAATACTGCAATCTATTTCATATTAATATGCATATTAACATGCAATACTAATATTATAATATTACTAATATTTCATATTAACATGGTTATTAACATGCAATACTAATATTATAATACTAATATTTCATATTAACATGCATATTAACATGCAATATTGGAATTCAACATTATGGAAGCACAAGCAATAGAATACAGTCAAACTAGAGTCTTGGACTTTAAGAGAACTAATTTCAATAAACTTAGAGAGAGCTTGGGAAGGATTCCATGGATGAGAATCCTCAAGGGAAAAACAATTCAAGAATCTTGGGAAAATTTGAAAAGTGAGATAATAAAAGCCCAGTCTAGCACAATACCAACAAAGAGGAAACCAACATGGCTGCATAAAGAACTCTCTGATAAATTGAAAGATAAAAAGAACAAGTATAGAAAGTGGAAAGATGGGCACATAACTAAGTCAGAATATCAGCAAATAGCCCAAGCCTGCAAAGATGAAGTGAGGAAAGCTAAGGCTCAAAATGAACTAACGCTTGCGATCAAAGTCAAAAATAACAAAAAAAAGCTTCTTCCAACATGTAAAAAACAAGAAAAAAGTGAAGGAAATGATTGGACCATTAGTGGGTGACAGTGGCAAGAAGGTGGCAAGCAACAGGAAGAAAGCAGAACTCTTTAAGTCGTTTTTTTCATCTGTCTTTACATAAAGGGAAAAAAACAGACCAACCTACCAAAACCAGTGCCATAAAAAACAGAATAGAAATGCAAGTTAAGATAGGCAAGAAAATGGTAAGTGAGCACCTGTCCAGCCTAGACGAACTCAAATCACCAGGACCAGATGGATTACCCCCCAAGGTTCTCAAGGAACTGGCGGATGTGATCTCAGAACCACTGAACTATATTTTTCAAAGATCCTGGAGCACTGGGGAACTACCAGAGGACTGGAAAAGAGCTGATATAGTTCCCATCTTCAAAAAAGGGGAAAATGGATCCAGGAAATTACAGACCTATCAGCCTGACCTCAATACCTGGGAAGATTCTGGAAAAGCTAATCAAACAACAAATCAGTGAGCATCTAGAAGCAAACAAAATCATTACTAAAAGCCAACATGGGTTTGTCAAAAACAGATCATGCCAGACAAATCTTATTGCATTCTTTGACCAAGTGACAAAATTAGTGGACCAGAGGAATGCTGTGGATATACTTTACCTGGACTTCAGTAAGGCATTTGATAAAGTAGATCACAACCTACTACTTGATAAGATAGAAAAATGTGGGTTAGACAGCACCACCACCAGATGGATTCATAGCTGTCTGTCTGGCCGTACTCAGCGTGCGGTCCTCAATGGAACCACATCTACATGGAGGGAAGTGTGTAGTAAGGTGCCCCAGGGTTCTGTTCTGGACCTAGTGCTCTTCAACATCTTCATCAACGATTTGGATGAATGGATAGATGGGGAACTCATCAAATTTGCAGATGACACCAAGCTGGCTGGAATAGCCAACACTCCAGAAAATAGGCTTAAAATACAGGAGGATCTGGACAGACTTGAACACTGGGCGCTATCTAACAAAATAAAATTCAATGGTGAAAAAAGTAAGCTTCTACATTTAGGCAACAAAAACCAAATGTACAGGTATAGTATAGGAGATACCTTGCTCAACAGTAGTAACTGTGAGAGAGATCTTGGAGTCCTAGTGGACAATCACTTCAATATGAGCCAGCAGTGTGCTGCAGCTTCCAAAAAAGCCAACACAGTGCTAGGCTGCATTAACAGAGGGATAGAATCAAGATCACGTGAAGTATTAATATCACTTTACAATGCCTTTGTAAGGCCACACTTGGTATACTGCATCCAGTTTTGGTCACCACAATGTAAAAAAGATGTTGAGACTCTGGAAAGAGTACAGAGAAGAGCAACAAAGATGATTAGGGGACTGGAGGCTAAAACAAATAAGGAACGGCTGCTGGAATTGGGTATGTCTAATTTAATAAAGAGAAGGACTAGGGGTGACATGATAGCAGTGTTCCAATATCTCAGGGGCTGCCACAAAGAAGAGGGAGTCAAGCTATTTTCCAAAGCGCCCAAAGGCAGGAGAAGAAGCAATGGATGGAAATTAATCAAGGAGTGAAGCAACCTAGAACTAAGAAGAAACTTCCTGACAGTTAGAACAATTAACCAGTGGAACAACCTGCCACCAGAAGCTGTGAATGCTCCAACACTGGAAGTTTTTAAGAAGAGACTGGACAGCCATTTGTCTGAAATGGTATAGGGTTTCTTGCCTGAGCAAAGGGTTGGACTAGATGACCTCCAAGGTCCCTTCCAACTTTACTATTATGATTATGATTACAACAAAGCAACAACTGGCTGGCACAGTTTCCTGTGTCCGTTCCAAATGAGAAACCAACACCTCCGTCCATCAATACTTCTAGCAGGTACTCGGTTGAGGTTTCTATCTTTTTTTTTTCAGCAATCCCGAACTATATCTTTCATCATGTGCCAGAAGTACACACCGTTGAAGAGATCAAATGAGGATAGTGTAGCACAAGTGAAATACCAGCGGTATTCATCTTAATGGAATGGATTTGATATGCCATGTGCATTTTCAGAAAAGTTTAGTAAGGACAAGATGTCATTACATATGCCTAGAGGAAATAATACACACTAAGTAAAGATTGGGCAGACATTAGACTTGTCTAATCACTATTACTTCTTTCTCTTTACTTATTTACAGTACTGTGCTATTTTTTAATTAATAAGTGCCTCCAAAGTGGTCCATGCGAAAAAAGTTAAAAAGTAAATACGATAAAGTAGAATATAGGAAAAAAGCCAAACCAACACAAATAAATAAAATAACCCCAAAGTTAATTTATAAATAACAATAATTAGAATAGATAATTAAAACATTGAGAGAGAAATTAAGAATGCAACGTGGGCAAAGAAATAGATTTTTATCCCCAGTGAAAAAAAATACTGGATTGAATGACAATTCTAACTCTGTATTCTTTCTCCTTCTTTTTCTTCCTTTTTCCTTTTCTTTTCCTTTTCTTCCCCTTTTTAATGTTTTATTAGAATCCAGTGTCATAAAAAAAGAGTAGCATTAAACAACAGATGCTTTGATGTAATTACCAAGATAGGCGGACTCATGTGGAATCACCTTGGGCAGAACCCTCTCTTTAGTGGCCCCACGACTGTGGAACTGCCTCTCCATCAGTTTACAGTTTTCACTATCTTTGAATATGAAATAATTGAAAAGTAATGTAAGAAGCTGGTTTTGCAAATTGGCATTCTTTTTTGAAGTTCATTTATGTTTGTACCAATGGCTGTTTTATCATTATGACACTGTTGGTTTTCTTTTTGTTTATTAATAGGTTCATTGTTTTAGTTATGATTGACCAAACTTGTTAGTTTACATGGGTTGACTTTGCTGGATTAAGTGGGTGCAATTACAAAAAAAAAACTTAAATAAACAAGAAAAATCTGTTTCTACAGCACTTGAAGCTATAGAAAATATTCAGAATAAAATCTAATATTTCTTACTTCCATGCTTATCTTGAATTTTCACAGCCAAAAGTTGTCACAAGCCGAGGGGTTGTAATTTTACTGAACGTAACCAAAGAGTTAAACTCACTGAACTGTTTGCAATGTGTAAGAAGATAAATTGCACTTGAGAGTGCTAACTGCAAAAGAAATGAGATAGTGTCTATTTAGTTATCTGGGCAGTATCAAATGCTAAGGTGTAGTAACTGGCAATCAATACCTGTAATCTGATGAGTATGTAATTGTATCTGCAGTCTGAATTGGATGAATTTTTTTTCCAACATAGTTTAGGGTTTGTTTGCTTTTTTAAAATTATGCTGAAGTACAATTACTAATCAGTAAAAAAATATGACATGCTTAATGAGTTTGGGTAATGCAGCTTGGAAATAAATGAAGACATTGCAGACATGTAAGTAACGGGTTCAGACTTCCAGGCCATTATATGTGATAGGAACCTGGATGACAAGAGCCCAGTGTTGTTTCAAGGCAATACTTTTTTCAACCCAAAGAAGAGGGAAAGGGCTTTGTCCATAGATCAGAGCTTGCATAGGAATTAGCATTTGTCATTGGATAAAATAGAGAGAAGGATGCAGAAATACAAATATATGTTACTTGATTATTAGTGCAATTAGCACAAATATAAAGAAAGCCTGAACCAAACTTTCTGTGAAAAAGTGGACATTACTAAGGATATTAAAATGACTGCCAACGGTGCTTAATGTCTACATTTAAAGGGGCAAAATCTGCTTTCATGATTTAAGGTCAATCAGATTTCAAATGTTCCTTTTTTTAGAATGCCCAATAGTCTATCACTTAGAAACCTGAAGCACTTCTTCTAGCACCAGCAGGCCAAAAGTATCGATTCCACTAATTTGATTCAGATTGCAAAAATTTGTAAGAATTAGAACAATTTTTAAAATTATTATTATAATAAATTAGAATAAATTTTCTCTTTTATCTCCTTGAACTGCCTATACACATTTTATACAGCTGCTCTGCAAATTCCTTCCTTCCTTCTTTCCTTCCTTCCTTCCTTCCTTCCTTCCTTCCTTCCTTCCTTCCTTCCTTCCTTCCTTCCTTCCTTCCTGTTTTAGTTGTCCAAATGAAATTAGATTATCCACACTTTCTTATTTGATGTACAAGAGTGTCTTATCTTTTTCAGAGACACAATCCAGAGCTTTGGAAGAGCCAAATCTCTTTTACTTACTTTTCAAATTATTCAATCTATCTTGGCCCCTGTCTCTGAAGTAAGAGCTGGAAAAAATGGGATTCTGTTCTCCCATTGTTTATCATAAGAAAAATACAAATGCAAACAACACTAACATTTCCATGGGGACTCTTTGATTTTCTTTAGGTAGTTGAGAAGTGCTTCTGAAGTTTCTTCTTCTCATAATGAGACAAAGAAAAATGATTTTTAGACATGTCAAACTCGCGACGTCACGTGACATCATGTGACGTATCAGAACTTTTTCCCCATTGCCGGCAATGGGGTGGGCATGGTTTCCTCATGATGCGTCTGGCCTGCGGGCCAGCAGTTTGACACCCCTGAATTTGTGCCATCCCTTTTAACATAATCTTAAACAGCTTTCGCAACTTAATGCATTTCAAAGTTACCAGAATTCCCAGCCAATGTGGTCAGTAGTACGTTGATACTGTTTGGAGGTATTGGGCTTGAAACTATGTTGTATTATTGAATATGGCTCCCATATGTATATAAGAGAACTGGGGTCAGGAGGAAGTGACCTAAATATGAAATATCCAGAACCTATATTTTAGATCAGCAACTGACCCAAATTCAAGTCTTTGAGTATGGCACTCAAATTTCCAAACAACTTAGAGCCAGGATACCCTTCACACTGCTTTCCTGTTATCATATACTGTATACTGGTTATCATAAATGATTGAGAGCTGCTGAATGCCATCTGATGGTTATTCAGAGGAAGACCTTCATTGTGGTGGTAAGTTCATGCTCTCCCCTCTGAAATGTAGAGGCACTTCCAAATAACAACTTTAGACCCTTATGGAAAAATCATATATTGACCCAGGACATCCTAGTATGAAGTTTTTCCCCTTGTCTCACCCCATCTATCCAGTTAATATGTTTTACTGATTTTTGTTTCATACTCTTTTACAATATTACTTTATTATATATATCTAGTTTATATTTAGGGACACGGTGGCTCAGTGGGTTAGGACGCTGAGCTTGTCAATCAGAAGGTCGGCAGTTTGGCAGGTCGAATCCCGAGTGCCGTGTGACAGAGTGAGCGCCTGTTACTCGTCCCAGCTTCTGCCAGCCTAGCAGTTCGAAAGCACGTAAAAATGCAAGTAGAAAAATAGGGACCACTACGGTGGGAAGGTAACAGCGTTCCGTGCGCCTTTGGCGTCTAGTCATGCCGGCCACATGACCACGGAGACGTCCTCGGACAAGCGCTGGCTCTTTGGCTTTGAAACGGAGATGAGCACCGGCCCCTAGAGTTGGAAACGACTAGCATGCATGTGCGGGGGAACCTTTACCTTTTTTAGTTTATATTTAAAGTGCTTTGAAATACTTAGGCAAGTATATTACGCAAATACTGTAGATTAAACAAATAAACAAATTATTTCATTATTGGCTGGTCTGAACACATTGCTATGTCAAATACTAATATAATTTTAAATATGGAAATAATCATTCTTGTTCCCTACATAACAGGATATCTGAAACATTTATTTCGTCAATATGTGAGAAGTGCTTTGAATAATCAAAAGCAACTTATAGAGCATCTAATTTCATTAGCACATTGTGTTCTGTTACCTAAAAGGTTGAACTGAAATCACATAGGTAATCCAAATATTTCAGCTGTATGTATCTATCTGTTTTATTATACATCTGGTAGAATGAATTCAGTTCAAGAGAAGTGTTTGCCAAACTTGATAGCTAGGATATTCATATAACAGAAGCTTGAATAAAATTTGACATAAAGGACATTCACGTAATCATATTTACCATGATTGATCTCCTTTAAAGTTTTAACTAAATTTGGATCTAATTCTTCATTGTGGATTATTTTGTTCTTTCTTGCCCTCTTTCCCAAATATTCTATGAAGTTCTTTACACCTTTCTATAGCTACACATAATGCTAGTATTATGCAAGTGATTATTCCTTTAATGCTCCCTGCTCCCTACCTGCATTAGCAATATTGTATGCAATTGGGCTTCTCTATAGTGCTGTTGTAAGAGTTATTGAGATTTTTGCATGCAGACTACACTACAACTTTATAACAATACACAGATTATTAAGTATATCTTTACACAGATTCCTTTTAGTTGAAAGTTGAACTGTCTTTAATATGCAGGGGTAGAATGTTGAAGTTTATATTGGCAGAACTGTGAAAAGTATCTAGAGTAGGGCTTCAGATTTTGGGGAAAAAGTCTTGAAGTCAACAAACTAATATTAACCATAATAAAGAACTCAGAATGTTTCCTGAGTATTAGGTGATAGCACTAAATCGGCTGCTATTAATATGAAAAATATCATCCAAGATTAATATATGAATTTGCTGGACAAGGAATTATATGAAGAAGTGTCACATTAGTTAGCAAATGTCACATTGCATTACTAATGTGATTTAATGTTATTGATTTTTTACACTACCTGGCTTGTGCTTCAATTTCATATTAACTTTTTAGGAATGGTAACATGTTTTTCATGTTTTCGCTCAAAAGTAATACTGTATGAAGTTAACTGTATTTTATAGTGGTGTGGTGGCTCAGCCGGAATGGGATAACTTGGTGCACCCAGCTTGCTATAGGCCAACTCTCCTCGACCAATTCGTTATAGACAATTTGCCATGGCCAACTTGCCATGGGACATCTTGCCATGGCCAATTCACTCTAGGAGAATTTACTGTGGGACAATTCAAGCATTTACAATAACTAAAAAATATATTTTAATTTTTGTCATTCACATTTCATTTTGTCCCTCCTGCATCTTTTCTTTAATGAGTCCACTATTTCTTTGATATTAGTGTAACTCTTGTCCTCCAGTGAGTTGGCCACAGCAAGTTGTCCTAGACCCAGGTTCAGTGGCTTAAAGATTCTAGATTTGTTGACTGGAGAATGTTGGCTCTCTGCACTCCATGAGTTTGAGCCCTAGCACTATGTGATGAAGTAAGCATCTATCACTCATCTCAGCTTCTGCCAACCTAGCAGTTCAAAAGCATGCAAATAAAATTAGATAAATACAGTAGGTACCACTGCAGTGGGATTAACAATGGAAGCAAAATCCAACTGGTGCTGGACCACCCCGAACTGAGGCAAAAATCAGTGGGAAAAATGCCCCAGATGATGCTGACACTCCCACAGAATGCTATTAGCTGGTCTGTGTGCAGATCTAGTTTGCCCCCTGTAGTGCATGAGCATGAACTGAATGAACCAGCAAACCTAGGCAGCCAAACAACTCCTCTATAATAACATTGTAGACTCCTGGATTTTATATACCAACAGCATATACTAAATAATAATAATAGTATGTTATGAGTTTTCTGTTTATGCAGACATAGCTTGTCCAGACAGGTGAACTAAGTAGTTGTCTAGGGTAACAAGTTAAATAGGGCATCAGATTTTAAGAAAACAAGTCATTTTTTAAAGTGAGAGTAGACAGTTTTTGCACACTCCCCAAGGGTTGGCAGCTAGTCTAGGTTCTCGTGTCATACCTAAGTAGGATATTTACATGTTTGGAAGTCAGTAATTGCACAGTTGGTCTCAAAGATTGTAAAACAGAATCCTAGAACATCTGTTTTAAGAATTAGAAAAGCCTTCAGATTTACAGAAACTTATCCATTGTAGAAAAGGCAAATCCAAACTCCCCAAAACTGGTAAGTTATGCTTAATGCATTCATAGATACAATGCAGTCATGCTTAGTGAAATAGTTATGGCTCCATAGGAAGTATTGATTTATAAAAGGTTATGATAGAATCTAGGACAGAGCAAGATTATTATGAGTAAGAACCAATATGAAGAATTAACTCAACACTTAGCATATTTAGAGGAGATTTCCTAAAATCAGTGGAACTTAAATCTTATTGCTGTGTTCTAAGTATGGCCAAATTTTGCTCCAACTTTTGTGACCTTTTGTGGAGAAAAGCAAAATCTTACACTTAGGCAGGAAAAACCAAAGGCACAAATACAGATTAGGTGAGACCTGGTTTAAAAACAGTAATTTTGAGAGGGATCTTGGGGTCCTAGTGGACGATCACTTCACTATGAGCCAGTAGTGTGCAGCAGCAACTAAAAAAGCTAATACAATCCTGGGTTGTATAAACAGAGGCATAGAATCAAGATCACGTGAAGTATTAATACCACTTTATGAAACCCTAGTAAGACCACACCTGGAATACTGTAACCAATTTTGGTCACCATATCACAAAAAAGATGTTGAGAGTTTGGAAAAAAATCAGAGAAGAGCAACTAAGATGATCAAAGGCCTGGAGACTAAAATATATGAAGATCAGCTTTGGGACTTGGGTTTGGCTAGTCTAAATAAAAGAAGAAATAGGGGTGACATGATAGCAGTGTTCCAGTATCTGAGGGGCTTCCACAAGGCAGAGGGGGCCATGTTGTTCACCAAAGCATGAGAAGGAAGAAACAATGGTTGGAAACAATGGTTGGAAACTGTCAAAGAGACAAGGAACCTGGAATTAAGGAGAAACTTCCTGACAGTGAGGACAATCAACCAGTGGAACAGCTTGCCTTCAGAAATCGTGGGCACTCCATCACTGGAGGTTTTTAAGAAGAGACTAGACATTCACCTGTCTGAGATGGTATAGGTTCTCCTGCTCGAGCAGGGGGCTGGACTAGAAGACCTCCAAGGTGCCTTCCAGCTCTATTCTTTTCTAAAGTCTATTTTGTTGAAGAATCAGTATAACCCAATGCCCGATCTATGAACAAGAATATACTCTATAAAAGTTTGTGATTGTATATGGATGATTTTTAAGGTGAGTTAAGAGACATTGCTTCTGTATGAAATTCACTGTAAACAAGAAAGGTCAGGTACTTTCTTGTTTTCTCCCCTTAGCCTTATTCGTTAATAAACTAATTCAGATTGGAAATTATATTTATTTAGGAAACAATGTTTATGGAACTTTGTGCAAAAAAAGAAATATCCTTGGATAAACAACTTATTTTATATTTTTGTAACAGTGATAATAATCCTTATATGACTTATCTGAGTTTAATAAAAATCATGCATATACCTTAGAAATTAGTGACTGTGTTGTTCTATTTTTCTTTCTTAGAGGTTTAATAGCTTTGCTATGCAAAACAGGCAACACATTTCATGTATAAATGGTGTGACAATTGATATTTAAATAAATAATATAACTGACCGCAGACATTTTTGGTGCTCCGATATTTAATTAAAATGAACAACCCGGCACTTCAACAGCATTAAGAAGTCATTAATCAAAAGCACAGCATACATGCTGATTAGTTTACGTATTATTTATGCAGTTGCATTTTGCATCAGGAAAAAATTGTAACAAAGAGGGAATTTTAATTATCATCATATCAGTGACTGAGGACTGAGGATATATTTTTAAAGAGCACTCCCTTTAATACAAAAGAAAAACAAACCAGAAATGTTACATACCATCAAGAAAAGGGAGAAAGGAATGGAAGACAACCTAACTTTAATTTACATCTGTGATGTATTCCATAAACCTAGTTACACTTTCTAAGTTATGCCCGGGCCACCTCAGTTTTCTGAAGGGGCTTGAAATTATTAATTAAAAATATGTTTACCATGTTTTTTTATTTTAAAAAGCACTTGAAGTAAATAACAAAAATAATTGAAAACAAAGGAATGTTCTCAATGATCTCAGCAATACAGTATTTAAAATATGGTATATACACATTGAAAAAAAAATAAATCCAGAAAAGTGAGATCCAATGAGAAAAGTAACTCAACTATTAAATAACTAAAACCAACATCTGAGGGCTGACAGCCTCAAGCAGGAAACAATTCCACCAAACAGGAAATGGGTATTAAAGAGGCTTCAGTGCATGAAATCTCCAGCAGCTTCTATTGGCTGGATAGAATCCTGTAAAAAAAAAAGTCCATTATTTTAGATGTTCAGTTTCATGACATTTGGGACTCTGAAGTTCATACACAGCATTACAAAGGAGTATTGGCTTTAAGTAAAATGTTGAGGAACTTTTATTACAACACATTTCCCACCATTTCAAAGATAAAAAGATAGGTGATGACAACATAGTGAGGGTAGTAGTTATTATAAAAAAATGTGCAGGGCTTTCATCAAATAATGAGATCCACCATCTTAAGTTTTTTTGATTACCTCCTGCACATGCTCATGGCATGGATTTCTATGGGGTGAGATCAAAATCTCCAGGCTGGTGAGTTTGGCATCATAGTCCATACAATGAATTGGTCCATCACTGCAGTATCAGCCCACATATAAAAGAGGATGGGCTTTGATTACAATACTATAACCGCCATCCTGCAGATTTGACAGACTATTCATGGAGGCTGCTATGTTAAGGAAAGGTTGAGCAGAACCAGTAATTTGGATCAGGGCCAGCAAAGTGGCATTCTAAGAGAGTTCAAGTCATTGAAAGATTTCTTTCTTTCTTTCTTTCTTTCTTTCTTTCTTTCTTTCTTTCTTTCTTTCTTTCTTTCTTTCTTTTTCTTTCTTTCTTTCTTTCTTTCTTTCTTTCTTTCTTTCTTTCTTTCTTTCTTTCTTTCTCTTTCTTTCTTTCTTTCTTTCTTTCTTTCTTTCTTTCTTTCTTTCTTTCTTTCTTTCTTTCTTTCTTTCTTTCTTTCTTTCTTTCTTTCTTTCTTTCTTTCTTTCTTTCTGCAAGACAATTATGGCCAGGAAAGAATTGGATTGTACTTTGTACAGCCAAAAGGTTTGGGTGTATACTATGTGATTGAAAATGCATCACCCCTTTAAGGAAACTATTATAATGAGTAAAAGTAATGCTGAACTAACTTCTGGATACCAAGATTCCAGCCCATTAGGTTCAGTAGTTATTACTGTGTATTATTTATTCATCTATTCCAAACATGTCAAACACGCGAGGTCACGTGATGTGCAAAGTATCGAAGCTTTTTCCCCATTCCCGGCAATGGGGTGGACACGGTTTCCTGGTGATGCATCTGGCCCGCGGGCCAGCAGTTTGACACCCCTGATTCTATTCCATCTGTAATGGAATATGCCAATGACCTTGGGGAAAGTGGGGAAAAGATGCTACCTAGCAAGCAATCACATAAGAGAGGAAGGACTCTGGTGGTATAATGATCAGACAAAGAGATTTAGAAAGGACCTGCCCTAATGGATCAAGTAATTAAAAGTGGTGGCGACCTCTTTGGTGACATTTTGGCACTTTATTTCTCCTAATAAAGATATTAGGACATTCTCTCCTAATAAAGATATTTTTCATCAGTGGACATAGGGCTTTTTCCTCCTCATGAACCATATGTCACTATTTTTTAATGTAGTGTTTAAATATTCTGGTCTATGCTATACAAAATAACTTTTCGAATTTCCCCTATTATTTATTCTTTCCTCATAATTACTATTTGGCACATCTTAATTCTGCATAATGTCAGAAGTGATTGTACAAAACATCAAAAGAGACCATAAAAATGAAAGTGGGGAAAAAATAAATGAAGAGGGAAAAACTCAAAGTATAGACACTAAAATCCCACCGAAAAATAACCTCCTCCATACTTTGTATTAGAATACTTTGTATTCTAATTAAAAAGAAAATATAGAATAATTTTAGTTATATGTTTACCTCTTCACAAGAAGAAAAGAAAAAGTCAGGGTGGGCATATTGATTAAAATGTGGAACTAGACAAGGAAAATTTAGGTTTGACTCTGCCCTGACCTATGGAAATTCTCTGGATGACTAAGGGTCCAGTTATTTATTCTCTGATCAACTTACTTACAAGTGATGAAAAATTGGAAGAGGGAGAAATGTATATATTATATTTGGTTTCATCCTCCAGAGAAAAGGCAGGATGTAAATAAAATAAAAAGGAACTAAATCCTGAAGTGGCTCCTTATTTTAACCTTGAAATTTAGCCCATTTTCCTTCCCAATAATTAAAAACAGTAATGTCATCTGCTGTGAAATTATTTGATATTTATAATGTGATGTCAAAATGAGTCACTTTGAAAATACATAAAAAGAGAATGTATCCATTGCTCTAATGCCATTGCAAGGGAGAAGAAATAAATACTCCAAAAATCCAGTGAGGCTGGTAGGATAGTAAAGGAAGTGAATCATTTAATATGTTTGGGAGTTATATTTGGTTGTTCTTACCCCAGTTCCCTGCTAATTAAAAAAAGAAAAAGAAAAGAATCTTCCTAACATATTTCTTCAGTTGTTCAAGAAGCTGTGACTAAGAACTAATGAGCTATTGTGAAGCAGCATGAAACTTCAGCTCACCCTCAGGTCACAATTAAACAAATGTTATGAAAACACCATTAATTGGAAGCAAATCAAGCACATCTCATGGCACATGTAAGAAGGAAAAAATCTCTGGTTTAAAATCGTGACGACAGTCTGTAACATTTACTTACTGCTCTTCTGAAGAGACATAGGAAAACACTCCTTTATTTTTTTTGCTGGAGTCGAGAGTTTGACTTTGAAGGAACCTGGAGGTTATTTCCTATGGCCTGTGGAAATGTAATGTTCATTTCCATCAAACCATGGGTTTGAAAAGAAGAGCCAGCTCTCATTTGCAAAAGAATTATGGCTTTCATTCTATGTACATTAATGGAAAGCAGAGTTTTTATCCACCAGAACATGTTTTAATCATGCCATGTTTTTCTGGATGCTGCTGTTATATCTGTACTACAACATTATTTGGATTTTAAAATGCTGGTTTCTTAAGACTTCTGCATGATAATGTAATACTACCTCTTGCTGATTCTGAAGTCTGATCCAGCAGGGCAATCACTGACTGCTATGAAAAATTCTATTTCTTTAAAGCTTCCTCTTCATCTTTTAATATTCTGCAGACTTGTTGGCAAGTATTCTTTTTATTTCAGATTGTTTTACAGATTAACTCATCTCCTGGCTTTATTAATGTATGGTTTAAGATTGATCAGCAGCAAAGTTGGATATGCATGAAGCTGGGTGGATATGATGTTAAGTGCTTGGGTAAACAGGGCTAACAGTCTAGTCTGCAGCATTATGGACAACCACTTCATGGCAGCAGAATACTGGTTTGTTTTTTGCCCTATCTCTTTGCTGCCATCTAGTGCTTCTCTGAAATCTTGCAGCTCAGATTTGATAGGTCTAGGGCAGGGGCAGGCAACCGTGGCTCTTTTATGACTCATGGACTTCAATTCCTAGAATTCCTGAGCCAGCATGGCTGGCTCAGGAATTCTGGGAGTTGAAGTTCATGAGTCATAAAAGAGCAAGGTTGCCTACCCCTGGTCTAGGGTACAAGCAACAAGATGACTAGTCATGAACAAATAAGGCTGTAGTTAAACCTTAATTTTTTTTCTCCTAATATCAGATACATATTCCAATAAGTACAAAGTTTATTTTTATAGTAAACTCTTGTAAGAACCATTTTTCTCCAAGTCACAATTAAAGTAACATAAACAGGTTATTTAAGTTTACTATAAAAATAAACTTTGTATTGCTTTCATTTGAAATTTGCATAAAATTAGATTATGAGAACATGAGAAAAACTCATGTTTTTCTGGCATAGTCAAATGAAACTTATGAAAATTAGTAATGTGAACACATAATATTTCAGTTTGTATACACAACACCCAGAGAGAAAATGAGAGAGACTTCAATTAACTTGAATCTGATGAGACGGTGTTATCTATGTTACTGATTTCAGTGGATTTACTAGAAGTCAAATGTAAATCAGGATGCCATCAATTAGTGTAAATTTTGCTTTCATTCTTCCTTAAACTGTAAATACCATGTTAGGATACTGATTATGATGGTAAAGCAGAAAATTAGGTCAACTGAGAACATTTAGAATTTCCAGCAAACAAGATTTGTTATAAATTAAATGTACAGAATTGCTGGCTGTAGTATTTGAGACTTTCTCAATTACTATTTACTTTCCCCCTTGTTTATTTATTCATAATTCATCCTCTAGAAGTTTTAGATGGATTGCAGGTTACTTCCTTTTCCTGTTTTTTTCCCCAGAACAATCCTCTGAGGGAAGTATGGCCAAGACATAGTGCCTAATCCAAAGTTAGTCAGTGATATTCCATGGGGTAGATTTGAACCTAGGTCCCAAAATTCTAGTCCAATACTTTAATTTTGGCAACACATTGCCAGGCTGTACTGATGTCAGGCATGTTTAGGATGTCATATGTCCCCTTTTACATCTGTCAAATCTCTGTCATAAAGGCTAGCAAGGAAAAGTATTATTTTAAAATATATGCTGTTTCTGTACTTTCTGCTATAGTATAAACCTATCAAATATATAGAAGTACCTATCAGAGTAATTATATTATGTGCAGTTGTGTTTAAACATCTTTCTTGACCTTCTCAAACACACATCTGTATATTAAGTTATAGCCTTATTGTTTGGAAGCTAGGAAACAATTTATCCCCATTAACTTGAATTGATGGGGTTTGTGAAAAGAGACTTGAAAAACAATATAGCTAGAAGGAGATTCATTTTTTATTTTTATTTTTTTTAAAAAAAAATCCTGCCTTTATTATATATAAATAATTCAATGTGGGGAATACTCTCCCCTCCTCCTGTTTTTCCTCACAACAACCCTGAGGTGGATTGGGTTGAGGAACAGTGACTGGTCCAAGATAATACAAGTGGCTTTCATGCCTAAGGCAGGACTAGAACTCAGTTTTCTTGCTTCTTGGCCAGTACCTCAACCACTACACCAAACTGGTTGTACTACTTCCTCATCCATTAAGCTCATTGGTTAGTTTCTTCCTCATCTTGAGCAGACTGAATGTTCTCAGTCCTTATTAGATTAATGAAACAATCAACTTAATTAACTGGAATCTGAACTGCTGAAAAATCATGAAAGTGCATTCATACACAGACCTTTGGATTAACATATTTGTTTAATTAATTGGACAACCCTGCCAGCTCAAATAAACTGATGCATCCATTCAGTTCATTTATATCTATTAATTCCCTCTTTCCAGAGAACAAGGAAAAAGGAAAAGGGTACCTGCCTTGCTCTTTTAAATAATTGGAACTATAAATTATTACAATATGCATGTGCTCTTTCATTTTCATATATTATATCCAGATTTTATTACATAAAAAATCCTACATATCAGTGTGTGAAAGCTGTCCATCAGTATTACAGAATAAGTCAAAAGCCAGGTGTGAGCCCTCTAAAATGCATCTTAATATATAAAAAATGAAAATAATGTCAATGCTTTATATTTACAATAAAACCTTAAAATTATATTACATTGATTTTATCAATACGTTGCTTTTAATTTTTTTAATACAATTGTTTTATTTTTTCTGTTTTATTCTAAAAACTTTGTATGCATTATTTTAATGGTAAGCAGGCATGACATATTTTAAAATCAAATAAATATTCTTCTAATATCTACAGGAATGCAATAAAGAGCTTGAGAAATAGCTTCCAATTTGGAATGATCTTGCCGTGACCCTCTATTTCCCAGAAGCTAGGAGAGCGATGAACTTCATAAGCGTAGACTATCACTGCTATCAGGACTACTAAATAAGAATAAGTAGAATCCACCAGTAAGGAATTCAGAGTCTGCAAGAAGTCCACAAATCCTATTGCTTCAATCTGTTCTATGCATTTTGTCATTGAAGCTAGATATGTCCTCATCTTCCAAAGAGAACACTCATTTAAAATCTAGTACAAGGCAAATTGACCAATAATTGAATGTAATAACCAACATTTGCAATGCTTTTTCCCATTTGGCAACATCTCTAACCCCCAAATGGGTTCATCTGGACCTAAGACTACTTAAAATAACATTATTGAGGCTTCAGGATGCTAAAAGGGGCCTAGAAAATTGGTGGGAATCAGAAACTGTGTGGCATCGATGGAAATTCCTTCATCAAGCAGGCTTCCCTGTCACCCTTCCATTTCATCTACTCCAGTTCACTACCAGTGTTAACAGAGCACATTTTTTGCTTCAATCTTCTGCAATTGATGCTCTCCAAATGTATTGGACTTTAGTTGCCATAAACACTTGATTATACATTTATTAGGATTTATGAAAAGAGTACCAGATAAGGTGACAGGCTCTTATACTGTAAATCAGAGGTCCCCAACCTTTTGGGCACCAGAGACCGTTTCTGTGGAGAAAGGTTTTTCCACAGACCGGAGAATGCGTGGTTTTGTGTGCTGCTTGCATCCCACGGATGGGGCTTTGCTTGTTTGTGCAGAGCAGTTGCTGGCATGTCGCAGCCCAGTACTGGTCCACAGATCAGGGGTTGGGGGGCCCTGCTGTAAATTACTCCAGTAGTCCATTTGCTATAACTTGGGGGGGGGATCAGAATGAATATGTTCATTTCTGTGCAACAAATATCACAAAGTATGTTCAACCTTTGGACAGATGCAAATGTCTGGGCCCATTCTATCTCTCTGTAAGTGCTTGTTCTTTTGAATGATAACCCATTTCATCTTTTCTCCAAAGCATTGATCAAAGCCAATCTACACTTTCTTCTTAACACTAATAAGTTCAGAAATAATTCTTTTGAACCAATTTCATGGTATTTAAAAATTGGTCTTCACGGTTGCACTGGTGGAAATAACTCTTTTCTTGGCCTTTAAAAGATGATTCCCTAAGGGCTATGGAAGTCTTGCACATCATGCGGGAAAGCATTTCATTATAAATATCTTTCTAGACATGGGAGAATAGGACAAAGCATCACTCACAGTCCAATAAATACCTGACAAAAGAAAGGAAAATTGTAGAGACCACCGATAAACTTTACAAATATGTAAATGTGTGTGTGTGTGTGTGTGTGTGTGTGTGTGTGTGATTATGTGTACATACAGATGGTCTTTGACTTATGAACACAATTGGGACCAGAATTTCTGTTGCTAAGCAGTTAAGTGAGTCATGCTCAATTTTATGACCTTTTTTGCTAGGCTTGTGAACAGCAATAGCACTTAGACTCATATACCACTTCACATTGCTTTATAGCCCTCTCTAAGCAGTTTACAGAGTCTGCTTATTGCCCCTAACAATCTGGGTCCCTCATTTTACCAAACCTGGAAGGATGTAACATTGAGTCACTGAGAATTGAACTGCTGGCAGCTGGCAGTCAGCAGAAGTAGACTGAAGTACAGAAGGTATTCTAACCACTGCACCACCAGAGCTCTTCAAGCGAATTGCTACAGAAAATCACATAGTTGTTAAGAAAATTTGGCTTCCTCCAGTGACTTTGCTTGTTGGAAGATGGCTAGATTGCAAATGGTGATCACATGATCCCACTTTGGTCATATATCTTTCAACAAATATTCTATTAATTAATACCCCATCACAAAGATTTATTTTTTTAAAAGCAGGAGGAATAGAGCACACTGCCTTATCAAAGGCACCAGGTAATCTCTAGCTCTCAATACACTAGCGAATAATAGGTAATAAATCCAGGGTTTTTGAGGGTATATCATAAGTAAGAAATTATTCTAACATTCTTGAAGTAGGAACATCAGTCACATACTTGCTTTTAACACTTATCCTGTGCATTTTCCAGGAATTGCAGTCATGTTTTCCGGTAAGTGTTGCTCATGCAAACATTCTTGAAAAATTTTATAGAAACAATTGTCATTTTTTTCCCTCATGCTATGATTATCTTTCTATCACACACACAGCATTTGTGTACATTGTTACATCTGTATGAATGTATTGTCTCTCAAAACCTAACTAGCAAAAGGACTGGGCAAATTTTCATATGTGCAGCTAATTCTGTCTAAAACAAGCAAATAAACAACCAAAGAGGGAAATAGATGAAAGGAACTTAGCTCAGCAGGCCCATAAAATTTGCGGTCATAAAAACTGTGGTGAGTTGAACATAGCCTGTTATTCATGGATGGTGGGTGGTCTGCCAGATGTTTGTCAAATCTTCTGCTGTTGCAGTTCAGAACTGGAAATACACATAGGCACTTAAGTGGGCAATTGGAGGTTGCCTCTTTTGGCTGATGAAAGCTATATTCAGTGTGGGAAATTTACTTAAATTATTTGGTATTTAAATAGGAGAGGAGTGAGCATTCTCAGGCTTGGACGACACTAACATGAAGGATGGATGGACTATCCAAAAGGTTCCTGCACACATCTATAATCAGCTTGCTCACATGTATGAGATTTAAGGCACACGTAAGAAAAAACTAAAAACTGTTATAGCACTGTTTAGTAGAAGCTGTTATGTAGAAGATATTATACATTTTAGTCAGTTATTACATGTAATTTGTGAGTCATTTCTTGTCAACTCATACTGTCTGGGCTCCACAGATGCCAGGACATGAGTATATGCTTAGCATACATAAGTTCTCCTGTGCAGTCCCTGATATCTTCACGTAGAGTTGGAAAATACATCCTGCTTCAGTCCACAGAGAACTCTGGAGTCAGTGTTGAGAGTATTGGGCCAATGGTCCAACTAAAAAGCTGACCTCATATGTTATGCTAAACTGTTATTTTAAGCTATTAACTAAGACACCACGAACCCAACCAATGTAAGATGGCTGTATTGAACAAATATCTGTGCTGAAGGCAAAAATGTCTGCTAAACGAGAGAGAACTATTTGGCATCACCCTGGTAATAACAGCAGACAACAAAGAATTGTAGTAAAAGATGAGGATAAATCAATTAGTTAAGAGGAATGCTCTCATCATTAAGTATCTCTTAATGATAATGGCAATGAGAGGAAAGTTTATCTGTATTTAAAAAAGCAACTCTGTCAGAAGAGCCAACATTGCTCTTTATGAGAAGTGTGGTACAAGAAATGACTAAAGGCATATGCTTCTGATTCACATTTGTCAGATTGTAACACATGTATACATCTGTCTAAGCATCCCACAGACCAGATTTCACGGTTTCTCCAGAGGCATGGCTGTATTCCACACAGTTTTAGGAATGAGCCACAACCAAACTATGATGGTATGGGGGGAATGACCTTGGGAGACAAAGTGAAGGGATGCAGTCAAAGGAATGGTCAAACAAAAGGCAACTTAGCTTGCAGCAGGGATGTGGTTGGGCCAAGAAACTCAGGTTCTCAGAACCTTCCTAGTTTCTTTGGTGTAAAGAGGATGGGAGGGAAAGATACATTTTCAAGATGTTGCAAGATGTTATTAATTTAACATTACAATAAAGTAGAAATAGCTCATCTGACCACTTTTCCGGTGTGGCCTCTGAAAGCTAAATTCCTAAATTTGTTTGAAGGTTTGAATCTTTTTGATTCCTTGTATATAAGAGCCATCCCATCTCTCTCTCTCTCTCTCTCTCTCTCTCTCTCCTGCCACCCCTTGGTTGTGTATGTGTTTCTTTCTCTTCCCCCCCCCATCTCTCTCTCTCTCTCTTCTTCTAGGTATCTCCTTTGCATCAGGAAAAGCACCCGCCTTTTTCCTTTTAGCACTCAAGAATAAGTCCTGCATCTGATTTTTATAACTGCTTCTTGAAAATTCATTAATTGTCTGGAAAGTGGGACGAATGAATTTATTGATCAATTAGACAAAAACTAAGATTGAATGATTTAATTTTTTATGATGGATTTTTTTTAAATTTTTTATTTCATTTCAAAAAAATTACAAGCAGCAGAACAAAACTCAATGCTTACATACAAGGGTTAAAAAGGAAGACAAGAAAAACAATGTAAAACCACATATTAATGTCCTTAATATTTCTACCACACATTAATATATTTATCTGGCACAAAACAATTATGGTTATCCTGGTTAGCATAAGATAAAATCAGACTGTATATTTGAGAAGGTTTTTACCTTGACCAGAACAGAGGGAAGAATGCAGGTCAATTTCGTAGCAATGGTGATATGTCATAGTAACAAAAGATTATAGTTTTACCTTCCCTGTGTTTAGTTACGGACATTCTAGCTGCAGTCAACAAAAATACCACAAATTCTTTAGAGAAAATATTTCTGTGAGACTCTAAAATACATCCAGAAAACATTTTTTTTTATTTATAACTTTTCCAATTTCCAGAAACACAGATCAGGAAAAAAAAGATATGGGGACATGATCACTACAAGTGGAAATAAGTTTTCTTTTCTTCACTGCCAATCAAATAAAAAGAGGGGATTTTCCCCCTCTTTTTTAAAATTCATGCATACAGTACTAGTTTATAAGGAGCCATATCCTGTCTATGGAATAGTTTAAGAATATTTTCTTTAATTTGGACTCAGAATGATGACACTGGCTTCCATCCATATTTTGTTCCACTTTTTGATTTTTAATTTCTTGTTGGAAATATTTATATCAAGACATTTTCAAACCAATTAGAGGCAGAAATGTGTGTTCTGTGATAATATTAGATAATATAGAGATAAGTCCTTTAGATGAATCTGAATGATTCAATACTCCTACTTCAAACTTTACCAAGGGTGTGCTTGAGCTTTTATTTCTGAAGGATCTAAATTGCAACTGAAATAGCCAAGCACATTTTGAAGAAGTTAATTCATTAATTATCAACTCTCAATTAATAGGATTGCCAGAATGGTGAAATTACTTCAATTTGTATAATTTCTGATTGATCTTTGGTTTGTAAAATGTAGCAATGGATAAAGGGAATTTAGGATAGTTAAAAATAGAAATAAGAAGAGAACATGGAGGAGCTAAGTCTTTAACCTTGTTTCCCAGATTTCACCCAGATTTTAAAATTAGCACTACACGAAAGGCTGTCATCAGCTTTAAATCTGGTAGGAATTAGGAGTTTTTAGTTTCCAAATTTTAATTTCTATCTCTGCTAATAATCACATGATATTTTGTAACTGGAAATCCACATATTAAAAATATAAATTTGGAATTCCTAGGATTACCTGGGATATCACCCTGGGATTTTTTAAAATATAACACTTTTGTTTTTACAAAGCCTTTTTCCAGCAACTATAACTTTAATGAATATTTTATTGACATAGTCTAAGAGGAGAAGGCTTGACTAGAAGACTTCCAGGGTCCCTTCCAGATTCTATTCTATTCTATTCTATTCTATTCTATTCTATTCTATTCTATTCTATTCTATTCTATTCTATTCTATTCTATTCTATAATATTTATTTAAATATAATTTAGAGAATAAAATTATTTTAATTGCCACAACTTTTCTGAGTCATAACTTTATGTTTTCCCATTTCTCATTTTAAAAAGCAAAGTTTAAGAAGCAGGAATGAAATTTAATTCACAAAACTAAAATAGTTTTTCTTTTACTCCTAAATACTATATTTATTTATACTTTTAAGCAATTTTTGGAATATCAGGGAATTTTAAAAATTTCTGCTGACATTTTTGCTCAACTCTACAACATGTAACTCTTTATCAGTTGCACAGATAGGATTTGGTAATATTACTCATGTGCAGAAAGACTGAACTTATGTTTAATTTTGTTGATTAAGAGGTCTCTGATAATCTAGTTATATCTAATAGGATGAGCTAAAGCTTCAATTACAAATGTAAATAATAAGGGAAATAGCAGTCATCTCTGCTTTGTGCTCCTAGGAATGGCAAATGATTCTGTATTCCAGAAACCTATTTGAATTGTTGCAAAGGATTCAGCATATATTTGTTTAGGAATATTAATTAATCCAATTTCTATTTGAAGATTTTCCACCAATATAATCAACTGCAGCTATTGCAGTTGATCAAAGGGTTTAAAAATATCTAAGATAAGAATACTTAAGGGAATTTTAGTATGTCTACAGCAATGCGTGCAATTCAGAATGTGGCAAATTGGATCTGCAATCTTTGTGCCTTTAATAAATTCTGTTTCATTAGCATTTATATAGTACTCTCTGAAAGAATTTAGCCTTCTTGCCAAGCAAGCTGTAAAAAACTTTAAATCTTGATTGAGCAAAACTATGGGACCAAAAGATTCTACAAAGTTTTTTTTTTAATCTTTATTTGGTTTCAGAGGCAGGATTACTCTCTAGACTTTGTCCATGATATGAAATTAAACTCTTTCCTATAGTACTATACAGCTAAAAAGAGTAGCTAATTTTAGAATTTAGATATTATATCTCCCAATTCCTTGTAAAAACGGCTGTGAAGTCATGTGGGCCAGTTATTTTATGATTAGTTTATTAAATTAAAACTATTATTGAAAATTTATTTATTTATTTTACAATAGGATATATATTATTACATGATGCACAGTTTCCCAAGGTGTTAAATGTTCCAGATCTGAATTTCTTTGGAAGAAGATTTAACTGGAGTCCTAGAGTATTGTAGAGTCCTTTACATAAACCACATGTACACACCATTCAAAAGAGACAATAAAAAAGTTAAGAAGGAAACAAAAAGACCAGGACACATCTTCTTCAGCAACTAATACCCAGATAAGCAGGGATCAGAACCAGGCAAACAACCAAGCAGAAAACAACACTCTAATCAAGGAACTACCAAGGAGAAAACTTGCTACCACACTGGAATTAAACAAGGAACAAATCCTACAATCACTCTTGCTGATGATATTACCTAGTTGGGCAATGAAACATGGGCAAGCAAACAAACAAGCTCAGAAAGCATCAGGGATTTCACAGTTCAGTTTGAATTCAGAGTCTTTTTAAGCCCTACTTCCATTTTCAAATAAGTTGAATATACTTGGAATCAATTAGCACAACATTTTCACAAGTCGCAAAACCCCTGCCTTGTTAGAATCACAGCACTTCTACATGCTCCCAGTTCAGATGTTTTTACCTTAAACGATTTTTCACTCCTTTTATTGCAATTTTTCTTTTGTTCCTCTTTCTACAAACAACTAGGTTTCCTTTGCTCCCCATCCTCCTGTTTATATTACCCACTTGGAGGCATTTACCTTCTAGTTCTTTAACAGTTTGGTTGCCTTCTTAGACACTAGCCTTGGTGGAGCAGTGGGCTAATGCCTCCTTAAGTAACACCAGCTGCCTGCAATTAGTGCAGGTTCCCATCCCACCAGGCTCAAGGTTGACTCAGCCTTCCATCCTTCCGAGGTAGGTAAAATGAGGACCCAGATTGTTGGGGGCAATTAAGCTGACTTTGTAATAATGCCGCTTGGGGGTGTGTGAAAGCCCTAACAAGCAGGCATATACATAGAATGAAGGCTACTGCTAAGCTTGTAAGCCGCCCTGAGTCTTCGGAGAAGGGCGGGATATAAATGGAATTAAATTAAATTAAATTAAATTAAACTATGAAACAATTTGAGATGGTCCCAACAATCTGAGATGGCTCTTCTTCTTTAACTTTACTTTTCCTAGCTGTAGTTCCATTCCCAGCAATCAGCTACACAACTCATGGATATTTGACAACTATTTTCTTGACAAGAGTGGACTTGGGATAATATACTGTATGTGTATATGTCACATACTGCTGCACTAGTATGAGTAACTTATGAAACAGAAAGATTGGGGGGAAAGAGATTTCCTTCTCTTTTAATTGCTTTGTCAGATAAACTTTATTTTAGTAAAATTGTTACACCTATTTCTTAACACATAGTATCATCATATTTATAATGTAGTGATAGAACCATGTCCTTAAGAGGTATCTCCTTTTTCAAAAATAGCCCAGAAATTGTCTCATTACATGTTCCACCTCATATGTTTTGGCAGGGAGATCAAAATCCCTCAACTTAAGAGTTTAATTCCTGGATTGAGTTTATCCAGAATAAGTATAGGGTCAAGAAGTTTTATCTAGCATTTGAATAAGTCTTCTTTCGTTTTCTTTTTTCTTTTTTTATTTTGTCTTCTATATATATTTAATAATGCTAAGTTTTGTTTGATCCTATATAAGTTAGAGAGTGATGGATTTTAGAATTTATAGTTGTTAGTATATGGTTGTTTATGATTGCTTTTTTATATATATATACCTTGTATTTAGCTCTGGGAAGTCCGGGGGGGGGGAGGGGGGTTGGGGGGAGGGGGGGGAGGAGGGAGGGGGGAGGGGGGGAAGGGGGGATGTAGGGAGGGGAGGAGGGAGGGGGAAGGGGGTTTTTTAAAGGAAAACTGTATTTTTAAAACTTTTCAATAAAAAAAAGAGTTTAATTCAGTTGGACTTCTTACTTCCTGTTAGATATTGACAATTTTTACTTTTTAATTGCCCAGCATAAAATAACATTACATGGTGACAATTTACAGCCATCCCAAAACAGATGGCTGTCTTGCTGCTGTTTAAATACATCTGGTGGAATGGAACTCACCAGCTCTCTGGATAATTAGTGCTAGTGTCAAACTGCTGTTTGGGAAGGGTGAAGGATCCATAATATATAGCTATAATCTATCTTTTTGTAACTTTTGTAGCTTAAGACCATTATTCCATTATTCCTATACTCTTGGAAGACTGAGAACAGTTGCTGATCTTCTTCTGTGTGACAACTTTTTATGGCATCCAGTTGCCTTTTTTCAGGACTAAATACAGTACACACTCACCTCTGTTCCTTGTGGATCTTAATTTCCTGTCCTCTGGTAATTCTTGCTACAGTTTTCAAGTCTTATTTTGGTTTCTCTGAATCTTTCTTAGAATATGGCCCCCAGAACTCAGGAAGACTCAAACCAAGAAACCAAGGTTCTTAATTACCTTTCAAGCAATTGACTGCTAAGAGCAGAGAAAGTGAGGTGCCAAGATGGTGGACAGGCAGCAAAGGCTGTAAAGAAGTCCTCCAAAAGTAAAAGCTTTATTTTATTTTATTTTCATTTTAACTTTTTAACCCTTTTTAACACTGCATTTTAACCTACTTTTAACCCATTTTTAACCTATTTTAACCCATTTTTAACCTATTATAAAATCTGTTTTAACCCTTGTTTGACTTTTTATAATAGTCAAAGACTTTTTATAAAGGATATATACTGGAGAGGCTACTATTGTTTTACCTACATTTTAACAACTCTACAAGCCAGGATTACCAAGAATGGGGAAAAGGAGAAAAAGACAGCATGTTCACTCGGCAGCACAGAGTTCTTTCAAGCCACTGAAGCAGCAGAAAATGGAAGATTTTGCTGCAAATAGACAGTCTGCTCCAAGTAAGTAACTCATCTGTATGTTACTCATTGGAATGGGATTTACAAAATGAACTTGAAAGCAAACAACATATAGAACTTTCTGTTTCTCTCACAGAAAATAGCTCCCCTCCCTGGAATTCAGCACCCGCTTTTCCTGCACAGGATGGGATATTAACAAACTTAGTAAGGCAGAATGAAACAGATCTCTTTTCCAGACAATGTTTGCTCACAGCTAAAATAGTAAATTCTATCTACGAACTTTTATCAATTGTCACAAATAAGGTTGACTGCTTGAAAGAGTCTTTTGCAAAGTTTGTCAGCAGACAAACAAACATTGCGAAAGGACCCAGGAAGACACATAATGATAGACATGGGGTGGATAATGCAGAACTGTAAACTAGAATAGGCCCCTCTCTCCCTTCTATAAATGAGAGAGGAAAGAATATCACAAAGAAAACAACACTCAGATAGTTCTAGAGGTGACCATTATAACTTCAGTTTACAGACCAACCAGGTCACCTTGCAAATCTACAACAACAGAAGGAAAAGAGGACTTTTGAATGATAGAAAAGCTGTTAGGCAGTCTCTGAGCCAGCTGCTCCTCTGTGAGTATACTCAGATTGATTTATTATATGCAGAGTGGTTGCCAGCAAGAAGGCAATGTATGCAAATTTTGTTATCCTTCAAGCAGTCCATAATTCCCCCAATGCTTTTTAGAATGAAGCACTTCCTGAGCAGTTTTTCAATATTTCCAATATGTGTCTTCTGCTCAGGGAACCTGTGCCCACTCCTAGTTCAGTCTCTCCATGAGGGAACTATTGCTTTAAATCCAAGTGGCAACAGATCTCATACTGATAAGTTTGAAGCACGGGAAGCTGAATTGACCTTGAGAAAAGAGAGAAGTGATCCACAAACAGAGTTACCTACAGTCACTGATTTTGCTGAGGGTGTGCCAGAAGAAATGTTGATAGACTTTAACGATATATTGCCAGATCCTAAGCAAGCTAACAATACACATGGACTGGATGATTTAAAAGAAGCATTGACAACAACTACTCAATCTAATGCATCAAAAAACAATTATTATAACTATCCTCCAACAAGTGCCTCTATGGAGAACTTGAACTGACTTTATGAAGGCCAGTGCAAGAAAAACACTTTAAACATCATGTCATGGAATATAGCTAGGTGGTATCAATTTAGAGGCCTTAATCACTCTGATCCTCTGAAAAGTAAGGATATTATATTGGTGCAAGAGAATTGGACTGTTGATGATCTCCTGCTTAATGGCTATTATTCATATAAGCCACACCCAACTTGCCATGGCCAACTTGCTGTGGCCAACTCACCATGAGTGAACTCACCACAGCCAACTTGTGGGACAAATAGCTGTAGGACAAGAATTACACTAATATCAAAGTAATGGTAGAATGGAATCATTAAAGAAAGGATGCAAAAGGAGGGACAGAATGAAATGTGAATGAAAAAACATTAACATATTTTTATTTTTTAAATAATTGAATTGTTAAATTGTTCCAGAGAAAGTTGTCCTGTGGTGAGTTGGCTGTGGTGGGTTATTCTGTGGTAAGTTGTCCCAGTCCATCAAATCTCCAATCCCTGAGCATTTTAATGCATGCTTTGATGACAGAGAGAATATGGGATAGCAATAATGTCTTTGCATGGTCTTGTTGTTGACTGATGTTGTTCAACATTTACTGAATTTAATTCCATGTTTCCAACCACTCTTCTAGTTTCTTTTGCAATCTGGGATATCCATATCACTAGGGTTGTATAACAGTGATCTGAAAGGCTTCATCTGAATCACTCATTCAGAATGAATCTTCAGATCAAATGTGATATATAGAGTTAGTGATCTGACAATTTGATATCCATTCTTGTATATTCAAATGCACCTTATTCTGAATCAATGATTCAAAATGACTTTATCTGAGTTGACAACTTAGTTTAAAAATGAGCATCTAATTCACTTTTCAAGCTTATTTGAAGGTTCTAAAAAGATCTTGGGTGATTTCTACAAGTCACAAGTCACCATTTTATAAACAGATATGGAACTGCTGATAGAAATCTGTATTCTTTTTGACTTATGAGTTATAGTACACTGACAAGTGTAGTTATTTCATATTGCCTTGATTGTAATAATGTTCTGAAGTAACAGTGTTCTGAATGTTCTAAATTGAAATAAGAGATTTAATGTGCAACATTTAGCATTAATTTGAAAGCTATTCAATCTTATGGTTTAAATCTCTATTTTTCTTTTCATTATTTCTTCTTAACTATGTTCTAAAATATTTCTTAACATTCTAAAAAATGAGATTAGAAGTTTGAAATAATTGTCTCTGGGGGGGTCTGAGGACTGCAATTAAGAAAGATATTTTTATATATGTAAATTAAAAAAAGTTGATGTATGGATATGTAACAGATAGCCTCAAAGCATGTTGAGTTAGCAGTATAATAAATATCGCTATGTTTTGCTTTGCAGGAAAAAAATCCTTCAGTTTTCTTCCTAATATTGACATTCTTTTCTTTAAACATTATTCTTTGATAATCAGTTTCTAGAATAAATACTGTAGCTTATAGATTCAGATAAGGTACTGATTCTCATCTAGTTTCCAAATGCAACTGAAACTTCTCTTAAAATTTCCATGGTTTACATTTCAGCTTGGAAGGGATCCTTTTTGGCACAGAGAGGGTGAGGAAACAGGGACAATTCTACCCTCATGAATTAGTTTCTTTGAATCATATCCTTAAATTTCTAGTCACAGCCACAGAACCAGGCTATAGATCAGATTTTGAGGTCTATTGATAATTTTGCCACCAGCTGCAGTAGACCACAATTGCAGCACTTTTGTTTATTTCTTTGCGTGAAGGGGAGGGGAAATGGATAGATTAATAACCAGAAAGGGGGAGGGGACCAGACATTTTATTTGGTAAGTAAACAAAATGAAGGATCATATTTCAATTATATACACCACCACATTTTTTTAAGCTCCCTTTGATCACTCTGGAAAAGGTTGCTGCTTGGAAAACAATGAGTCAGAGAAAATAGTGAGAGGAATGATGTAGGAAACAGATCTCAAGCTGGTTTGCCCTAAGGAGGAAGAAGAGTTAAGAGGAGCCCAAAGGATTAGCCTGCATTTTAAAACAGAATGAACACACTAAAAGCCTGTGTTCCTTGAAAAAAAAAACGGAGATGAAAAGCTGTATGTTTTTTGACAGCAACAAAACTGTGACACATTGACAAACATCCACTCTGACTTCACCCATTTTGGTTAAAATATAACATTTTGCTCCTTGCATAATCACAAACCAATCTGAAAGGAAATGGGGCTCCTCTGACGTTGCTTTGCTAGACTTTGTCATTCTAAATGAAACCCTGGAGAAAAGAGCTTGAAATGTTTGCCTTGGGAGAAGTGATTTTTCCCCCCCCTGAAGAATAGGAATAAGATGACAAGGCACAAAATAATATGCAGACATCGACAGCAAGCTGGTACAAAAGTATCATATCCATTTCAGTTTTGAGAGCCATAGGTGCCACTCTTGTGCATTCTGCCACACATGATTATTGTTCAGATCAATCAATGGATTAAATACAGAGAAGCCTGTTTATTAATGGAAGCCGGCAGGAGGACTTCTCCTAAAACAAGATCCTTACATGGTCAATATGATAGAGAGCTGCTTCTCTGTGTAAGAAGCTGCTTCTGTGTGTACCTTGCTTGCTTGCACAGATATTTCAAGACGTGTCCTGGCACAAAGTATTGTTCAAGGTGTTTCACAATATCTTCTAGGTCATGGTTCTTAATCATTTTGTTCCATGGACTCCTTTGAGAGTCTGTGGAAACCTTCTCAGAAATATTTTATTTATAATTTTACAAATAACTCAATAACTCAACACACCTTCCAACACATCTTCCTCCTCCTATTTTCCCCACAACTACAACCCTGTGAGGCAGGCTGAGAGGGAGCAACTGGCTCAAAGTTGCCCAAGTTGGCTTTCATGACTAAGGTGGGATTAGAACTCATAGTCTCCTATCCTCTAGTCCAGTGTCTTAACCACTAAACTAAACTGCTTCTCTATTTAAATGCATGAAATCAAATACCTAGATATAAATTGTATGACAAAAGAATTATGTTGAAATACACCCATCAAAATATTAAAAGCTAACCAATATATAATGTAGTGATATATGTAATTCATTATATCAATAACAAGACAAGCTAAATTTAAGTTAGTGAAAATAAAGCTGTAATGTTCTTTTCCCATCCAAGTTGTTGAGCCTTCTGAAATCCATCCTTGGACATGGAATAGATATGCGGTAATCTTTGCTATTGGCATATCTTTGGAAATTAACTTTGCCTTTGGCTATATATTTGGTTCTCATTTGTTACTGTTAAAAATGGCCATATCAACTAAATGTGTATACCTAAAAATCAAGAGTTGAATGGAAAATAATGCTACCACCTCTATAACTTTATTTTAAAAAATCAATATTTTAAGAAAAGAAAGAGGAAAATAATCCTTGAAAACAGTTCTTTCATTACCTGTGCTTTATCTTTCACATAATCTCTGCCATTCACTGTACATACTTCTATCAACAATGGATACGCTTCTTATAGCTGTTTCAAAAATACTCTACACTTTGTCTCTTCAACCAGGTTCTGAAGTCCTTCCCACTTCCTCGTTTGAGCTGAACAGATGCTCACAAATGTATTTCTTCAATTATGGGAAAAGGTTGAAGACCCATGACAGAAAGTTTGTACATTTGGCAGATGGACCTGGATAGTGACCTCCAACGTCATGGGTACTTTTTGGATGGTTCATGAGGTATGAGGCCTAGCACTGCCATGTTGCAAAAAAATAAAATAAAAAAAATCCCCAAATTCTGCTTCATTATTGTTTCAAAGTTTCAGTGTTGCAGTATAGTGCTCTGAGCTGATAGTGATGCCAGGATTTTCAGGATCTGCTGTCACAGTGCTGCGAAGAACTTTCTCAATCTCATTGTCAATAATTGCGTGTGACAACAATTGCTGGCAAATATCAACTCTTGAAGCCTTCATCTCTGCTGTCATTATGAGAGGAACACTTCCAATATTGAAGGACACCAGCAATATGACCCATATGTTCCTGTAAAATGCCAAGCTTGAAAGCAATTTTTCTCGAAGTGATTTGCTGATTGTCTTTAATCAGTTCATCAGCCTTTCTCGTGTGAAAGACATTAGGGGCTGTCTGTCAGACCTGCCCCAATCTGATCCCTTAGGAAAGGGATGGAGCCTTTGACTCCATTTTGGGTAAAGCAAAGTGGTTTTTTTTACTAAGAGTGTTGATTGCAGTAAAGTCAAGCCAGCTCTGAAATTACCATGCTTGTTGAATGCAAAAATAAGGTGTAGGTTTGCCCACAGCCCATCCCTCCCCTCATGACCAGTCCATTTCCAGCCATCCAGAGCTCGCCAAGAGCTTTTGAGAACTCTGAGGTGTTTTGGGGGTAATCTGCATATTTCTCAGGATGCCTGGCTGTGGGATCCTGGTACAAACAGGATCTGGCTGCTCTGGTCCTTCTCACCTGTTATTCCCCCCCTCCCAATTTCCTATCATATGCACACAACGCTTTATGGCCTTTTCCTCCTTTCCCCTTCTTCCTCCTTTCATCCTTCCCCTTCTTCTTTTTATGGCAGGATGCCTGTGAGACCCCCAAGCCGAGCCAGGGAAAACTGACACTGTCACAGGTTGTGATCTCTTGATCACGTAGTTCAGTTCATCTTGTTTTACTGGCTTTACACTTTTTGGCCCAGCAATGCACACTTTTCACACCAACACCATCATCACCATAAACCAGTTACAAGTCATCCAGAAGTCAGGAAAGTATAGAACTTTATAATTTATTATAGTGGTAAATGTATTGAGTTGAACCACAATGCCCAGAAGAACTTTCATAATGGTGAAGAAGGTTGAAAGTTTAATGGTTCAGCCATAGTTCTCTCTTGCATGGATCCAGTAGAAAATACTAACAGCTTACTAAAGTTGAAGTCACTCTGAAGTCAGTCCAATAGGCTTCTGCAGGGGATGTGGGCACTGAAGAATCACTATTTGTCCTTCAATCCTTTGCATGATGATGATGTTGTTGTTGATGATGATTTTTTATTAACTTGGGATAATAATTGTTTCTCAGTATAACCAGACTATGAATGTGGTTTGTTTGTTTTTTTATGGTGAGAAGCAGTTTTACAACTCATTGTGATTTAATGCATATGATATGGTAGTGAAAGGAGAGAAGGGATAGAGAAAGAGAGGGAAGTATTTTGTATTTCTTAACCACTCTATTTTTTTTAAAAAAATCTCTCCCTAGAAAAAGAAAGAAAGAAACCATAAGAAAAAGAAGCAAGAGCTGAAGTGACATCAGTTTGGGTAAATTAATTCACACCATATTTTATTTGATAAATGCCAAAGTTATAGATGAACAACACTAAAGAAGACGCCAGGCATCCAAAACAAACAATGGCTTACTTATTGATTGTCACACAATTAGTAGGAAGACTTTTTCTTACAACTATTTGTCTTTACAGCTTTTGATTCCGCCACCCACAAAGGGCTCCCACACAGCTCATTACATAACTTCTGGACAGGATAACGCAGGTACTGCTGATTTCTGTAGCACATGAGTCAAAATGCCAGTGCGCCTTTACCCACCTACAAACTCTGGGGAAAGTTGTTTCAGATGCTTTGTTCCTTAGGAAAAACAATCTCTGGGGATGCACACATATTAAGAATGTTCATTTTCATTAAACTGTGGGAAGAAAAAAAATAACCTGCCTGAAACTAAAAAGGTCCAGTAAAGAGAAACTTTATCAGAGAAAAGAATGTTTACACACACACACACACACACACACACACAGACAGACAAATATATATAGTTACAGCAGCATTGAAAAAAGTGACTTGTGACCGTTTTTCAGTTTTGACTGTTGCAGCACCCCCGTGGTCACATACTCAAAATACAGACACAATTGACTCATAGTTATGACCCCATTACAGTGTCCCAGAGTCACACGATTACCTTTGTAACCCAAAGGTGCATTTTTCAAAAGGCAACTGGACTTTGCTTTTCCTTGAAAATGTTTCACTTCTCATCCAAGAAGCTTCTTCAGTTCTGACTAAGTGGTGGAGGCTGGACAGATTTATATTCCTTGCAGTCATCTGGTCGTTAGCACTCCTTCTGAGTGTCATTGAGGCCACTTGGAGGTTTATCTGTGCCCTCAGGGTCACCTGAATAGTGCAAATGGGAGTGGAACCTTCTTGGAACTGCTGAAAGGACTGTGTTGTAAATAGGAGATAGATGGTATCAAGTCTAGTTGCCTTTTGAACAAAGCACCTTTGGGACAACCGTGACCTGGGTGACTGAGAATCTCCATAGGCACCTTTGGTGACCTTCTGACAAGCAAAGTCAATGGGGAAGCCAGATGTACTTAACGATGATGTTACTAATTTAACAATTGCAGAGGTTCACTTAACAAATATCGCAAGAAAAGTTGTAAACGGGGCAAAACTCACTTAACAACTGTCTCATTTAGCAACAGAAATGTCATGCTCAATCACGGTCATACGTCGAGGGCTATCTTTATAAGCTTTGGTTTTCCTTGGGAAGAAAGAATCCAAAAGATCCAGCTTAAAATTCAGCCTTCATGGAAAGAAGGCAGGCAGTTGGGTCAGCAAATATTGTTTCAGCAAAATATTTCCCTTTTTCCTGGGGATAGTGGGAGGGAGGTTTCTCCATGGAGAAGATTGGACAGAAGAAAATGATTAGGGCTGAGCTCTTTGAAGAGGAAGTTGGGTCTAGAGGGACAGGGTAGGATCTCCTGAAGTTAACAGAATATAATTAATTATTATTAATTTATTTATTGATTTGCCCATAGATCATATCAAGGTGCACAGTTCCAAACATACATCATACTAAAATGCAGTAAAAACAATTTAAAATGGAATTGGTTAAAATACAACAATTTAAAATTAAATTGGGATAAAATACATTTTTAAAATGAAATTAGAATCAAATACAGCAATTTAATATGTAGATAGATAAAATATGATAAATTTATATCTCACTCTCACACCCTACAATCTACCCCAATCAGTCTCAAATATGCCGATCTCAGCTGAACCATTTTGCTCAGGTACTGTGCTGTGTTAAATATAATTTTCAAATTCTGGTTGCACATAAGGTAAGTTATTTGCAGATAGCCTATTGCAGTGTAGTTCAAACTTGAATAGGCATGTTGTGTGAATCCAATAGATTACAGCATAAAGATCATTGAGAAGGTTATACCACAAAAATGATGAGGGAACAGGTTCATCCTGTGGTAACTCAGAGGTCAAACTTTCTTATTAGCCTTTGTGGTTCATTAGAATGCATTTCTTGCTAAACCCTTCTTAGGTTTTTAAAAAGACACAACATATCCTATTGTTAAACATATTAAATATTGATTATAATTCCTTTTTATTATTTCCATTGTTTTAATATTTCAGATTTTAATTTGGATGTTAATATCATTAGGAGACCTCAATTAACTAATTGTATAGTGTTACTCATCCCAGCTTCTGCCAACCTAGCTGTAATGAAGTGGGTCCGACGCAAGGAAGAGACGCCAGCCGGAGTACGTGTTCAGCTCTTTATTGTGAGGGGGGTGCGTACTGGAGAACAAGGGCTACCTGGCCTCCTTAAATACCTAGCCAGGTAGGCGACCAGCCAATGGGGTTGGCCCTAGGTTTCCCGCCAAAACTTGGTTTCCCGCCAAAACCGTCCAGGCCAACGCCCCCTGGTGGCTGTTGCTATGCAGCTGCCTGCATCTGGATACATAACACCCCTCCCCCCTTAGAGAAGAACCATCTTACAACTATGTACATGCATAACTATATACAATGTGTGCCACTACATATGCAGCTACTGTGTGGTTACTTGCAAACATAGTCCGCTAAGTATGCTGGTGTCCTGTGGGGACTGGTGGACCGTCTGGGTGTGGCTTCACCCTGAACTGAAACATCTGGCTTGTGATGCCCCTGTGCAGGGTTGAGTCCGGCTGTCGGATTCCCGCCTACTATGGTGCCCTGCCACTGCTGCAGAGTCTGTTGCAGGAGGCTGTCCTCCTCTCGTTCCGGTTCTGAGTCATTTCTGGATGGTCTGGCCTCCCTTGGGGTGTGGCTATCCCGTTGGCCGTGGGTGGTGCACTCAGGGACCCTTCCTCTGAGCTGGTCGATATGTCGCCTTATGTGGCGATCCCCCTCCACCCCCATGATGTAAGAGAGAGGCCCAGTTTTTTCAACCACGATCCCTGGAATCCATGGATCCCCTGCCCCGTAGTTCCTTGCCCAAACCAGGTCCCCCACATTGAGTACCCTGTGTGATGCGGGCCTGTCTGTCTCCGCTGCCACTCGGTCAGGGTGCAAACGGTCAAGCTTGGTGATGAGGCACCGTCCCCATCATAGTTCTGCTGGGCTCTTCCCGGTGGCAACGCACGGTGTGGTGTGTTGGGCGAGCAGAAATTTTGCCAGTCTGTGATGCCAGTCCTTGCTGATGATGCGCCACAGTGCGTCCTTGGTCGTCCTTACCATCTGTTCAGCTTGCCCATTAGTCAATGGGTGGAAAGGCACAGAGGTGGCGTGTCTAATCCAATTCGCCTTCAAGAATGCCTGGAAATCATTAGCGTTAAACTGAGGCCCATTATCAGACACAATTACATCGGGGAAGCCGTATGTGGCAAAGAGGGCCATAAGCACCTGGATTGTCCTTGCTGAGGTCATGTTGGGAACAGGGACTACCTCCAGCCACTTAGAGTGGCTGTCCACTACCACTAAGAACAGTTGACCCTGGAAAGGCCCCGCATAGTCGATGTGAATGCGGGACCAGGGTGTGTGTGTGGCCTCCCACCTGTGTACTGGGGCGTGGGGCATTTCTGGCCTGGATCTCTGGCATGTGTAACAGGCCTTGACCCGTTCCTCAATGTCCTTGTCCAGCCCTGGCCACCAGAGGTAGCTTCTGGCCAGTGCCTTCATCCTAACCACCCCCGGATGTCCCTCATGTAAGGATTCCAGTACCCTGGCCCCGACTGCTGTGGGAATGATGACCCTGCTTCCCGAAAGGAGGCAACCCTGGTGCGTGGAGAGCTCGTGTTGCCTGGCGAAGTAGGCCTGGAATCCGGGCCCCGGGGACTTGTCCTGCCACCCAGTGCAAACCCATGAGTGTACCCTGCTCATGATGTTGTCAGAGGCTGTGCTGGTTGCAATGTCCTTGGCATGTACTGGGCATTCTGGTAGTTCCTGCAGAGCTAGGATCTGTGTTGCTGGTGCCGGGTCTGGTTCAGTGGTGTCTATGTGTAGCCTACTTTGGCCGTCTGCGTGGCCCATCTCCTTCCCTGGCTTGTGCACCAGCTTGCAATTGTAAGCTGCAAGGAAGATGGACCACCGGAGCATTCTGGGAGATAGTATTTGGGGGTCTGCTTGTCCGTTGTGAACAGGCCTAGGAGTGGTTTGTGGTCTGTGTAGACGGTGAACTCCCTGCTGTACAGATAATCGTGCAACTTCTTAATCCCTGCCATGATTGCCAGGTCTTCCCTATCTATTTGGGCATAGTTCCTCTCTGCTCCAGACAGCGTCCTGGAATAGTAGGCTATTGGAACTTGAGCCCCATTAGGCTCGAGGTGACTTAGTACTGTGCCCACGCCAAAAGGGGATGCATCGCACATGATGCATATGGGCTTTGTTTCGATGAAGTGTGTTACTGTGGACTTGTCAGACAGTAGTGCTTTTAAAGCTCTGAAACTTTGATCGTGGACGGAAGTCCAGACCCATGCTGCCTTCTTGTCCTATAACCTGTGAAGTGGTTCTGCAATGGCTGCCTTGTGGGGCAGGAAGGTGTGATAGAAGTTGAGCAGGCCCAGGAATGCCTGTAGCTCTGCCTTGTTCTTGGGTGTGGGTGCCAGTTTGAGTGCCCTTACCTTGGACTCTGTGGGGTGGATCCCTTTGGCATCTACCCTGAATCCCAGAAACTCAGTGGAAGGAACACCAATGCTACACTTTTCCCTCTTCAGTTTGAGGCCAGCAGTGCACAGCCTGGATAGCACCTCCCTCAGCCTACCTGACAGCTCTTCTGCTGATGCTCCTGCAATCAGGACGTCATAAAAATAAGGGCAGACTCCTGGAATGCCCCTGAGAGTTTTCTCCATGATCTCCTGAAAGATGCCTGGAGCTACGCTGATTCCAAACTGCAGCCTATTTACCCTGAACGCTCCCCTGTGAGTCACTTTCATCTGAGTGTCAGCTGTTGCCCTGGTAACCGTGAGCTGTTGGTACGCCTGCGCAAGATCGAGCCTTGCAAATATGGCACCGCCTTGGAGGGAAGCGAGAATGTGGCTGACCGTGGGGACCAGGTAAGCGTGCGGGTTTAGGGCGCGGTTCACTGAACACTTGTAGTCAGCACACATCCTCACCTCCCCGTTGGCCTTTAGTGGAGTGACTATCGGGGTCTCCCACTCTCCCCCATCTACGGGCTCTAAGACTCCCTGGGCCACCAGCTTGTCCAGTTCGCACTCGATCTTGTGCTTGAGGATGAAGGGGACTCTCTGAAGCCTGACCCTAATGGGGGATTTGGGTTTAACTTGAATGAGATGGGGGGCCCTGTGTACCTACCCAGCTTTCCATTGAAGACATCTGCAAACTCCTTGCAGATGGCCTCGATGGATTCCCCCTGGATCCGGTGGATCCCGGAGACTGTGATTCCCAGGGCCTCAAACCAGTCTAAGCCGACTAGACTGGCTCTCCGGCCCTCTACTACTACGACCTCCAGGTGCTCTTCGTGACTCTTAAACCCCACGGAAACGGTGGCCTCCCCCTTTACATTGACCAGCGAGTTTTGGAAGTCGGTCAGGGCTAAATTTGAGGGCCGTAATTGAATCCACTGCTTGTTCCGGCTGTTAATATAGTTAAGGGTCTCGTCCGAAATGATGGAGACCGCTGATCCGGAGTCAAGCTCCATGCTGTAGGGGACACCCTGCAAGCGGATTGTTATTTTAATTTTTGATTTGAGCAGCTGGCAGCTACCCGTGTGGTGGATGGCCAGCTGGCTCTCAACATAGCCAATTCGTACTTGAATCAGGGCCCCGGTACCTTTTAACGGCGATTCCTCTGGGTGCAGCTCGTGGATCTCTTCTCGGGGGTGGCGGCTACTACAGACTGTGGCTATGTGGTCTGTTTTCTTGCAGGCCCGACACGTGGCCAACCGGAACTTGCAGAGGCTGCGCACATGGTTTCCGCCGCAGCCTGCACACTTCTGCAAATTGTTGTTGTTTGCCGGCTTGGGCTTGTCCGGGAGTCTGCCTCAATGGTTGGGGGTCGACTTCCACTGGAGAATGTCGATGCTCTGTTCGTCTTCCTCGTCCTCGGCTGAGGCGACCTGCTGGTGGATGCTGGCCATCTGGCTGCCGGCTCTGGACTCCTGGACCACCTGGACAGCCCCGCAGGCCGCTTCGTGGGCCAGGATGGCGTCCTGGGCCTCCTGGAGCAAGACTTTGTCTTTGGCGAACAGCCGCTCTTGCAGCTTCGTGTCTCGTAGGCCGCAAACCAGCCTGTCGCGTAGCTGCTCCTCCAGGTTTGAAAACTTGCAGGCACGGCGGCTTCTCGCAGGGTGGTGATGTAGTCGGCCCTGGACTCGTCGGGACGCTGGTCCCTCTTCTCAAACTGCGACCTCGAAGCTAGCTTGGACAAACGGGGTCGGAAGTTTGCATTGAGCTTGGCAACAAGGTCCCGGTAAGAGACGGTTTCAATGGCTTCCGGGCAAACAGGTTTGCGGCAACCTCAAGGAGTGCGGGTCTGCCTGTGCAGAGCAGGGCTGCCCCCTTTGAGCCATCCTCCGAGATTTGGTTGAACCTCATATACAGCTCAGCATGCGACAGATATCGGGCCCACTTCTCCGGGTGGCGGGTGTCGAACTCGTGGGGTTTCCCTGTTCTTGCCATCGCCCTTCCGTCGGTTCTGCGGCATGTGGTTCAGTTGCTTGTTGCGGTGGCCAGGGCCGGTCTCGGGTCCCTCGCGGTGGCTGGCGGTCGCATTGGGGAAGAAGGAAAAAACGTTCCTCTTTCCCTTCAGCACGCAGTGCGTTCCCCTAGTGACTTCAGCTCTTCTGTCAGCAGGATCCCACCTTTGTCGCCACTGTAATGTAGTGGGTCCGACACAAGGAAGAGACGCCAGCCAGAGTACGTGTTCAGCTCTTTATTGTGAGGGGGGTATATACTGGAAAACAAGGGCTACCTGGCCTCCTTAAATACCTAGCCAGGTAGGCTACCAGCCAATGGGGTTGGCCCTAGGTTTCCCACTGAAACTAGGTTTCCCGCCAAAACCGTCCAGGCCAACGCCCCCTGGTGGCTGTTGCTATGCAGCTACCTGCATCTGGATACATAACACTAGCAGTTCAAAAGCACGTAAAAAATCAAGTAGAAAAATAGGGACCACTACGGTGGGAAGGTAACAGTGTTCCGTGTGCCTTTGGCGTCTAGTCATGCCGGCCACATGACCACGGAGACGTCCTCAGACAAGCGCTGCTCTTCGGCTTTGAAACAGAGATGAGTACTGGCCCCTATAGTCGGAAACGACTAGCACGCATGTGCGGGGGAACCTTTACATTTACCTTTACTATAGTGAAAATATAATTAAGAATTGGGGAAAACCGAAACTTTGTGTTGTGTGTTACTACACTGCCTTTTTTATAGAGAACTCTGTAATACATATATTTTCCTATTCATAAAATAATACATGTAGTCCTTACTTAATGATTGCCTCATTTTATGACTGTGATGAAAAATAATGTTGTGACCAATCCTTGCATTTATGACTTTTGCATTGTCTGAAAAGCAAAGTAAAGCTGCAGTAAGATCATAAATACGGTCCCAGTTTCACTTAGCATCCGCTTCATTTGCCAGTCCCAATTATGGTCATTAAATGAGGACTAGTCATATGCAGAGCTGATTACAGAAATTTTGGTGTTCTACGCAAAGTCACATTCTTGAGTTCCCTATGTTTTGATTTATTTTCTGTTTTTGCTAAGTTTTTTTTAAAATGCCCTTGTGTTGTTGTTTTTTTCCTTCAGGTTTTTGAGCTTTACATTTAGAATTTTCAAGCCAGACAATTTTTTTTTCTTTCCTCAGACATTTTCACTCTACTTATACAAGTTACATCATCACCCATTGTTGTCATATGGCAACAATTCTGCAAAATTATATTTAATCCTCAAGTGGGGCATGTGGGCTCACGAGTGCACCATTGTTTCCTTTCATTTTTTATTGTGTTTTTCAGTCTTTCCAATTTTGACACCCCTTGAAATTTGGCGCCTACTCTGTTATAGCCTGGAGCCAGCCCTGACAATATCCAGACAAGACAAAGGCTGATGATCTTAGTTTTTCTGTAGTTGACCAGAAAAAAAAGGGGTGGGTGGGATTCCAGACAGTGTAATTCAATTCTGTGTCCAAGCTATGGTCAAATGCAAATAACTTCTACAGGTGAAATGATGCTGAGTCCTGCTAGGCTCTCCTCTCCCTCCCTCCCTCTCTCTCTCTCTCTCTCTCTCTCTCTCTCTCTCTCTCTCTCTCTTAAATTTTCATATTTTATTCCAATGATACCATGTTTTATCTTGTTATTATCTCATTTCTGGTTGATTGGGATTGCAATAATCCCAATCAAATCTTAGTAGGCTACAGCCAGTACCACACTCATTACAAGATAAGGTAATACTAAATTATTATGTTAGAATCTGCTATTTCTTATATATTTTTCAATAGTTATCTGGATGAACTACTTGTAGCATTTGGACTTACTGTATTCCCTGGTTTTATATTTTTAATTCTTTGTTCATTTTCATTTATACAACATCTTACTCCTCCTTCTCTTATGCACTGATTTTTATGCTATTTGTTTTATGCTAGCCTGCCACAGAAATACATTCAAATAACTTAATTAAGAATCATAATTAATTATAAGAAGTAATAGTACATTAAATGATATCTTCCAGCTGGCATTGTACTTTACTTTTTAAATCAAGATTCTGAAGTAATTTCAGTTTGTATACTAAGCCCAGATAGGGACACTTTATTTTATTGACTAATAGCTTGATGTGTAATGCTAACCTTCCTGCCATCTTGACATTTCCTCAAATCGCATTTGCTTTGTGGTTAGAATAGCTCGTAAGTACTGTTGCATTTTATTTATTTATTTATTTTAGCATTTATATAGCCACCCAACCCAGAATGTGTGACTTGCAATGTTATACAAAAAATAGAAGATAAAACAAAACCATAAGCAACCATTGCAGGCCCTCCTATCTTATTATACAGTATATTCATTTTGAATGGAAATACTTAAGTAATTTTTTCAAACCTAAGATACTGCAAAGAAATCTTATAGAAAGTTAACTGGGTAGCTGGTCAGTTTATATAGGACAGGGGTCCCCAGCCCTCAGGCCCCAGCCCACTACTGGGCTGCAGCCTGTATAGAACTGGGCCATGGAAATGGTGGATAACTGAGCATGCATGTGCAGCTCCACTTGCGCAAGCAGTAGGCACTCATGCTCACATGCGAAGCTCCATTGGCATGAGTGACAGGCGCTCATGCTCAAGGGTGCCACTTGCGTAAATGGATTTGCACGTGCTTGAGTGCACACAAAACCATCCCCTTCCCCCTTCACCAGGCCGCTAAGCCAGAAAAGTTGGGGACCACTTATAAAGGATTTTTATAAATGGAGTCAATAGAATGTGAGAATGTAACATGAGCCACTTCCTATAAAGTTTTTTTTAAAAAACTGTCAAACAAAATTCAGGATATTTAAACACTCTTATTAAGAAGTATATTTTTGACTCCCATATTACTCATTCTCACTTTACATGCAAGATTACACTAACATAGGGATCATAAACTGATATTAAGCTTATTATATTTTTGATGGCTTCAATTTTCCCTTAAAGTAGAGAACTACCACTGAAAGATGGGAAATTTTTCAGGGATAGTCTTGGGCTACACATGTATTACTTTCTGTTGACATTAGGTTTCAGTGAGTAGGGATTTGACCTCATCTATATGGGCAGGAATTTTCACAAGAGAGTAAAATTTGAGATTTTGATTATTTAATTTGGGTTGTTTTTTGCTTGAACCTATGTCTGTTGCAGGCTCATGCAACTTTTTTCACTGGTTTACCAATCAAAGTGATGTAAAACATTGTCTATTACATCAGTACTTTTTATGAATTTGGTATGGCGGGCAAGAGAGCTCAGAAAATTCAAGATGGTAATCACGATCACATACCGGTAAATGAAATCTCACTTCTTTCTGCCTGCATTGTGTGCATTGTGAGGGTTGGGTCTTTAATCATTGCTACAATCATTTTGACTTTCTTAGTCCCCCTGCAGATGCTTCTGCTTTGAAGACTCTACAAAATACAAAAGATAGGTGGGGGGAGGGAGGGACTGCAAATTACCTGCTCCTCCACATTTTCTTTTTCTGAGCAGACAAGTTGTTTTATTATAAAACAAGTATGTATATACATCATCTTCTTTATGGGCACATCTGTGAAGAAAGCCTTTGATATGCCATGTGAGCAGAGTTTAAAACTTTAGTGCCATGGGTGTACATTGAAGGAAGATCACTGAATTCTGGTTTTGACATGATTGGTGGTAGGCTTCTTACCTCCAAGAACATCTTCTGATTTATGTCCTTTGGCATTCTTGCCCAGAAGTTCTGAGGAATGTATTAGAAGAGGGGTAATATATTGCAAAGGTGGGAGGGGAGAGAGAGAGAGAAAGAGAAAGAGAGAGAGAGAGAGAGAATCTTAACTAATACATAACAGGATCTAGAACCATAATTAGGTTCACTAGAAAAGTAAGGGGTATGCCTGTATTGCAGAGATGGTTCCCAAGATTTAGTTAAAACATCCTTTGCTAATCTTCTATTATTTTAGTTCAGCCATCTAAACATTTAACTCTTCCACCAAAGCCCTTTAACTCTAGGTCGTGCAACATATCGGAACTGTTTTGCCATTGCCGGCAATGGGGTGAGTGTGGCTTCCGTGTGACGCATCCGGCCCACGGGCTGGCAGTTTGACACCCCTGCTCTAGGTAGTCTTTGTATCATGTAATTATTTTAATGACTTATATAAGGTGCACTCAGGCAAAGACTTCCATTGCGCTTAGGCTTGTCTTATGCTTGTTCTGCTGTTATGGGTAGGAATGTAAAATGCTGTAAAGATCCATGACTTAAAAAGACAGCCACTGTATGTCAGCTCTAATAAAGCTTACTAATGTCACCATGATAAATAATAGGCAGCCAGTTTAACTTAAATAGACAATATTCATGCTACATTAACTTTAAAGTCTTCATAATTGTAGGGAAATTACAGTTGAAGCAATGGTCTTAATGGGCATTTTCTCATGAAACACCAGACTGCTGTGAAATAAAATGGTTCATTTACCATTACTACCACATACATTTCCTGTTAAATAGTCTAGTGGGATATGTAGTAGGGAACCTTGGAGGATCCAATCTGTTTTGTAATCTTGGTAAATTGAAATTGCCAGACACTTTGTGGCTTTTAATTTAAACAGTTCCTTGTATGATGGTGACTCCATAGTTGCAGTATTTCCGATGCCATTTCTAAATCTGAGATAGAGGTACTAATCAGAGAAAAATGTCATGATATAAACTTGTCCCAAATGTGTTTTCCAAAAGGCAACTGGACTTTGTTTTGTTCCCCTTGAAAATGTTTCGGTTCTCATCCAAGAAGCTTCGTCAGTTCTTTTTGTATAAGAAGCAAAATGTTTTCAAGGAAAAAACCAAGAAGGTCCAGTTTGGCTTTTGAAAAGCACCTTTGAAACAACCATGACCTGGATGATTGATAATCTCCATGATTGAAGCCTATATTTGGGCTGCAAAAATCTGGATTATTCAGTACACCATCGTAACATTTATTTATTTTTTATTTTAATCCCATTTATATCCCGCCCTTCTCCGAAGACTCAGGGCGGCTTACAATATAAGCACAAATCAAAAGTGCTTAGCAATAGCCTTCATTCTATGAATATGCCTGCTTATTAGGGCTTTCGCCCCCCACCCCAAGCGGCATTATTACAAAGTCAGCTTATTGCCCCCAACAATCTGGGTCCTCATTTAAAGGTCTTTTACTATTATAGCCTTTCTCTAATCTTAATTCCTTCCATTGAGTTTACTCAAGTCTTGAAGAAAATTGTTGTTGTTGCTGTTGTTGTTGTTAGATGCGAAGTCGTGTCCAACCCATCGCGACCCTATGGACAATGTTCCTCCAGGCCTTCCTGTCCTCTACCATCTTCTGGAGTCCATTTAAGCTCACGCCTACTGCTTCAGTGACTCCATCCAGCCACCTCATTCTCTGTTGTCCCCTTCTTCTCTTGCCCTCAATCTTTCCCAGCATTAGGCTCTTCTCCAGTGAGTCCTTCCTTCTCATTAGGTGGCCAAAGTATTTGAGTTTCAGCTTCAGGATCTGGCCTTCTAAAGAGCGGTCAGGGTTGATCTCCTCTAGGACTGACTGGTTTGATCGCCTTGCAGTCCAAGGGACTCGCAGGAGTCTTCTCCAGCACCATAGTTCAAAGGCCTCAATTCTTTGGCGCTCAGCCTTTCTTATGGTCCAGCTTTCACTGCCATACCTTGCAACTGGGAAGACCATAGCCTTGACTATACACACTTTTGTTGACAGGGTGATGTCTCTGCTTTTTAGTGTGCTCTCTAGATTTGCCATGGCTTTCCTCCCCAGGAGCAAGCGTCTTTTAATTTCTTGGCTACAGTCCCCATCTGCAGTGATCTTGGAGCCCAGGAAAATAAAATCTGTCACTACCTCCATTTCTTCCCCATCTATTTGCCAGGAATTGAGAGGGCCAGATGCCATGATCTTGGTTTTCTTAATGTTTAGTTTCAACCCAAGTTTTGCACTCTCCTTCTTCACTCGCAACAAGAGGCTCTTTAGTTCCTCTTCACTTGAAGAAAATAACAACTGTAATTTCTCTCATTCATCTCAGATATTTTTTCCATTTTCCTACTTTTCTCTGCTGTAGCATAGCAAGACATATTTTGCAAGTAGGAAAAAATATATTTGAATATATCGATAAGAGCAGACTGCTACACCTTAAACCGTAATGTTTAAGAAAGTATTTCCCTACCCCACCTGTCTGACCATGCTTAAAAAAGAACAGTGATATGATGGAGGCAATGACCTCTTTCTTTTTCCTAAGGAAAATAGAGAATAGAGAAGAATTGCCCATGAACAGGAGAATCAACAACAAAACTGATACTCTCTCCATGGCTGGGCTTTATTTGTAATTACCTAAGCTGCTTAAATTAAATAAGCAGGTGCACAGATTTGCATAATTTCAGTTGCAGAATTTGCCTTTGGAACAAAAATTTGATTTTTTTTCTAGCACAATCTGTTGCAGGCATCAAATGACTTATTTGACAAAAACCCAGAAGCATGTCCTAATGTGTACACTTGTACTTTTTATTTGTTAGCCTCTTGAAGGTCTGTTTTATTATGACCTCTGAACAAGCACCCAGTACTAAAGAAAATACTCAGAAGAATACTGTATGTATGAATGTGTGTGCATGTTAGGGTAAAACTGAACAAGTATCAGTGTCAGAGTCTATGGTTGAAAATACATTTTTTAAAAACATTAAAATTAGTTTCCAGATATTTGCATAACCTTTTAATAGCCTTTTTTTCATTACGCATGTTCTTTTGACGAATACTGTTCTGATCTTCATATATATTGAACCTTCAGTTCATACAAGGTTTCTGAGAGCTTACTAGCACCCCATGTCAAATATGAGAAGCAAATTCCTCTCTACCCTTCCAGGAAGTTCTGATTTAGGACTTAAGTTGAAGTTTCAGTAGTCAAAAAATGTGCGTCAAATGCAAATGCCAAATATACAAAGATCAGACTTGCTAGCACACCAAACAACCCACACATAAGAACACAGTGCTGTACTTCTTCCTAGCCAGGAGAATGAGTCACCGAATAACCATGAACCTTTAGGTATCTAACATATTATGAACAAGACAGAGATTTATCCAACTAATGATCTAAAAATTGGTATTAATAATTCTCATATGGTTCCCTTCCTGTATCACATCAGCTAAATGTCTCTGTCCCAGGGCATGTAAGAGGTAACTTGTACTTGATATCTAAACAATTTATCTGCTCTTAATATGTCATTCCATAGAATGTTTATAAAATTCAAAATAAGAAAACAATTTTGACTCTTTAATAGAATCCAAATGCTAAATGGATCGTGACTGATAATGGCAGAAATACTTGGGAAAACTAAACAAAGAACTAGGAAACAAGGAGTTATTTTATTGTACGTATGGGCTGGAAACATGCTACTCAGCCTCACCTCTTGATCTCACCTGGTTGCAATCTCTATGTGGTGTGATTTACATGTAAAATATGTAGCTGTACAAACAGTAACATTTTTGCAATCTTTCCTGTACGATTATCATATTCTATTCAGCCCAATGGGGATTGGATTGACTCTGCACAGCTGCATTTGTCATATATAGTTACAACTGGACAGATAATTCTCATGCACTGGGGACCGTGAGCGCATGGGTTGGTGGGGACACTAAAACCTTAACTGTACACTTATAAAGTCGATAGAACCTCACAAATTCTAAATGGAAACTATAAAGGGTAAATCAATTAGCTGTTAAAGATAATATGATAAATCTTATTTTTGGAAGCTTGTTGGCGACAGCCAATCAAAGATTGCTTCATTGTTTCTCCCTGTAGATTAAACTGATCTTCATGTTCAGATACTGTTATTGACTATTACCTGCATTTAGGATTTGGTTAGCAGTAGTTGCATTTAAAGAACCGATTATTGTGTATGATTTCTAGCAAATATCAGTCCAGTGGAATGATTAGAATAGGCCATTGGTTTGATCTCCGAGCTTGGCGATTTGGCTGCAAACGTTTGGTCTCCATTCAGGGTGAGGTGGTGGGACATCTTCAGAGCGCTTTGAATTGTGCTCATCTGTCAGAGCGCACAATTCAAAGGGCAACCCGAGCTACTAATATTTGAACACATTTCAATGGTTAGAATGTTGATTTGGGAAGATGGAAATTCAATCCTCTCTCACAAAGGTTGCTGCTATGAAGGCAGCATGGGGGGGGAGACACTATCTATGGCAGCTGAAAATTGAAAAGCAAAGGGTATAAGTGCAATGTCATGAAATACATACATACATAAATACGTATTTCCATATATCGGTATCTGCCAGAATAGTAGAGTGCTGAATGTTCTTGTGACCACTAGGGTTTTGAGTTACCCTGCTCCTTTTGGGCATGTTGTTGTTATTGTTAGCTGCGAAGTCATGTCCAACCCATCATGACCCCATGGACAACGTTCCTCCGGGCCTTCCTGTCCTATACCATCTTCTGGAGTCCATTTAGGCTCACGCCTACTGCTTCAGTGACTCCATCCATCCACCTCATTCTCTGTCGTCCCCTTCTTCTATTGCCCTCAATCTTTCCCAGCATTAGGCTCTTCTCCAGTGAGTCCTTCCTTCTCATTAGGTGGCCAAAGTATTTGAGTTTCAACTTCAGGATCTGGCCTTCTAAAGAGCAGTCAGGGTTGATCTCCTCTAGGACTGACCGGTTTGATCACCTTGCAGTCCAAGGGACTCGCAGGAGTCTTCTCCAGCACCATAGTTCAAAGGCCTCAATTCTTTGGTGCTCAGCCTTTCTTATGGTCCAACTTTCACTGCCATACATTGCAACTGGGAAGACTATAGCCTTGACTATACGTGCTTTTGTTGACAGGGTGATGTCTCTGCTTTTTAGAATGCTGTCTAGATTTGCCATGGCTTTCCTCCCCAGGAGCAAGCGTCTTTTAATTTCTTGGCTGCAGTCCCCATTTGCGGTGATCTTGGAGCCCAGGAAAATAAAATCTGTCACTACCTCCATTTCTTCCCCATCTATTTGCCAGGAATTGAGAGGGCCGGATGCCATGATCTTGGTTTTCTTAATGTTAAGTTTCAACCCAAGTTTTGCACTCTCCTTCTTCACCCACAACAAGAGGCTCTTTAGTTCTTCTTCACTTTCTGCCATTAGAGTGATATCATCTGCATATCTTAGGTTGTTGATATTTCTCCCGGCAATCTTAATTCCAACTTTTGATTCATCTAACCCTGCCTTTCTCATGATGTGCTCTGCATATAAGTTAAATAGGCAGGGCGACAGTATACAGCCTTGCCGGACTCCTTTCCCAATTTTGAAGCAATCAGTGCTTCCGTGTCCAGTTCTCACTGTTGCTTCTTGACCCGCATATAGGTTTCTCAAGAGACAAATAAGATGGTCTGGTACTCCCATCTGTTTAAGAACTTGCCAGTTTGTTGTGATCCACACAATGAAAGGCTTTAGCATAGTCAATGAAGCAGAAGTAGATGTTTTTCTGGAACTCCCTAGCTTTCTCCATGATCCAGCGTATGTTGGCAATTTGATCTCTCGTTCCTTTGCCTCTTCGAAATCCTGCCTGTACTTCTGGTAATTCTCGATCCACATACTGCTGGAGTCTAGCTTGTAGGATTTTAAGCATAACTTTACTAGCATGAGAAATGAGTGCAATGGTGCGATAGTTTCAACATTCTTCGGCACTTTGGAATTGGAATGTAAACTGATCTTTTCCAATCCTGTGGCCACTGTTGATTTTCAAAAATTGCTGGCAAATTGAGTGTAGCACTTTTACTGCATCATCTTTTAAGATTTTGAATAGCTCAGCTGGAATACTGTCACCTCCACTAGCTTTGTTGTTGCTCAGCTTTTCAAAGGCCCACTTCACTTCACATTCTAGGATGTCTGGCTCGAGGTCAGTGACCACCTCATTGTGGTTATCAGGGACGTTAAGCTCGTTCTTGTATAGTTCTTCTGTGTAATTTTGCCACCTCTTCTTAATCTCTTCTGCCTCTGTTAGGTCCCTGCCATTTTGGTCCTTTATCATGCCCATTTTTATATGAAACATTCCCTTCATCTCTCCAGTTTTCTTGAAGAGATCTCTGGTCCTCCCTATTCTATTGTTTTCTTCTATTTCTTTGCACTGTTCATTTAAGAAGGCATTCTTATCTCTTCTAGCTATTCTCTGGAATTCTGCATTCAATTGGGCGTATCTTTCTTTTTCTCCCTTGCCTTTCGCTTCCCTTCTTTCCTCATCTATTTGCAAAGCTTCCTCAGACAGCCATTTTACATTCTTGCATTTCTTTTTCTTTGGGATGGTTTTAGTTGCTACCTCTTGTACAGTGTTGCAAACCTCTGTCCATAGTTCTTCAGGCACTCTCTCTATCAGATCTAATTCCTTAAATCTATTTGTCACCTCTACTGTATATTCAACAGGGATATGATTTAATTCCTACCTGAGTGGCCTAGTGCTTTCCCCTACTTTCTTCAGTTTAAGCCTAAACTTTGCAATGAGAAGCTCATGGTCTTGTTTTTACTGACTGTATAGAGCTTCTCCATCTTTGGTTGCAGAGCACATAATCAGTCTGATTTCTGTGTTGACCGTCTGGTGATGTCCATGTGTAGAGCCGTCTCTTGGGTTGTTGGAAAAGAGTGTTTGCTATGACCATCGTATTCTCTTGACAAAATTCTATCAGCCTGTGCCCTGCTTCATTTTGTACTGCAAGGCCAAACTTGTCTGTTATTCCGGTTATCTTTTGGCTTCCTACTTTAGCATTCCAATCCCCCATGATGATAAGGACATCATTTTTAGGTGTTAGTTCTATAAGGTGCTGTAGGGCTTCATAGAACCGGTCAATTTCATCCTCTTCAGCACCGGTGGTTGGGGCATAGACTTGGACTACTGTGATATTGAATGGTTTCCCTTGGATTCGAACTGAGATCATTCTGTCATTTTGCGGATTTTATCCCTGTATTGCTTTTCCTACTCTTTTATTGACTATGAAGGCTACTCCATTTCTTCTGAGGGATTCTTGCCCGCAGTAGTATACCTAATGGTCATCTGAATTAAATTCACCCATTCCTGTCCATTTTAGTTCGCTGATACCTAAGATGTTGATGTTCAGTCTTGTCATCTCGTTTGACCACGTCCAGCATGCCTTGATTCATGGATCTTACATTCCAGGTTGCTATGAAGAAAAAATCTTTACAGCATCGGACTTTCCTTTCACCACCAGATACATCCACAGCTGAGCGTCCTTTTGGCTTTGGCCCAGTTGCTTCATTCTTTCTGGCGCTACTAGTACTAGCCCTCTGCTCTTCCCCAGTAGCATATTGGACACCTTCCAACCTGAGGGGCTCATCTTCCAGCGTCATATCGTTTTGCCTTTTGGTATTGTCCATAGGGTTTTCATGGCAAAGATACTGGAGTGGGTTGCCATTTCCTTCTCCAGTGGATCACATTTTGTCAGAACTCTCTGCTATGACCTGTCTTTCTTGGGTGGCCCTGCACGGCATAGCTCATAGCTTCATTGAATTACGCAAGCCCCTTCGCCACGACAAGGCAGTAATCCATGAAGGGACCTTTTGGGCATACATATTGCATTACATTACATTGCATGCAGAAAAGGAGCATGATTTACATCTTGTTGATGCTAGTCTGAGTCCTTTTGCTTCTTTCTGCAAAAGCTACTCTTAGTAATGTTGTTTAGCTACTTAATCTAGAGACATTATTTTTAAGTGTATTTCTGAAGACGTCATTGCTGGATTCCATATTCTACATTGCAATCTCCCATTCAAATGGACATATACTGTAAGTAACCCATGTTAAACCTCTTTAGTTACACCTTTATGAAGATTTCAACTTCCAGTATTCTTTGCCTTTTAAATAATGGGTGAAAACATCATTCTTAAGCAGGGATAGTTTAACCAGAGATCAGTTAAGGTAGTGTTTTTCAAACTCAGCTACTTTAAAATGTGTGGACTTCAGCTCCCAGGATTCTTTAGCCAGCTTGCTGGCTGGGGAATTCTGATTTGAAGTTCATTTTAAAATTGTCAAGCACAGAATTAGGATAATAATCTGCAAACTAACTCCAAGATATTTTACTTTTTAATGATTCAATGAACAACAGATTGCAAAATTGTCTGTCAGTAACTGTTTCTTTGAATACTTGTAAGCTCATGTTTGTAACAATGTATCACAAGCTAAGTTACTTAACTAACATCCTTTATTTTATCCATTTTCCAAGACTTGGTCTTCTCCAAATCTTCTTGCTTCTGTATTATGCATCCATGTATCCACAAAGGAAGAGCTTCATTTTATTTTTAGAGGATCTTAACTTACAAGGGCCCAAAACAATCACAGAATCAATGTGAGAAAAAGCCGTTTGATACCGATCTGCCTTCATTAGTTGAGGCAGAGGCTCTTCTGATTATGCAACCACTTACAAATATTAATTTAGTATTACCTAGGAAGAGGGACTTTTGTTATGGCATTCTTTTGTGGAAACCTTCTCTGAGAAAAGCCAATTTTATTACAACTTAGGAATTTAAAACACTCATTGCCACTTGATACTTCATTATGGTCGTCTTATACTGTTCATGGCCTGTGGATAGATGAGGTTGGGTGGTTCCTAAATATAGTTTATTTTATATTTCATTGAAGGCATTATAATATTCTATATTGCCAAATCCAGAAAGCAGGATAATTTTAAACAAAAGCATATTAGAGCAGGGACAAATTTTCCTGCCCTACGACTTTTATCTTTACTACTTTGGTCATCTTCCATTTACAGGTATTTCCTGTCTGCAATCACTGTTCCTCAATCTGTACATGCTTCAGGGAAATTTAGGAGCTGAAAATTCATTGTTGTAAGTCACACAAGAATAGCAACAACGGCAAGAGGGAGGAAAAGCTAGCTAATTCACCCCAGTTTCTCTTCTTTCTTTGCATATGTCTGATGAGAGCTTCTTTCTTTGAAAAAGGAGCTATTTACATTGAAATAAATAATGTGTTCCGACTTCTGGGTGGCAAGGCTCCGTCGATGGTGGTTGTTTCGACTGTCAGCCCCGTTGTTTTCCGTTGAATCGTGAAAACAGCGACAATCAGCTGTTTTGCGGTTTGGAACCCCCCCTCGGGAGAAGAGGGGAGGGTGAGCATTCAGGTAGGGTAGAGCTCCCCTAGACCCCAAGAATTATTATTCTGGGGGTTGAAGGGTGAGAGCTCCCTTGGAGCCTAAATCAGCTCCGGACTCGGGGACTCCTCTGTTCTAAGGTTTTGGAACAGAGCAGGACGCTGCAACCATCCCTGCAATCAATATCGTACTTTGGATTACTTACAGCAGAGCTGTAAAGGAGAATATTGAAATAGGAAGTATATGATCTTTAACTCCGGTGTACTTTAAAAGGAAGGAAGATGGCCCAGGAGTGAATTGCCAGAGAGAACGGTGAAGATCAAAAGGACAAGGGAAATAAAACAAAATGAAAGACTGAGTGGAAAGAAGAAATTGGGTTATTAAGTGAGTTTGTGCAAAATATTTGAAATTGGTTTAAAAGTGATTTGAAGATTTGGATCTTTGACTGGGAAGTAATAAAGTTGCAATTTGGGTGGAAAAGTGAAAGTGAGAAACGAAAGTTAATTGGGTGTTAAAATGGCTTCTAAACCACCCAGAGTTTCTACTTCGAGAAGTGCGGGCGCATCACCAATTCAGCAACAATCTGTACTACAGACTTTGATGCCACCCCCTGCAGCACCTACACCTGCATTGACATTAAAAGATCTACAAGATGCTTTACAAGATGCTTTAAAAAGTCAATCTGAGCAAATATCTAAGCAAATGGCAGAGCTTATTGATGAGAAAAATAAGGAAATACGAGAGGACATTTTATTGGCATTTCAGGGGCTGGCAGCTTGTATGGAGCGTTTGGATGAACTTGTGGAAGAAGTAAATCAAAATAATCTGAGATTGGAGGCTAAAATGTCTGAAACAGAGAATAAAATGGATAAGATTGACGATGATGTGGTAATGATACAATACAGAGACATGGAGTTTGCCCTGAGGATAAGTGGTTTGAGAGATATATGGTGGACTTGCAAAAAAGTTAAAGTTTTTTGGATTAAAATTTGGTGGAATATGCAGAAGATATTTAAGAAAAGATAAGGTTTTCTCCACAGTTATTTCTGTTGGGTATTATTACAGATTGTACCGTTATAGAAACTAAATTGATGTTGAATTTAATAACAGCAGCAAGACTTTTGGTTTCGCAATACTGGAAGAAGGAGGAACTGCCTACTATAGAAGAGTGGACTTTAAAAGTTTCAAACCTGGCAGAAATGGCAAAAATCTCAGCATATTTGAAAGAACAATCGCAACAGATATATTTTGGAATGGAGAAGATGGATCGATTATATTCAGAATAAATATGGGACTAAAAAGTTTCATTTAGCATATGAATAAGCATTAGTATCATAAGATGTATTATTATTTAGTTATTATTATTTAGTTATTTAGTTATGTTTAAGGGGAGTTAAAAGTGCAATAGAATTTAAAGTGCTTTTTTAGTTAGTTAGCATATTTTAGCTTAAGTTTGTAAAAGTTAATACCCTGTATTCAGCTCTGGGACGTCGGGGGGGGGGGGAAGGGGAAGTGGGTGGGGAGGGGGAGGGTGGGAGTTTATGTTTTTAAAATGTATTTTAAAACTTTTCAATAAAAAATAATGTGTTATTAAAAACATGTTTCCACACCAGCAAGTATCTGGAATCTGTACAACTTGTTCTTTTTTTTAAACATTAGCATTAATATTATCATAAAGAATTATCATAAACAAGTTTGATAGCAGAAACTCTTCTAGCTACTGAGGCTTTTCTGCCAAATTAGAAGCAGATTTTTTCCCCCCTCAAAGGTATCAGATTTAATTTATGCTTTGTATATGGATTTTCCAATACTTAACATGATTATTAAACCACATTTAATGAATTTGGTCAAAATGTTCACAATTATGTATGTTCTGTACTATTGCACCAGATAAGGTTCATAATAGGCAATGACTGATGAAATCTGAGAAACTGAACAAGACATTAGTATTTTGAGAACCAGACATAAATTCTCTCATAGTTTACTAGCTATGTGAGGAGCCAATGACGGACATGATCAGGAATACTGATGGCATCAATTGGCTATGCCTGGAAGAAAACCTTGCAGCTATTTTCTTGTTACTTACAAAAATAGCTTTAACTGTACAAACTAAATCTAGCAATGTAAATTCACATAATTTGTTCAAGTTGTATAATTGAAACAGTTCTCTTTCAATATGAGCTATTTGGACCTTCCAATGTAGTATTTAGTATTAGGTTAGGACGCTGAGCTTGTCGATCAAATGGTCGGCAGTTTGGCAGGTCGAATCCTGAGTGCCGCATAGCAGAGTGAGCGCCTGTTACTCGTCCCAGCTTCTGCCAACCTAGCAGTTTGAAAGCACATAAAAATGCAAGTAGAAAAATAGGTACCACTATGGTGGGAAGGTAACAGCGTTCCATGTGCCTTGGCGTCTAGTCATGCCGGCCACATGACCACGGAGACATCCTTGGACAAGCGCTGGCTCTTCGGCTTGGAAACAGAGATGAACACTGGCCCCTAGAGTTAGAAACAACTAGCACGCATGTGCGGGGGAACCTTTACCTTTATTATTCCCCAAAGCACATGGTGCTTACAAAACAATCTTAGCATGACTGTCAGACTTTAATTTATATTTCACTTAATATTCTAAATCACTTGTTATTCCATTTCTCCCTTTACTCTAGTTTCATAATTTCCTTTTATTGCCTTTCCTTTCACTTTCATTCTATTCAACATCTTCAATGTTTATTACTGTAATGGCATATTGTTGAACTGTGTGTCACAGTGATGAATTGCTGGTGAGAGAAAAGCATCTGGATTAAGCTTGGAGGCTGCTACTTGTTGGTCAAGAAGGAAGATGGCTTTGGCCAAGTTCAGTTCATAGGAATTTAATACTTTTGTCTATAACAAGGAACACATAATCCATGGGCATCATTTTATATTTTTATACTGAATAAAGATTAAAGGGCATCAATTTTAAGAGCAGACGAATGTAAAAAGCTACAGATACGTCAATTTTGACTGAAAATTTTATTAACAATAATTAGACTACAACACACACACACACCACAAAAGCCACAAAAAAAACTAGACATTGTAAGAAACCTAAATATACAAAGACATATTTTAACATTTCAGTTGTTCAGGAAGTTAAGTAAAAATTTTAAAACTAAATACCTTCCTTTTAAATAAATTCTTCCTGGAATGTATCCGCCAAATAGGTAGAATGTTAAAAAAATGGAGAACAAAAGATTCATGATCTCTTTGCACATCAAGTTGTTAATGTAAGAATTAGGATATTGGATAGTCTTTTTTTTAAGTTGGAAAAAATGACAATAAGTCTAGAAGAGTTACTTAAAAGTATCTAAAGGCATGAGAATCCATTGGCGCAATCCAATCTGAAGACAACTTATAGTTCTATATGCAAAGAAAATTTCTCCAACGACCTTCTCCAATGGTTTGACCTCTAGATGTTTTGGACTGAAAGTCCTGTGATCTGAGACAAAATTAAATGTGGGGAATGATAACCCAGCATGTATGGAAACTTTCAGTTTGGGAAACATTTACTGGCATGGAATGCAAAAGGAGACACATTCTGTAATTTACTCAGCATGTTGAGAGAAAATGATAGAAAATTCTATCCAGACTACCAAAGATATTGAACAGTATTGCCAAAGCAATCCTTAAGTCTAATGAAGGTTCCAATTACATGATAAACTAGAGGCCAGATGTGGCATTAAAAGCCTTTGCAAATTAAAATGGATTTTTAATTTCCACAATTACCATACATGGGGAAAGTGGCAGAGGAATTGTTAGTTTCACTCTTTTTGCTAAGAAATCAAAATTGTACGAAGGTTTATTTTCACTTTAGATTTACTGTTTCCTTTGATGGGCCCACTTTTGTGCCTATTGATGCATTTTCCTTCAAATTATTTTTGAGAAGTTTTCTTAGCCCATCATTACGTTTCCAGGTTCTTGTCCTGATTCCTAGGAAACAAAGAATAAATCATGTTAAAGAGAGGGAAGAAAACAAAACAAAACACCAAAAGTATATTAATAAAACAAAAACTTAATTTTATTAATTTCCTGAATGTTAAAACATCTTTATTTAGCCTGATGCTCTCCAGGTGTGCTGGATTACAACTAACTGGTTGGCTGCAGATCATGTAGTTTTAGTTTAATACATATGGAGGGCATTAGATTACTGAAAGCTATAATTTTAAACTATAAAATAGGACAGAAGCACGGTAAACCCAAATTTCACAAAGTAATAATAGGAAAGAGATGTCCAGAAGAGCTGACAATCTATTAAATACAAGTTGAATGTTACATATACTTAAAATGCATAAAATGTATGAAGTGTCCAGAGTGATATAAAAAATTACAAATTATGTACAGGTAGTCTTCGGTTTACGACCACAAGATTTTTGTTGCAAATCAAGAGAGTTGTTTAAGTGAGGTTCCCCCCACCCCACTTTATGGCATATCTTGCCAAGCTGTTAAGGGAATCACTGCAGTAGTTAAGTTAGGAACATGGTTGCAAAGTAAATCTGGCTTCCTCACTGACTATGCTTGTCAGAAGGTTGCAAAAGGTGATCACATGACCGAGGGACTCTGCAACTATCATAAATACCAAATACCAATAGCAAGCTGCCAAGTTCCCCAAATTTTGATCATGTGATTATGGGAATCCTGCAATGGTCGGTCATAAGTCACTTCTTTTAAGTGTTGTTGTAACTATGATCTCCTACACATTAGATGGGTGTTGCCTAGAGGATGACTTTTCAGTTATTTAATTTTAATTTAATTAATTTTATTAGATTTATATACCGCCCTTTCCCGAAGGACTCAGGGCGGTTTACAGGGCATTTTAAAATCACACCAATACAAAATACAAAAGTTAAAAAACAACTAAAAAGATTAAATTATCCCTGAAAATAAAAACCCCAGTTAAAAATTCTCAGCCTGGGCCAGAGAGCTCAAAGAGCCAAGTCTTCAGGTCCCGGCAGAATGAACGCAGGTCAGGGGCAGTCCTGAGCTCCACGGGCAGCTGGTTCCAGAGGGCAGGCGCACCCACAGAGAAGGCCCTCCCCCTGGGTGTTATCCGCCGGCAATCTTTTACATCTTTTATGCTACTTTTACCATATTTCAAAATTTTACTTTATAATTAGGAATCTCACCATTTAGATGAGAGTTCATCATCAGTGAGAGCTTTTTAAAACTGTTTGCAGTTGAATCAATTGATTCCTGTATCGGTAGAGTTGCATAATAATAAAACTAAAGAAAGATGGAATAAGGCAAAACAAAAATGGTTCAGATTTTGGATTAAAACATTTTGACGACTGAGCATGCCAAATGTCTCTGGGTAAGGCTCAAAAATAGCCTGTGCCATAAAGTTTCATTAATATTATACTCTGCTCATGGTATATTCCAAAAATGGATTTCTTATTTTTGATGGCTTCCTTTTTCTGCACTTATCCTTTTACACGGAGGGAATGCAAATGAAATATTTTGCTGAAAGGAATGGCAAGTGTGCTGAATATAAATGATACAAAATAACAAAATTACAATAGCAGCTTGTGCAGGAGGCCAGACCTTCAAGGACTATTTCCTATGGTACATCATTACCGCCTCTTACAGAGGAGCGGCACAAATACACATCCCAAAATATTGACGCTTCTTACAATTCAAAGCATGTCTGGTGTGCTGCAACTTCTACATTGATCATTCACTTGCATGACTCTTGAAAAATACAATCACAGGAACCACTGCTGGTGTCCTTTGTTATCTAATATTTAGTAGAAATAATTAACCACTTGAAGATAGCATTGTGTGGGGCTCTGATAACACTGTATTAAGCTTCTTTGAGCATGGGAAAGACTATATGCAACACTTTATCAAACTAAGTCCACAGGGAAAGCAGTAATTCTGCCTGGAAGAATGGCAGTTAACTCCACTGCTTTTATTTACATGTAGCAATAGCACCTACGACTTATATACCGCTTCACAGTGCTTTACAGCCCTCTCTAAGCAGTTTACAGAGTCAGCATATTGCCCCCAACAATCTGGATTTCTCATTTTATTGATCTTGGAAGGATGGATCAAACTGCCAAGTTAAGTTAAAAGTTGATTTCAACAACCATTTTGTTAGACCTGCCATTCTGAGAGTTTGGAATAAAGATAAAGTAAGGTTTTCCACAAAAATGCCTCTTTGGGCATCCTCCCAGGAAGCCATTTTTAGAAAAGTGGTGGTGAAGCTGGACTGGTGGACTTATGGTAAAATAATATATTTTAATTGTAGTGAGCCTACCCTCAAATCTAAGGAAGAGCTAGAGTCAGAATGGCATGTCCTGATTATGTTATACTTGAACAATGGGAGAATATGTGAATGAAAGGTTTAAAATTCACATTAAATTACAATTTAAAAGAATTTTTTTACAAGATGATGTATCGCTGGTATTTAACACCGGACTAGTTATCCAGAATGTATAAAAGTATTTCAAATGAATGTTGGGAATGTAAATGTAAAGAAGAGATCTTTTATCATTTATGGTGGACATTTGTTAAAGAAAAGAAATATTGAGTAAGATCCATACTCTAATATAGAAAATTCTTAAAGTGGACATAAAGATAAAACCAGAAACTTTTCGTTTGAGTTTAATGGAAAAAGACTTGGGGAAAAATTTGGAACTTTGATGTTATATATGTTGACAGCAGCAAGACTACTTTATGCACAAAAATGGAAGGACATTTCGATCCCCACAATGGACTAATGGCGGCAAAAGTTGATGGAGTTAGTGAGATGGCTAAACTTACTACTTTGATTTAAAAAACAAACAAAAAAACCCCCAAAACACTTTGTTTCTACTTGGAAACCACTTCTGGACTTTGTGCTTGAGGTGGAAAAAAATGAAATTTTGATTTTGAATTTTACTGATTAGATAGATTTGTTGTTATAGAAATGGCTAGTTTATACCATTACATTAAAGTAAAAAGTTGAGGTTTGATATCACTGTTTTATTCTACTGCACCAGAGGTCAACACCTTTCCCCCCCCCCGTCTTTTCTACACTTCTCCTTTCCTTTTTCCCTCCCTTATTTTTCTTACTATTTGCTTTTGCATTTTTGTGTTTTACATTATAAATTAATAAAAACTGTAAAAAAGGATCGAACTGCCGAACTGCTGGCAGTCAGCACAAGTAGCCTGCAGTACTCTGCCACCCCCAAATGTGATTAATATTTTTAGAAGTGCAAGGATACTAAAGTCAAAGAAGAAAACTAGGAAAGGAAGGACTTCATTTTTCTTCACATAGTGGCCAACCAGATGCACCTTGAAATTCCACAAGCACTCCAGATGTTCCTGTTGTTTCTTAGCAAATGCTAATTCCTAGGGACTGTGAAATGCCATTTCTACGTGAATATGAGGGCTGACACTACCTTCTTTTGAAAGTAAATTCCATGCCTAAATTACACGTAATATGAAAAAGTAACTCCATATGTAATTCTTCATATATGCCTTTAATTTCCCCTTATATAAAGTGAACAAATAATGATGTTGCAAATGTTTTCAATATAGGTAGTCCTCGACGTATGATCACAGCTGAGCCCAAAAGTTCTGTTGTTGACTGATTCACTGCAGGGGATAAGTTAGGAACATCTGGCTTCCCCATTCATTTTGCTTGTCCCAAGTTTGCAAAAGATGATCACACGACCCCAGGACATAGCAATGGCCACAAGTATGATCATGGGGATGCTACAAAGGTAATGTGAAAAATGATCATATGTCACTTTTTTCAGTGCCGTTGTAACTTTGAATGGTCACTAAATGAACTGTCGTATGTTCATATGCAAGATTACCTGTATATATTTGGGCAAATTTCAAGAAAGCTACAATTTTATTTCAACCTCTTTCTTAATATGGGTTTCAACTATGTATCCAGTTGATGCTTTTATTGGGATTTCTTAAGGTAATGTTTCTCAACCTTTTCTCCACAACTGACCCCCCCCCACCCCTTTAAATACCTTTTGTGGCTACGGATCACCAAGACTTTACTCAAGATTTAAATCATAACATTTTTTTCAAGCCTTTGCAGACCCTCTGTGATGATATCATGGTCCTCCAGGGGTCTGTGGACTACAGTTTGAGAATCACTGTTTTAAGGGATTAATTAAGAGACTATCTCTCTCCACATGTTTGTACCCATCCAATATGGTCTGGTAGGATGAGCATGCTTCAGGTTCCATAACCTAAGGAATAATAACTGGCAGATTCCCAAAAGTAAGCCTTTTCTAACATAGTCGCTGTCCTTTGGAATATTCTCCCTCCAGAGATTGGGTTGATTTTGTTGACCTAAAAACCTTGTTCTTTGTCAATCCTCAGGCTGAGTGTGTGAAGGCTCCTGCCTCCTGGTTGCGCTAATAATTGATATATATATTTTTCTTGGCTGCTATGTTTTAATTTTTGTAGTCATATTTTTGAATTTTTTTTGTATTGTTTGCCACCCAAAGTCACACTGAGATATGATTTATATCAATCAATCAATCAAACAAACAAATGATATATCTACAACTAGATCAACATACACTTCTGCTTGCTTTAATACCTGTCTCCTTACTGAGGGGCTTTCAGTAAATAACCTATAGGTTTTTGTCTTTTTTTAAAAAGAGGCTAAACTATCAAAAATGTGTAACTACATTATCATAGCAAAGGATTGTAGAAATGACTGAGTATGTCAATCTATAATTTTGGGCTTTCTATGTAGCTGTATGTTGGTTATATTTTGACATAATTATTGCAAATTATAAATTTTACACTTACCAGAGGTTACAGGTACTCTCAGTGCTTTATTATTTGATGCAACATCTCGTCTTAGGCGTTTGGCAGTCACCTGATCGTGCTGATTTGTTAATCCATTGCTGGATGCAGAACTGAGGAAAAACATTTTTTTTAAAAAAAGCTTGTTCTTAAGCACAATATTGTTGAGCCAGAATTCTGTGTTGGTTCTTTAGAGTTCATATAGTTGCTGGAACATTCAACAAATCCTGATGAAAGCTATGGGTATGTGAAAGTACTCTAGATTATCATAGCACTGCAATACAGCGCTATTAATATATTCAAATGGATCATATGCACACATTCACTGAGCACATGGGGAAGATTGCATGCAGGATTGGCTAAGCTAGTATTGGCAACTTTAGATTGGGGAAGCTGGATATTGCACAGGATTATTTATCTACAGTGTCCATGTATCCATCCACCTACTTATCTACTATTCCTGGGAGAGGGAGGGAATATCTTAAATTCAGGGTTGTCTTCCTTTCAGATAAACAAACACATATTTCTCTCTATTTGGGTGAAAGTTGAGAGAAGATTTTAATTTTTTTCTAAGCATGCCAAACCCATTATAAGTGTTTATTTGTGTCTTCATCTAAAAGCCAACAAGTAACCTGTGTTTAACAAATGGCCTGTTTAGCAACCATCTGAAATGATGACAGTGCTGAAAAAGTAACTACACGACTGGTCCTAACACACTTACTAATATTGCAATGTCCCTGTGATTGAGATTGGGTGTTTCACAATTAAAGGGATTTATGGCCATTGCAACATCTCACAGTCCTGCGATTGCCATCTGCGCACCCCATAGCCAGCTTCAAACAAGCAGTCAGTGAAGGAGTTAGCTGTAAACTCGCAAGTTATGGATACATGATGGCTCAAAACAACAGTGGGTGACGTGCTTAATGACTGTGGTGGTAGTGAGACCATAAGGTCATTGTGATCACATGATCTCCTGCTTAAGAACCAGGTGTCTTAGTGACGGAACTGGAAACACAGACAATATAGGCTGCAGGAAACTGTTCTGAATTCCTGAAAACAGGCAGCCAAATACTGTTGCATTTACTGCAAAAGACAGTTGCAGACTATGCTTATTTTGTTGCCCTCTCTTAGGAACAGCAAAATAAGTATAAGTTGGCAGGTATATTGTATATACTTGAGTATAAGCCGAATTTTTCAGCCCACTTTTTGGGCTGAAAAAATCCACTTCGGCTTATACTCCAGTGAACAAAAAAAAAAAAAAAAAAAAAAAAGGAAAAGAACTTCCACCCCCCAGTTTGGAGAGCGGCTGCTTTCATCAAACATGGACGAAGGCAGCAGCTCTCCAAACGGGCTGCAGCTCCGCCGCCACCTCTGCAAGCCTCCGCTGAGAGAATGGGGCGGTGGAAGCTTGCCACCCATTTTCTCGGCGAAGACTTCTTTCGGGGGGATGCAGCCTCTGTCACCCCCTTCTCTCAGCTGGGCAGCTGAGAGAAGGGGGTGACAGAGGCTGGATCCCCCGAAAGAGGTCTTAGCCGCTGAGAGAATGGGCGGCAAGCTTCCCCGCCCCATACTTCGCGGAGCGCTCCAACGCCTCGTTCTCTCGTCTCAGCGGAGACTTCTTTCAGGGGATCCAGCCTCTGTCACCCCCTTCTCTCAGCTGGGCAGCTGAGAGAAGGGGGCGACAGAGGCTGGATCCCCCAAAAGAAGTCTTTGCCGCTGAGAGAATGGGTGGCAAGCTTCCCCGCCCCATACTTCACGGAGCGCTCCAACGCCTCGTTCTCTCGTCTCAGCGGAGACTTGTTTCGGGGGATCCAGCCTCTGTCACCTCCTTCTCTCAGCTGGGAAGCTGAGAGAAGGGGGCGACAGAGGCTAGATCCCCCGAAAGAAGTCTTCGCCGCTGAGAGAATGGGTGGCAAGCTTCCCCGCCCCATACTTCGCGGAGCGCTCCAACGCCTCGTTCTCTCGTCTCAGCGGAGACTTCTTTCAGGGGATCCAGCCTCTGTCACCCCCTTCTCTCAGCTGGGCAGCTGAGAGAAGGGGGCGACAGAGGCTGGATCCCCCGAAAGAAGTCTTCGCCGAGAAAATGGGCGCTGAGATTTTCTCGGCGAAGACTCACCTTCTCCCGTTCACCTTCAGCAGCTCCGCCAGGCCCGTCCAGTGCCCTGCTAGCAGAGCTTGACAAATGCAAAAGCTGCTTTGGTTAAACACTGGAAGGTTTAGTGATTAACCCACCCCACCCCACCCGGTCTTCTTGCTGTTTCTCCCCATCCTCACTCCTACCCACAGGGGCTCTCTGCCTCTTCTACTACTTTTTTTTCTTTCTTTCTTTTTTGCTGAGGTGTGCGTCTCTCTCTCTCTCTCTCTCTCTCTCTCTCTGTGTGTGTGTGTGTGTGTGTGTGTGTGTGTGGTGTGTTATCTCGAACCAGATGGGATGGCAAAGTCAAATGCAAATGGGGATCTTTCAGATCTTGCCCTGCCTTTCCCCCCACGGTTACCTTCTGTTCTTGATGAGCTCACGAGTGCTCAAGGACAAAATAGGGCAGGGCAGAGCCGGCAGTTAAAAATAGGATGCAGATAAAAGGAAAGGTAAGGAGGGGTTCAGGTTGAGAGGAGAGGCTGCGTAGCCTTAGTGTAACTCCTGTTTGGGCTGACTGGGTTGCCTCCGATGGGCTCTGACAGTGGAACAGAATGGAATAGAAAATATGGAATGGAATGGAACAGAACGTAGAACAGAACAGAACAGAATAGAATAGAAATATAGAAAGTGAATAGAATAGAATAGAATAGAGAATGGTAATAAGAATAGAATAGAATAGAATAGAAATATAGAAAGTGAATAGAATAGAATAGAATAGAATAGAATAGAATAGAATAGAAATATAGAAAGTGAATAGAATAGAATAGAATAGAGAATGGTAATAAGAATAGAATAGAATAGAATAGAATAGAAATATAGAAAGTGAATAGAATAGAATAGAATAGAATAGAATAGAGCTGGAAGGGACCTTGGAGGTCTTCTAGTCCAGCCCCTTGCTCAAGCAGGAGGACCTATACCAGTGGTGGTGAACCTATGGCACGCCTGCCAGAGGTGGCACTCAGAGCCCTCTCTGTTGGCACGTGCGCCACCACTGCTGCCAGCAGCAGGTCCTTGTCGGTTGGTGGACTGGAAGAAAAGGGAGGGGGAAGCATTTTACATGCGTGCATGCGCGCACGGGGCCACGAGCAGGCACATGCTGCAAAGGGGGCGGGGCTAGTGCCTGCGTGATACTCACTAGCACAGCCCCGTTCTCACGTGGTGCGGTGCCTTGTATCTGCACCCTGCGGCGCAGCGGTTGGCGTTTTTGTGCCTTGCGGTACAGTGGCCCATTTTTTGCTCCCCCTTCTTTTTCGTGCCAGAGGCGGCACTCAGAGGCACCTCCCTGTCCCCTCCCCCGAGGGCACCAGAATGCCGATGCTGCCTTGGCACTTTGTGATAAACAAGTGGGTTTTGGCTTGCGGTTTGGGCACTCGGTCTCTAAAGTTTCGCCACCACTGACCGATACCATCTCAGACAGGTGAATGTCCGGTCTCTTCTTAAAAACCTCCAGTGATGGAGCACTCTTGATTTCTGGTGGCAAGCTGTTCCACTGGGCAGCTGAGAGAAAGGGGCGGCAGAAGCTGCATCCCCCGAAAGAAGTCTTCGCTGAGAAAATGGGCGCTGAGACGCCTCATTCTCTCGCTCAGCGGAGACTTCTTTCGCGAGATCCAGCCTCTGCCGTGCTGCACCGAGAGAACAGCAAGCCGCCCCATTCTCTCGGCGGAGCACTCCACCGCCCCATTCTCTCGGCGGCTTGCCACCCCGTTCTCTCATCTCAGCAGAGACGTCTTTCGGGGGATCCAGCCTCCAGCTGCTGCATTTCCCAGCCTCGGCTTATACTCGAGTCAATAACTTTTTCCAGTTTTTGGGGGTAAAATTAGGGGTCTCGGCTTATACTCGAGTCGGCTTATACTCAAGTATATACGGTAAGTTAAATTGGCAGAGTTTATTTTCCTTTTCTAAACATTCATTCTAGAAGGCACAGAAAGAACTGTGGCCAATCTGGTAAAGTATTAATAACAACAAAAAACTGTGTCACCGCAAAATTTTTACAAATAATAAGTTATGGAAAAAACAAAGCATGCATACGAACACTTTAGAAACTGTTAATTGCATCCCTTTGCTACATAGGTTTGCCAAGGAATAATTATCACCCATTTCCATATCATTTGCTCCAAAATAAGTGTGCACAGGAACATGGACTTAGTTGCATTAAATTTTATTCTACATGCCAGCCAAATCAATACTAATTAACCTGTCAAAGTTGTTTTAGACAGCACCAATTTATTGGACGTATTCAAAAAATGCTGCAAAACACTAGCAATGGGTTCAGGTAAAGGTGGGATGGCATTTCTAACAAAAGACAAGTGTCTTGGAACCCATACAGAAAAGTTCAATACAAATACTAACTCAATATTAACCATATAAAGCTTGTTGTATATACCACATCTAGAACCCCGAAGACTTAGAAAAAGGCAGGTTTTTTGATGGTAAACAATAGAAACTAAAAACATACTAGTAAGGTAAAGGTTCCCCCGCACATGCGTGCTAGTCGTTTACGACTCTAGGGGCCGGTGCTCATCTCCGTTTCAAAGCCGAAGAGCCAGTGCTTGTCCGAGGTCATGTGGCCGGCATGACTAGACGCCAAAGGCGCACGGAACACTGTTACCTTCCCACCAGAGTGGTCCCTATTTTTCTACTCGCATTTTTATGTGTTTTCGAACTGCTAGGTTGGCAGAAGCTGGGATGAGTACACGGCACTCGGGATTCGACCCGCCAAACTGCCGACCTTCTGATCAACAAGCTCAGCGTCCTAACCCACTGAGCCACCGCGTCCCTGTAAAAACATACTAAGACAGTATATATTGCACTTCATCTTATTTTTCCCACATCAGCATGTATGTCATAGGATGGGCCAAGAAACAATGACTGATCCAAAGTTATTTAGTGAAAGTTCATTCTCTGGCACAATTCTGGTCATTCTGGAAATTAAGACTAGTCACTGAATGACCAAAACTGTGTCAGTGGAAATCTTCCATTGGAACAGAAATAATCTTTCCAGTTAATCCTAATTTGTGATCCAATGGAAGATATTGGACACAATAAATACCAATTTCAGTACTAATTTAGCAAATTGACTTGAAGCATTATATACCTTAATAACGTCCTTTTTCTTGTAGCAGCAGATGTCATTGCCATATAAGAAGGCTTTGTACACATGGGATCTGGTTGTCTGTTTAACAGCGAAGGAAGACCAAGTCTGAAATTAAGAACAATAATAGTCATCACCCAAAATCTTATTTTTTAAAAAACAAAACCTACCTCTAAGATATTATTTAGTTTTCCAAACTAAATGAAATATACAGTATTGGCTTTAAATTTCAAAATTTTGTTAAGTGCTACCTCCGATAATCATTTTTATCAGAGGATTTCACCATGTTTTCTGGGTAAGCCTTAACTTAAACTAGAGATGCAAGGAATAGACTTTTTCAAATATGGGCCAAAAATTTCTCAGATAATATTGTAAATATGTCCTGTAAAGGCCATAAATAAAGAGTAGAAATGTCTTTGAATCAATGGGAGGTAGGAGGACGGATGTTTTTTTCCATACATTTGCTAAATTCAGGGACAGAAATAAAATTTACTCAATCAACTTTTGTTTATCTGGATGCTTCCATTAGGGGTTGGCCTATTTAGTTCTGCCTTGGAAATTGCCACTTTAACATTAAGACAGCAACAGAAATGTAAAAAACCCCAAACAAACCTACAAACAAACAACAGCAACAAAAACCATCAGCACTGAAAAACTTTTACACAATCAGGATATAAATGTGCACGTGGTTCATGTTAGAATCTGGTATTGTTGAACAACTGACAAAAGTCCAGTCATTACCAATTTGAAATCTTCTGGTTTTGCTGCTACTCTTCATCTTTCCCATACTTAGAGGAAAGAGCCATTGTGGCACAATGGTTACAATGCAGTATTGCAGGCTAACGCTGCCAACTGCTAGCAGTTTGATCCTCACCAGCTCAAGGGTGACTCAGCCTTTCATACTTCCAAGGTTGATAAAATGAGGACCCAGATTGTTGGGGGCAATATGCTGACTCTGTAAGCATATTGAAGTGGTATTTAAGTCTATGTGCTATTGCTGGTTGCATGCTCAGTGAAAGGAACAAGGAGAGCAGCCTCTTTCATTCACTTTGCCCACTCAAGGTAGCAGTGTAGGCTATGCCAAAAGGAAATACAAGCATAAAAGGACTCTACTAAAACCAGTAAAGTAGGACCTGCAGCGCTATAAATTTTGTAATGTGGCCTTTTAATAAAATAGAGGTTTCAGATATTTTAGCTCTCTTGCCTGAATGTACTATTCACACCTCAGAATTCTAATGGAGGGAAATCAGTGTAAAACTAAAGGCAGGGATTTATAGTCGCATGTTAAAAAAGAAAAAGGGATGGAGATGAAAAAAGTAAAGACATTCTTCTACATAAAATACCTTTGTAAAACACTTCTGCTGTTGGCTGCTTCTGACTTGCTTCTGGCTGCATCTGAAGGAGAGTCTATACTGTCTGTGTTATTTTTACAAAGAATAGTTGAGTTCATGTGGCACTCTGGGGTGACATTATATGTAGCATCTTTGGTGCTGCTCTGCTTTAATGGTTCCTGAATATGTGCCATGTGGCTCATTTCTTCAAGGGTTGCCGTATGCAGTGCTTTTTTAATCATAATTCCTGTACAGAGAGTCTCCCCTGGTTTCTTGCAGACCTCGGGTGTATATGTAATGGGGCAGAAGGCTTTGCTGAGAGAATCCACCACAGGGTTAGGACATGTCTGGCTGTAATCTTGAAGACTTTGGGTTGTCAGAGGAGACGCCATCAATTTTCGCCTTGCTCTTTTGTGCAGTGGCATTCCATACTCTGCCTCACGTTGAACAGATGTCTTGACTTTCTCCACTGTAAGATTACGAGGCGTATCTAAGTTCAAGACAAGCAAAATCCCTGAAATATTTCCCTAGATATTCCCAATTAAATCTTAAATAGCTGCTGAACAGTAAAAGCAGATGTGATAGAACAACCCTCCCTCTTGTTTGAACCTATAAGATACATGCACTAAGGACTGTTTAGTAAATACACACAATCCTCAACTTACATTCGTTTAGTGAGCATTTAAAGTCATGATGGTGCTGAGGGCAGACAAGAAGTAGCAGATGGAAATTTTTCAAAGAGAGAAACAACCTAGAACTAAGGAGAAATCTCCTGATAGCAAGAACAATTAATCAGTGGAATGGTTTGCCTCTAGAAGAGGTGGGTGCTCCATCACTGGAGGTTTTTAAAAAGAATGGATAGCCATTTGTGCAGGAAGGGTGTAGGAGAGGGGTAGGCAACCTCAGCTCTTTTATGACTCATGGACTTCAACTCCCAGATCTTCTCAGTCAGCATAGCTGACTCAGGAATTCTGGTAGTTGAAGTCCATGAGTCATAAAAGAGCAGAGGTTACCTACACTTGGTATAAGATATCCTACTTGAGCAGAGAGATGGACTACAACACCTTCAAGGCCCCTTCTATCTGTTATACTGTATCTTTCTTTATCTGGAATTTGAGTCTGAAAAAGAATTTGCCTAATTTTGAGAGGAATCAATGCAGATTTAAGAAACTTATCCTCTTTTTCCCCATACTTCAATATTTTCTCAAAATATCCTTGCCATTATAATAAAAAAAAAGCGGAATAATAGAACCGGCCTTGGGTATAATTATCTCATTTAGGACTTGGATAACTGCTTAACATTCTTCACCAATATTTTATAAGGATCGCAACAAGTTAAAATTATTCACATAACTAAGTGAAGTTTAGAATCCGAGTAAATATTAGAATTGTTATTATTAAAATACATAACAGTTTAAATGTTATTTTAAATTAGCTAGACCATATCTCACAATGATAATTCTCCAGTTACTATAGGATTTATTTGAGAGGCAAGGTGTTTATGTCCACAATATTTTCAAAGCTGACTTTCTATTAATTCTCTTGGGAGAGTCCTATATATTCTAATACTTGTTCGTGCACAACCTGCACATTCTCTTTCTGCAGTCATTTCACTTTCTCTCATTTCTTTTACTTTACTCTTTATCCATATCTAATTTTTGTCTAAGACATGCTTTTGATCTCTTCTGTGTTCAGAAATTCTCATTGTATTCTAATTCTCTCATTCTTGCAACATAAGCAATCAAAACAAGCACTGTTAAAACTATTTTTAATGTTTAAACCACATATTTCTAAACAAATATTTTTCAAAACTCACCATTCACTGTTGTGATTCGTGTTTAAGTCTCTGAATGGCCCAGCCATTTTTTCTGCACTGTTGTCTCATTATCACCTATCTATTCATCTCACCTAGCAGAATTATTTTTCCCCCAGATTAAACATTCATTCATTTCTTAAAACAAATTTCTGGCTGTTATCAATATTCCCTTCAATTTAACATGGAACTATCACGTATTCCTCACTTTAATATCTGCCAACAACAACACAGATAATCTAGGTAACAACAGATTCCCCCCCCCCAAATTTGGATATATTTTAGCTGTTTCATTCATAATTAATTCTGCATGTATATTCCTTAACTGTATACAATCATATTGTCATTGTCATCCAGATCTTTCTCCTATTACTTAACAGACACAAAGTATTTCTTGTTTGGTTGGTCCATCCATGCATCTTCTTTTTTCTACAGTACGAGTTATAATCTTCCATATAGCATGGTGGTTACTAAATAAGACCAAAATATTGATCTCTGCCATCTATCATGACTTCAGTCAATCAATTCTTTTACTAAAATAGAGAGGACATAGGGTGTCATTTGCGAATTTGATGCATTCCTCTTTTATCCCCTCATCTAAATCATTTATGAATGTGTTGAAAATTCCTGGGCTTAAGATACCACCTTGGGGTGCCCTACAGCATGCTTTCCTCCATGTAGATATAATTCCATTGAGGACTACACATTGAGTGCTAGAACTGTTATATTTGGCTCAGCAAATGTGTGCGCTAGAACATGCTGCATAGAAGGCATATATAAAAATAGCTGTGTTGGGGAAAGTTGTATTTTTCCCTTAACAAATATACAAAACAAATGACAAAGATGAGCTTTAAACTGATTTGCACATTCTTAGTTCTTTAATCAAATTTCAATTCACTCATGGCTTCCTTGCTGTCTTTAAGCAGGCCACTTTCAAGGCTTCTTTCATACTTTCAGTATGGGGAAAAAATAGGCCTATTTTAGAAGGGATTTTTATCTGTAACTGAGATAAAGTGGCCAAGTATATTTGCTTATTTAAATAAGCACAACCAACACAAGCTATGAAAAAGGTAACATTACCATACATAAAAACCAATATATTATTACAATCATACAGCACCATGGTGGTAAACAAACCAACTAATGCTCTCCAAAACATATTAAGTAAAAAGACCCTGTAGCCCAGGGGTTGGCAACCTTAAACACTCAAAGAGCCACTTGGACCCATTTCTCACAGAAAACATTGGGAGTCACAAAACCCTTTTGACATCTAAAATGAAGATAACACTGCACATATCCCTTTTTTACCTTTATGCTATGTATAAAAAAAACTATAGTGTGTTGCATTTGTGAAATCAATGAACTGCTACAAAGAAAACAAATTTTTATGCTGGAGAAAGAGGGGAAAAAACCCTTTCTCCTTCATCCCAACAGGTGAAAACAATTTTAATAGCTTATCTACCATCTTTAAATACAGCATAATTATCCCCATACCTCATCTCTTAATTAAAAAAAATCAAAATATTTCATTAAACGTTCTTTACTAAAAGTCCAGTAAGGACAACATATATTCATATTCTCTCTCTCTCTTTCCTCTCCCTCTTTCTTTCTCTCTCTCCCTCTGTCTCTCTTTCTTTCCTCTCCCTCTCTCCCATCCCTCTTTCTCTCCCTCTCTCCAATCTTCTACTCACCTGGCCAGCTGGCCTCACGCTGTTCTCCGACAAGCTGACACACATTCTTATTAGGCTGGCTGTCTCCTGCCCTTGGTCTGCAAGTCCTCTTCCCCCACTAAGTAAGTAAAAGAATATGTGTGTGTGTGTGTGTGTGTGTGTGTGTGTGTGTGTGTGAGAGAGAGAGAGAGAGAGAGAGAGAGTTGCTGCTTTCTGCTGCTTCTTGCTTCCTGCAGAGACGCAGCAAGGGCAGGGAGCCTGCCCAATAAGCTTGTCAGAGAACAGCTTGAGTCCAGCTGGCCAGGTGAGCAGAAGATCGGAGAGAGAGAGAAGGGAAGCACAAGTGCCTCTCTCTCTGTCTCTGTCTCTGCAAATGGTGGAGGAGGACTGGGAGCCACAGTAGAAGGCTGAAAGTGCCACATGCGGCTCCAGAGCCTCAGGTTGCTGACCTGTGCTGTAGCCCAAGAAGAAAAAACAAGGATAATCTACAACATACAGTGTAAAGTCTATAACAACCACTATGTAGGACAAACAGGCAGAAAACTAGCAGAACATATTCATCAACACTGTCTAGTAGACAGAAGACACAATGAAGTTCCTTAATATCACAACACATGGACATATTCACCTATAGTTTCAATTGGGAAACTGCAAGCATCCCAGACCAATCCAAATTCAAAAATGCTAGGGAGTTCCTGGGAGCTTGGCATTTGGATAAATCAGTCATCAATGGACACACAGAAATAAATTATATTTACATGCCATTCAGACAAAAAACTATGAATGAATCAAAAAAGATCAGAACACATCCTTTCCAAATAGGCAACAGCTAGATAAAAAGGCTAAACCCAAACAATTAGGAGAAAGCAATACCCTAATCAAGGGTCTACCAAGGAAAAAAAGTACACCCTCATCTACCCTGGCAGGGAAAGATACCGTTTATAAACAGTAATAAGCTCAACTCACTAGCACTGATGATTTTACTTAGTTGGGTATGAAACATCTGCACGCAAAGAACCATCTCAATATCAAGGACTCCACAAACACTGCATCCTGTTTTTTTTTAAATTAATCTATTTATTCAATTTCTATAGCTATCCATCTCAAACAAGTGACTCTGGGCAGCAAACAATCATAAAACAATCAAAAATAGATACAACACAGTACAAAATTAAATATATATGGCAGCCAATAAAAAATGCCATTATAGATGTCGATATAGGCAGGAAATTAGGCTCTTCACACGCTCCCAGGCTCAGGTACAAAGCTAAGTCTTCAGGGTTTACTGAAGGCCAACAGGGTTGGGGTCATGCTCATCTCTGAAGGGAGAATGCTCCAGAAAGCCTGAGCTTTAACAGAAAGGCATGTCTCCAAATCCCTGCTAGTTGACATTCCTTGGCTGATGGGATCCACAGCATGCTCAACCTGCCAGTTTTTTTCTTCTTTACTAGGCAATGCATAGCCTTCTTAAAATATTGTTTTGAAAATTATACTGCTTAAATGCACTTTGCACAGCCAGATAAACCACTGAAATATATGGGCAGAATAGAATTACAGGTACAATACCTGAAATGTCACGTTTAACATAAAGAACAAGGACCCTTAAGCAAATTGTAGAGGAGACAGAATAGATTTTTTTTAAAAAAAGAATAAAATTGTGGCAACCAGCCCTAGGACAAACAACTCTTACTTTAAACGTGATCTAGAAACAATGAATATGCAGAAGTCAATGCTATAGGGAAATTCAAGAACCTTTCTAGTAATTAAGATAATATATTTGATCTTAGTTATAAGGCCAAGAAGCAACAATGTCTTAAATTTTGACAAGCAGACTATTACATTACAGCAAAGTGGGAATGTCTGGGTTCTATAGAGCAGTTTGAATGAATCCAATGGTCATTGTGACTATGCAACAGCACTCTGGCTACTTCCCCTGTTTATAAAAAGTTCAATTTACTGGAGATACCACTATCCCTCACCCCAAGTTAATAATTCAGATTAATGTATAACCAGAAACAGTGGAACTATTTCCCAGCTTTACACTACTAATCAGCAAAAACTGCCTTCTATTTACTTCCTAAAATCTGTATCAAAAAAACCCTAGAAAAGTCACCCTCTGTCTTGAATAGATGCTTTTTCTGATGGTCAAGGAAGATGTTTGCCCATATAATCCAATTAAATCTGTCAAAGAGTTAACTTTAAATATTTGAGAGATTTTAAAATATTAATTTATGGTGTGTCATAAATGGGTGTTTCAGGAAGAAGTGGTGGTTGGCAGCTCAATGGGCTGTGTTTACGGATTATAACAATGAAGGCATTACTTTCATTAAAAAAATAAGTTTGTTTACTGTAAGGCATGGGCATTCTGCAAAATGCCCTAAGAGCAACTGGGAAGGAAATCTGTGAAAAAGAAAAACATTTTGGTGAGTGCCAAGTTTTAGAAGCTTTGCCAACACAAAGTACGGAAACCATTTTAAAATTAACAGTAAATGTAAGTGTTCAAACTATAAACCAGATAAGCAGATAAGCAGAAAATATTGCCAACAATATGCTGAACTTCATTGCAATGAGCCATATTTCAAACAGTACTAAAATACATTAATAAAAAACAGATTGCAAGGGTTTGCTGTAGCACAAATGGAAGCTAGTAAGAAAAAGAAAACCCTAGGACTTTAAAAATGGCTACTTGGTGTCATATAAATCAAATCCGCAGCAAATACACTAAATGGAGTATCCTAAATTATCCTGCGATCAAATCTGGTCAAAATATTGGCGATAGAGCAACTTCTCCCCATCATTAAGCAGCCTTGTGGGATTGACTTTGTGTATTGAATAGAATTAACAAAAAGAAAACATGCCTTAAGAACACCTGTTCTACATCAGCAGTGGAATATTAGATGTGGCTATCTAGAAGTATATTCCACTAGGCTCTTTAGCATGTTAAATGAGGTTGTATTTGTAGTCTCTTATTTAGACGAACCCGGCGGGATTAGAAACAAACAGAAAAATAACAGAAGCCAAGTAATCAAAGACATATGTCAGAGTGTTCTATCAGCTGGGTACAAAATTTCAGACTGAAATAAATCCTTTCGATACACCTGATCAGAAAATATTGAGCAGTTTTCATTTTTTATTTAATAGCCATCTTTCCTAAAAGGAACAGGGGAAAACCATTTTTTTAATGCCAGAAAGTGCTATTTCATACTTAATAAGTCTGTGCAAAACTTCCTCATGGACTAACGTTATGGTTTAAAATAAACTGTGCACAAACCTATGTCAACATGCATTAGGGATCTGTCTGAATCATTACACTGAGGAACAGAACAACTTGACCAATCTGAGCCTCAGGTATTAGCTAAAGAAGGGACACTTGAGGAGATACAAATGCAGCCTGAGTCAGCTGATCCAGAATGCCACCTGATACCAAGCCTAGCAACACATTGCAAATTAAAAACGTTGAAGGGTGTCAAGCCACCTACTTGAAAGAGAAAACAAATGTGCATTTGTTGCTTGCTTCCTACTTCACATTATACTATATCAAGAGAGCCAGAAGAAAGTGCCATTGGCATTAAAGAAGTTAGGGAGGATGAGATATTTTTAAAGATCAAAAAAATTACTAACTTACTTTCCTTGAAACACACAAAAAAAGCCAACAGTACTGTTCAAATTATGCCGCAGGTTGGTTTTTTTTTCTATTCTTTCTTAGGAACATATGGTGTGTGTGTGTGTGTGTGTGTGTGTGTGTGTGTGTGTGTGTGTGTGTATATATATATATATATATATATATATGGATCCTTGGTTTTTCGGGTTTTTCCCCGCGTAGAACTAAAGGTGTAGGCGCAACGTTTCGACGAAATCCCATCCGTCATCATCAGGCTAGTGGTTTCTGCTTCCTTCTTCTGGGAGAAGTATGTGGCTGTTTGTTTTTCTTTTTTAAACTGCCAGAGGGGGTGTGTTCTGTGAGTGGAAGTGTGCTGATTGGGTGGGGATTATGTGTGTTCTGATTGGATGGGAGTGTGTTTTGAATGGTGGGGGTGTTCTGATTGGGTGGGGGTGTGTTTTGAGTGGATGGGCTGGTCTCAGCTGCCAGCCTTAGACCTGAGCTGGTGAGTTGTGCTGTTTTTGTTTGCCTTCGTGTTTGTGGTGGTGCCATGTTTTTATAGTGGGTGTTTTTATAGTGGGTATATAATATATATATATATTATTTCAAGAAACAAGCAAGGGTTTAACATGCATGTGATATAATTTCAGACCGGCATGCAGAATGAATCTGAACGCAAATTATTCCAATACACATACCTGCGTTAAAAAAAAAAAAAGTTTTAGATACACTTAGTCATGTCATGGTAGGACTCCAGAAATCTCTATTGATAAGGAACTAATGCAAGAATGAGCATGACGTCAACTAATGGGGAAAGTGTGAAAATAATATTTAAAAATATGACTCATAGATCACAAGTGTAGATTTTATGTCAAAGAGAAAGATGAACAACACTTCTGATTGGCTTTGGGACAAAATAACAGTGTAGATTTTTTTTAAGGAAAAAAAAAGAATTAAGAACTAACATTAACACATGCTTGAGAAGTTATTTCTAGAATCTGTGCTAAACCAAGTCTGCTAGGTAATCTGGACATGTTAGAATAAAGCATCAATATAGTAATTTTGGTGAAGATGATTGGCCCAATTAGTTTGCTAATCATACAGTCTGATTCTTTTAACAGCCTTCTGACTCCTGGAATTTTGAGGTGCAAATTTTGCCCAGTGAACACAGAATCAGAAGACAGTATCCAATGCTATAACATTTTAAAAGCAGCAAATGCAACATTGAAGAAGTGAGAAAACAGCTTGCACTGAAAAAGAATTCCTACTATTTCATTATTATTAAAAAAGAAGGCAGAAATGAAACGGAAGGATCTTTCTGGCCATGTGATGAATCATACAAGCGAGAATGAACAATGGATGATCCCATGCTTTTCACCAGAATTCACAACAATTAGCTTCCTTCAGTAAAATAATTGGCTTTGTTTCTGGTCATAGAGGAAGCAATGAACACTTTATTCTGTCTTTAAGAATGGATTTATCCCTCTACTAATGCACAAGAAAGAAATGGAATATCTGAAACTATGCCAAGAATCTTCATCCTGACAGAAATACTAGCAAGTAAATGCCTGGTTGGAAGTGGAGTTCTTCTATACAACTTAGACACAGAGAGGGCATGGATCACACTATCAATCTGAACTGGACACATGCGCCTTTAAATGCCAGATCCCTTTAGAGCTTGTGCTCTGCTTGACTTGTATACTAATTTATGCTGCACTCAGTAAAAGTGAAATGAGAGCTTTTTTTCAGGGTGAAGATGAGAAAATCCCTCTGCTAAAATAATGACTTACTTTGCATCATTTCTTTTCTTTATGAACCATTATTTCATCAAAGTCTTAGCCATGATTCTCCTTATATTCTCTCCGTTCTGAAAATAGACTTCCAGGGATGTCTTGTTTTCTTAAGAGTGCAAATTAACAAGCCTTTCCCAGGACTAGTCCCTGGGTCATCATCGCTTAGTTAATCCTGGATATTATCAATAGAAACACAGTAATGCTATATAAAATACAAGACAGAAGTATTTTCTTCAGCAAAATATGGAAGTGGAAGAATGAAGATCGAATCAAGAATCTGATATTTTAACTAGCCAGTGGATTGCATAAGAGCGAAGCCTGCTAGATGGCTCCATGACAGTTGAACACACTCATTTTTGCTACTATTTTGCTGTTCGTATCATTTTAATTGAAGTTGCTTGTTTTTCTATGCTTTTTTCTATGTATTTTAAGTGTTTTATTGTTATAAAAAGGGAGCTTTTTTAATGGGGTACACCAGAGTCACGTGAGATGAGTATCTATACCAATAGGATACATACAGTAACTAATTAAGTATAAATGGATTGAGAAGAAGGGGAAGACTGAGAATGTCATGGTTGAAACGAGTTGATGAAGTTCTCAAATGCAGAAGTGAGAAGTTTAAAGAAATAAAGGAAGCAATGTATGGATGAGGTGAAAGTAAGAATGCTTTGCAAAAATGGAAATGTGTACAAAGAAGTTTGGTATTGCTGAAAATACAAAAATGCAGATTTTGTTAGATTTCTTCTTTTATTTACCTTACCCCTTCTTTTTCTTTATCTGATAC